>NC_137633.1:4768906-4840374 GCF_963383615.2 Lipophrys pholis | reverse complement strand
CTACTGGACACTTTTGCAAACTTGAAGTTCCATTTGAAAGCGATTTTATTTTTTTTCTCCTAACAAAGCATGTTGGTGACAAGACAGGCTTGCCTTGATTTGGCATCTGTTCCAAAATAACGCACCGGCTCAGCTTTCCTCTCTCGCAACTAAACAGTCTTGACAAGTTTAAGCTTTCTGCGGGAGTCAGAGGAAGTTGTGGTGGTGGGGGAGGTGTGGAGGGGGGGGGTTACAATACACAGAAAACATGAAAACCCACCTTTGTCTAAATCAGGTAACAATACTGTGCTGTCTGTCAGGCAGACACAAAAGCCTTTAAGATACACCCTGCTGCCTCGAAGAGTCTCAGAGAAAGCATCTGTAGAGGTGGTGACGCTTCATGATTTATGCCACGAGGACGCACCGTAATAGAACAATGGCCGGAGTCCTTGCATAGAACAAAGAGGGCTGCAGGAAAGCCACTGAATGGCAATACGCTGTCATCTACCTCAGGCGATATGAATGGAAGGGAAGCCAAAATTGATTTCCAAGGTACAATACCTTCTTTTGTGAGGTGTTTGTTGGTCACCACTTGCAAATCAACATGGCCTTGATTAAAGGCCACAACCAGCTTACGTTGAAGGAAATGTTTGACATGAGCACCAGGTAATTCTGGTGATTAAATTCACTTTTATACGCTTCATTTGTTGTATGATGCAGTGTGTCTTTTTTTCTTCTTTTATCATCTGTGTTTGCATGATGTTATATGAATAAGACAAGCTTAACCTTAGACATGTCTTCAACACACACTCACACACACACAGTACGAGAAAACACAGAGCAGCAGTGGTGTTGTTTTCGAATTCACCCCACTTCTTTGGTCACCAACTTTTGAGTTTAACCTCCATCTGACTTCGACGCGCATCTTTTCAACTGCTCTCTACCACGGCGACCAGGGGCACTGTGTGTGCTTCCTCGCACCCCGTGCATTAAAACCTTCCCTCTTATGTTCTGGGAGATTGAAAGTGTCCAGTGTATTATTCAAATGACACGCTGCCTCACCGGGCGCCTCTTTTCTCTCTCCTCTATCTCCTTCCCTGCCCCCCCCCGCCCCCCGCCCCGTCTCTCCCCTCCTTCACATTATTTTTGAAGACAACTGCAGGCTAGAGGATAAGAATCCTGGTTGCAGTGCTTGCCGGCACTTCCTCCTCAGCCCTGATTTGAATAAAGAGCTTTGAAATTAAGTGGACAGGCCCCGTCAGGAAAGCAGCGGTGCGCCTTTAAGAAAGCAACCGTGCCCGGGTAAATTATTTTGATTGACGGTACCAGGAATTTTTTTATTTTTTTTGCGAGCTGGCTGATTTAATTGTGAGTGCCAGGGGGCATCTTTAGGGGCCAGGTACCGGCGCTCCTCGCCGCCGCCTGTTTGATCTCCTCTAGCCGTCTCCCGGTGGTACCGGCAGCCCGGGCACTGAGGGCCAGAGGGCAGACGAACAAAGGCAACTCCGCGTCTGTGAGCCACACTCCCGTTCGCCTCCTCTGAAATAATAAAAAAAAAAAAAAAAAAACACAAAGCTTTGGAATGGGCAGCCGAAAGTGTGAAAATGGATTTCCAAGCTCATTTGATGTTAAGTCTTTAGTGTCAAGAGTGGTATATTCATTGATAAAGAGAAAAGAGACAGAGAGCGGGAGGGGGGAAAGGTGGAGATGGGAGGGAGAGCAGGAGAGTAAAGGCAAAGAGAGCCAGAACATCTTCTGACAAACAGTGATTTTTTTTTTTTTTTCCTCCTCAAAATGGAGAGGTGTGGACTGGGTTTCAAACGAGGAGGAGGATTAGGGAGAGGGGGCTTAATGAGAAAAGGATCCCTCGTCAACGGACACCCCTGTCAAAAAGAGGAGGCCAATACTCCCTCCCGAAAGCCGCGGCGAGGAGACTCTCGCAAACGCGCAGACACCTTCAGACCCACTCCCATCAAGCAAAGCCCAGCGCCAACCCCAGATACCCGGAGCACTATCTTCCAGCTGTCCGTCTCCCTCTCTGCCTCTGTCAGCTGCGTAAACCAGCCGGAGAACCAGTTGTCCTTATCAGTCCCAGCGCTCGATACCATGTGAACAAAGTAGTGCGCTCACGTCAAGCCTGGGGTCCCGACGCCTCGGGAATCAAGCTCCAACCCTTTTGTGTGTCAGTTTCCGCCGTGGTTGCTCATTGGCTCGGGCGATATTCAATTTTATATGTTTACAGACGTGCATTCAGCATGTGTGTTTTTCCTACAAACACATTTTCATTGTGGGTTCGATGCTCGTCCCACTTTGTCAGTAAGGAAGCTCGACTGGCTATTTACAGACTAAAATAAGCAAATAGACAGTTACTTTTATGGAAAAATTCAAATCAGTGTCTCTTTAGTCTAGTTTCCACCTTGTACTGTCATCTTACGGGCTGAATTGAACACTTCTGTCAACCCTGAGACCCAAACACACAAAGCTCTCAGCATTGTCTGCTAACTATCGATACCCTGAGGAGTCGTGTGTTGTGTTTTGGCTTCACGATACCATTTTCTTACTTTAAGGTACCTTTAAACAGAATTCAAAATGCATTTTATCATGCAATTTAAATGTGAATTTGAAATCGTGCTTGTCGATAACATGGCTGGTGCTCTTTGAGAGGACTAGGACATGAAATGGAGATGGAAAGTAAACAACCAAGCAGATATACTCTCTCAATTGCAGTGTAGGCAGCGCATAAGCTCTTTTAAATGATTGATTTAGTGAAATATTAAATCAAGTGTAGTCATAAAACTCTTCGAGAAATCAGCTAGATTATAGCTGTATCTATTCAGGTCAGGCAAAGGTGAGAGTAATTGACTAAAGGAACTATGAAGACGTACAGAGGTATTACAAAATCTCCTACCTGAGAAATCCACGTTTCCTTATTCAAGATTCATCGGACTAAAAAGTACTGATCATTGTGCAAAATTATTCAGTTTGATTTAAACAGTCAGGTCGTTCAAACTGTGGAAACTGTGGTCCGGGTGTTAGAGCAATAATCCACTCCGATCATTGATTTGTTCTCTGGTTGATTCTTATTCATTTTTGTTGTTTTTGCACCTACACACACACACACACACACACACACACACACACACACACACACACACACACACACACACACACACACACACACACACACACACACACACACACACACACACACACACACACACACACAAAACAACAACAACAATTCCACTCCAGCCAGAATATTGTATACAAATTTATCTTCTAGGAAGAGAAAAGACATTTCATCGATGTACCCACTGTAACTTAAGTCGAAACTATTTTAAGAGATAGTGGCGTCCATTGAGGTAACATTTCTTGTAAAGATACAGTTTCTAAAATCAACAAAAATCTTCTAAATCTTCATGGTAGACAACATGTGAAATGAATTCAAATCCGTGCTTTAATGAGAACAACAAGGTTTTCCTTTTTTTCCTGATGGGACGTTTAGAAACACTCCAGAACCTCTAATTTCGAACTAATGTGTGCTTTGTAGGAAGAAGAATTTACAATAGAATTATTGATTTATTGTCACTATGATCTTATTAGAGTAGAAATCTCTTTATAGCAAACACGTAGACGAGTACTTCTGCCATGCCATGTTAACCTCAAGTCCGGCGATGAAGGTGCAACATGATCGAACCTTTGTCAATCACAAATACTGCTTGTTTTGGCTGCAATAACAGAAATCCAACAACACAATGTGGCAATAATATGACACTGGTGGAAGATTTCACTCATAATGGAATGATCTTTATAGTATAATTTGGAGATTGTTTTAAATTTCTTGCCAGACTTCTTTATTTTATTTAAAAAATATATATATTTTTGGTTCTCCTTAAGCTGCAGAGATCTTGACATGATGACACCATGGGCTTTCAGAGAGAAGGCAACAGCAGAGCCTGGATATACGTGGTTGGAATAAGACGGCGTCCACCTGTCACTCCGTAAACAGTTTGGAAATCATCCGCGCCGACTTCCGAACCACTGAGTGCAATTTGATGGATTCCCGAACTCTACTGTTTCAACACGCCGTGTAGTTGGATGCTACAAAATCCACGCAAGGGGGGGGGGACGACAGCCATGTTGGGACCGCATGTTTGTCGCACCGGATCCACGCTGCTGATGGTTTCTCTCCGGGGCTGTCATGGTATCTCCGCACAAGTTATCCCGAGGAGGCTGAATGCAGGCGTGGGTTTAGGCGCTCAATATATTCTAATCTACATGTTGATAAAAGAGGACTGAGATTTCCCATTGGCACTTGGAAGACACAAGCTTGTATGGAGGGGTTCCAAAGCACAGAGCTATAGCTATACCTATGATTACAATGCTTATACATAGCAAACAGTAAGATGGAGCTGCGCGCCGTTGATAGGGCGAAAAACTGTGTGTTTATGAAAATCTCGCATTCCAGTAGAGGGGAATAATTTCATTTGCAAAGAAAAGACCCTAAATCGTCCCCAAATGAAAGCCCCTGGGGCTTTTACCTCACTACAATAGACCTTTAATCCAATGAGATTTCCATGCACACACACATATACACGTACATATACACACACACACACACACACACACACACACACACACACACACACACACACACACACACACACACACACACACACACACACACACACACACACACACACACACACACACACTCTCTCTCGCTGATGTTCACTTGTTCTTCAACTTGCTTTGCGTTCTTTGTCTGCACTGCTTCCTGTTACTTGCTTTAAAAAAAAAAATTGTATTTTTCCTCCACTGATTATAAACGAAAGCAGTCTTGATTCGCCAATTTTTTTTTTTACCTTTTTTAAGCATAACAGAACAGAATTAGAACAGCTTCCATTCATTTTATGGCTTCGACTGCTCTTTTACAATTAAATATTTAGCCAGGGACGAATCCTTATTAAAATAATAGACTTTAATAACCTTTCTCAAGAAGATGGTCATTCAGAATAAAAGGCCGCGTTTGAGTATTTACAATACAATTTTCTATTTTTCATACTTGAATTATAAACCCTCCTTCTCGTAATCACAGTTTTGAAAGTCTTTCTCGAGATACTAAAGAAGAATTAGATGTATTCCAGTGTAGCTACTCGAGCTAAGAAGAAGTATTCGTCCAAATCCTGGAATAGCAAGAGAAAACTCAACATTAAGAAAAAAATAATAATATTCCGACTGATTTCAAGTAGTTAATTTTTTCTTTCTCTCTCTCTCTCTCTCTCTCTCTCTCTCTCTCTCTCTCTCTCTCTCTCTCTCTCTCTCTCTCTCTCTCTCTCTCTCTCTCTCTCTCTCCCCCTCTCCCTCTCTCTCCACCGTCCAGCAGGATCTCTGACAGTGGGAGTGAGAGTTTGTGGTTTGAGGCTCCTGCCCTCATCACGTCCGCAGCGAGTGGATCTATGATTTTGTTATGACAATCTGTTTCTTACTTTTTGCTCGCGTCGCCCCCGAACCGAACCAGGGTGTGTGTCCCTCCCCAAAAATCCACAGCGCAACCAACTGTTATGGCAATCTGTTTGTTGCTTTTCACTCTCTGTTCTATCCTTTTCTCTCCGTCTATCCTCTAACCCCAACCGGAACGGCAGAAAGCCACCACTCCTCAGCCTGGTTCTGCAGGTTTTTGTCCAGTTTAAAGGGAGTTTTTTTTCTTCTTATCCTAAATACAGACCTACACAGACACTTCAGTCGGAACCAGGTGATCAATATCGCCATAGAGAGGAATCCATGGATTCCTGTGAAACTACCATAGTACTTGTTAAAAATGTTATCTCTCCCATTAGGCCATTGACGTTTTACATGTTATTAAGCCCGGATACATTTCTGACAACAAAGTTTCATCTACCTGCCAGGTATTACTAGGAAAAGAAATGTACCTGCATCATGCATTTTAAGCTCACATCCACATTTAAAGATACTCTTCTCTGTGAAATGATCCTGTTTATCATGTAAAATGCACCATTCCATCGGGATGAGAACCCCTGGATAGGTGTTTGGCGGTCTGACTCTGTGAGGAAGAGATTTCAGATTTAGATGTAGATTTATGTATTGTCTTTAAAATGAACATTTTTGCTATGGTTCACTTGTTAAAATACAAACAAGGCCTTTAAATCTTTGCCGCACCTCCTCCCAAACTGTTTTTTTTTTTTTGGTCCTTTCTATAGACCCGGTCAAAACGCCTATCCCTTTTTAATTGACATTGAATAAAGTATCTTTTAACTCAGATATTAAGTTGAAACTCCAAAACACAAAGTAGTGAAGCCAAGTGTGCACTGCAGACTGGTGGCGTGGTGCTTTTGTGACCGCTCACATGGATCCACGGTGGAGGAAACGGTTAACTCGTTAATATAGTACAGCTATGAAGGGAATGTCTCCTGCATGTACGCAGTCATCCACGTCGAACCTGGTTTCTGCTAGAAACACCTCCACAGGCCGGAAGGCTCAGCTGACTTTAATTTCACTCTGCGCGTCCAAATTATATGTCTGAGGCATTTTTGTATTGCAATTCTCCCGTCTCACATCACAAACATCTGTTGTGGAACTGGCTGAAAAAAAGCGAAACATTCAACCATTTATTAGACAAGTGACCACATTTACTAACTTTTCATGTTTTCCTCTTTCTCCCAGACAAACACATTTTTGTTGCAGATACAATGGATGAAATGAAACGGGTGACTCTTCCGTCAGTTTGTTTCAAAATTGTCGTTCTGCTTCCTTGTCTTTGTAAAATATTCCCAACATGGTTATAAGACTCATAAAGCTACACATATTAATATTAGACATACTGGAGGCGTGTTTATCAACTTTTGTTGGAGACGCCACAATTAATTGTATTGTTGGACGGTGGAAGAGAATGTCTTTCTTTCTCTCTTTCTCTGTCTGTCTGTCTGTCTGTCTGTCTTTCCCTCCCCTGTAGTAGGTCCCATAGTTTGATAGTTAATAGTTTCATAGATTGCTTTTTTTTCTCCGATTGTTATTTTAGTAGCTTTGAGACTTTTATCTTTTGTTCACTTATAATTACTTTAGATTGCTCAAAAACAACAACAAAAAAACAAGCACAAAAACAGTTGTTCTCACGTCTTGATCCAGCAAAGTTTGGCCTTGTGTCCATGACAACGTATCGTTTTTGAGTTTTCGTTTCAGAAAAGTTTTGCGTTTACGCAGCAACGTTTTTAAAACAGTGTCCGTTTACACAGAAATGGTTGAAACGGTGAAAAAGGTTGTAGTGAGCATGCCAGGGCCACAAGCTGGCGCTGTTGGTTGTTTTTGTGATGAAACCACACACACCTGCACGCTGCGAGCATTAAACAATAAACACGGACAATGGCGAGTACACTTTGGTATGTACAGACGACCAAGTTGGATTGCCTACTACAGGTCACTAAACAATAAAACGACCAACTCTCAAGAGAATATGAACGGGGAAAAGTTGCGTTTTCCCACTTCCAGAAAGTTGTGTTTTCATTGGCACCTTTGTCAGTTAACGTACACCCAAATCGCAATGAAAATGTTCCGTTTTTACTTCAAAAGGTTGCGTCAATGAGGCTTACAAATGAAGAAACAGGAAAACAAAAATTACCCTGTGTGCTCAGTGCTGCCCTCTACAGAGTGGCAGTGGTACCCATTCTCTTACTTCCTGCTTTGTCATTGGGGATTTGCATCAAGTCAACAAGATGAGATATTTTTACATTTTAAATGCTTTATGGTTAGTGATTACCCTTATACAAGTTTACAGTTTGCACAATCTGTTTCTCCTCACTATTTGACCAGGACATATTTACCAATTTCTCTCTGTCGATAGTAAGTGGAATTGTGCATTCCCAGATCACACGTTGCCGGAAACGATGTTGAAACGAGGTTTGGTATAACTAGGCCCCCTTTGTCCAATGAGTAAACCAATCTTTCATTATCACTCACACAACATTGGGTCATTTTGTAAATATCCATTGCAGGGATTTCTCTAATAGATCAATGTATCTGGGTGTGATGTGCACAATCAAAAAGGCTGTCCTGAGTTAGCATGTGTTCCAGCAGAGACAAGTTCTGGCCCCTTTCTGCCCTCCAATCCAGAGTTGAGGGCAGCGGGGCAAGAAATAAACAGATTTGGAAAAAGCAATCAACAGCCCCCCCACTCAACCCCCCCCCCCCCCCCCCCCCCCCCCGAGGTGATTTGCATCTGATCCCCAGATCATGTTTTATTTATCAGTAATCACAACCAATCAGGGAAGAAATTAATCAATGAAGGCGAGAGGCAGGAGCGATATCCACCATCTGGGGGTTGCGCTGATCCCTCCACCCCCTGGAAGGAGCACGCACACGCACGCACACGCACATACACACACACACACACACACACACACACACACACACACACACACACACACACACACACACACACACGAGCATGTCCGACAAATACATGGATAGGGAGCGGCGAACGAAGGCACGCTGTGAGAAAAACACACATTCACACATGCATGGACACACAGAGGAGTCGACAACGATGAACGAACACACACACACACACACACACACACACACACACACACACACACACACACACACACACACACACACACACACACACACACACTGTCCCCTTTCCACTGGCTTGTCATAGGCCCATATTTAGGTGACTGATATTTTTCTCTCCCCCTACCAATGAGCTCCAAGCAAGTCCATATGGCCTGGATCAAAGGTGTTGCTGGGTGCATGCTTCTGCTTTATTGCCAGCCGCTGCTGTTAATTAGGAAACAAGATCACAGGCAGTATTAAAATCCAATTAAATTGATATGAACAGATTGCCAAGTGATGTTCGCTAATGTATAATTGAGCACCATGCAAATTTCTCTGGCTGCCTTTTGTTTTGCCGTGTCTCTGCCTCTATCTCTCTGGCCCACAATGAGCAACCAAGCTTGAAACTTTTCCCCCCTCTCTGTCGTCACCAGCGGAGAGATAAACAAGTTGAGGTGTGGGATGGGGGGGGGGTGTGGGGGGGGGACATCCATTTCACTTTCATCGGTTAAAGCGATATCCTCCCCATCGGGTGAGTGCGGAGGTTCGAGGGACAGCAGTGAGTCACACTGGCACTTTCTTAGAGAGCATCAATCTGGACATGAAATACTGTGTGTGTGTGTGTGTGTGTGTGTGTGTGTGTGTGTGTGTGTGTGTGTGTGTGTGTGTGTGTGTGTGTGTGTGTGTGTGTGTGTGTGTGTGTGTGTGTGTGTGTGTGTGTGTGTGTGTGTGTGTGTGTGTGTGTGTGGCCATATTTGTATTTCAATCACAGCAAATACACTCAATCCACATGTTGAAAATCAAATCCTGTCATTGTGATTTTTTATTTATTTTTTTAATCACTTTAACATATGAGCCTATTGTCATAATGCTGACATAGAAGTATGAGTGTAGTATTGCTGTGCCACATTAGCTGAACTGTCAGTACTGTGGGCCAGTGTTAAAGCGGTTAATTAGAGGAAAATGCTTAATAATATGATTGTTAGCACTTGAAAGAAACAAATTTATTAACAGGAAGGCTTTTACTAAGTGCATATTTCCTTACTTTCAAGAATTTCTCCCGGGGAATAATGAAGTTATGCTATTCTATTCTGGATCTCTATACATTCTTACCAATTTAATATCCACAATAAGATCCTGATGTCGCTCAATACTCTTCAGCCACAGCACATAGCAACTTGGCTTAGTTGGCAGAGCGGTCATCTCCCAATCGGATGCTTGCAGGTTCGAATCCCATCTCCAATTGCCTGCATGCCGGAGTGTCCTTGAGCAAGACACTGAACCCCAAACCGCTCCCATTGGAGTGACAGCGCCTTGCACACATTATTGTGAATGCGATCAATGATGTAAAGCTCTTTGGGGCTGCTCACGCAGCTGTAAGTGAAGTCGATTTGCCATTTAAAGAAAATGCATTCATAATTTCTATATTGTATTAAAAAGTCGAAGTGAAAATTTTGATCAAAATCTGTCAAGTTTTTGAGTTATCCCGTTAACAAACTGACGCAGCAACAGACGACAAGAAGGCTCTCATTTTCTGTGTCGCCCACCCAGAATCCGCAATCATGACAATAAAATAACTAACTGAGTGAACGAAGAGTCACAAATGGGTAATCTAACTGCTAAAAGTTTCTCCAAAACTGGTCGTGAGGAACCTAAACTCATTGGAATTGATTAGTTTGTTTGTGTGACAACTCCCATAATCAGAAGCTGTTTTTTTCTCAAACAATAAAATGTGACATCTAAAGTTTTGCTCCACGGTGCTGCTGAGATACGGTGATGTGACGCCGTAGAGAGTCTGTGAAGAACTGACACACTGCAAACAAAGGAAGCACCGGAGCTACATCGGAGAAAGTGAATTTCTTTGAGGATGTGTAACTTTTAACACTGATCTCATCAAACCTCCTCTAACATGGTGGGTCAGCCAGGTTATGGGATTGGACACATTAAGGATTAGGGATTTAAAAAGTCCATTATAAAGGTCCCCCCCCATGCCCTGGGATTTGCTTTGGATGTGACATATTCATACATGGAGATGTGACTGGTCAGACCAGTTAAGAAGCGAGGGATTTTTTTTTTTTTTATCCTGAGCTTTAAGCTGGTCCAATGGTGGACTGGCAGGTTGTAACAATGGGGCTTAGTCCTGTTGGAACGATGAATGGCATGAATGATGATCAGGTTGTCACACGGTGCCAGAAAGTAAAGCCGTAACTTGCCCCAACTGCCTATTTGGAATTTTCTTTTTTTGACACCGATGTAGAATCGGGCAGCGCCGTCGCCTGCCGTCAAGATGGTTTCAGGTTTTAACGACCTGGATGGGCCTTTTCTGTTTGGAGTTTGCATATTTATCCAGTTCCTGGGGCAAATTTATTTGGCCAAAACTGTTGCTCATGTAGCATTTGTAAAATGAAAACTTTGCGATTAAAAGAAGTGGTTTTCACTGTCTTAGGCTTTTGCTGTTTGGCTCTTTCACCATAGCTTCCAGATTTTAGTTCCTCTGCCGGTTAATTGTAATCCCATTATATTTCCAACGAGCTGTGTCTTTGAAACTCACCATTTATCACCTGCATTTAAAGACGGACGGCAGGCGAGGCGTTTAGTTGACAGATTATTGATCAGATTGAAGTCACACATCCAATTCCAAAGATTATCTTCTGTGCGACTAAATTAAAATAAGATTAGAAAAAAAAAGTTTATTCACACAAAATGTTGTAAAACTTGCATGAAGCTACTGCACAGGCGCTGAAGAGCTGGCTTCAGAGCCACCGAGGTAGTTTATATGAATTGAGGTCATGGCGAGTCAGAAACGGGGATCTTTGGAATTATTTTGAAAGCTCCTGCAACTTTCTTTCTAGTGTACTTTTGCAGATCCACAAGACCTCCCAGAGAGGAGACATTTTATAGACCGTCAGTGGTTTCAGAAAAGTTTCTTTGATGGTGAGCATCATTTGCTTTCAAGGGTTTTAGAGACGTTTCCATAAGTTTCACTTTAATTTAATCCACTGAGGCCTCTGTGGGATAAAAGTGGATTTTGGGAAGATGTTTCATCAACCTGTTTTATGAATCCACAAGTAAAAGCAGCGGGGTAAAGGGTGGGGTTTTGTAAATCGTCAGTTGTCTTTTAGAGGGTTCCAGTAATCCCAAATAAAGGCTCATGGAGCCATCAGGGTTTTCCAGAGTGTTCGCTCTAATTTTATTCATTAAGTCCTGGCTCGGATCTCCACTAACAGGCCTATATAGTCTGATTTGTATCAGTTTAATGGTCCCAAACCTGTTCTAGCAAACAAACCCAGTGATTACAGAGTCAGGGAGGTCCGCATCACCCATTTCAAGCCAGGCCAATTATAACCCCATATTATCAGCGATTAAATACCTCTCGTTCGCTCAGCTGAATGAGCCTAATCACATATATTGTTGGCGTATCATCTCCCACACAGCAACAAGAAAGTAAAAGGCTTGGATGTAAATGAAAAAAAACAAACCAAAAACAACGATGCCTCTGTCAGATGCCACGTCGTCGGAGTCTCGGCTGTTGGCCAAGTCAGAACCTACTGGGAATGTCAGGGTGTCTCCAAGCCAGACCAAGCATGCAGTGGGGAGAGAAAGAGGGATGAGCAGAGAGAGAGAGAGAGAGAGAGAGATAGAGAGAAGGGGGCGATAAAGAGATGGATGAGTAGAAGTGGGTGCAGCTGGTGCCCTTTGTCGCTATAGTGCATGGTCCTTGGAGCTTCAGATCCACTGGGAGGGCAGAGAAAGCCCCAGTAATGACATGCTAATGTGACTGTCGGGAAAGAATGGCGGAGAGATCGGAAATTGCGCCAATTCTCTGCCATAAATGGGCAACATTGCAAAGAGGAGGGGAAATACTCCCCCCCCGTCCTTTTTATATGAAAAGTGATAAAAGCCTTGATAAATCCCAATAAAAAGGGATTTGGAGATATGAAGCCCGCAGATAAGAGTGGTGGAGCCGGGATGCAGGTGGGGGAGCGCGGATAAAGGTGTAATTTTGGTTGGAAAGAGTGGAAGTGTTCAAGGCCTGCTGGGAAATCTGCATGCGGAGTTGGCGGGTTTTTTGGCTTCACATTCCGCTGTGGTGACTACCTGTTCTGCTCGCCTTTTATAAAGTACATCAAAATGAATGCGCACCATGTCACAATCACCGACATCATTGAAGCGTACGCAGATAAAACCTGACAGCCCAGGATGAAGGAGATCGTTTCAACCAATCAGCACATTATTTCAAACACACAAGCGCGACGTGTAATAACAAGTCCTTCTCTGGTTACTGAAGGGAATGAATATCTCAAAGTGTTCCACTGTGTACCGATGTTTACCAGCAGTGTTATGGCAAGTTACTGACATTTAGTACCTGGCTACACTTTAAGATACTGGAGGTTATTGAAATAATCCCACATTAACTGGGGGAATACGTCAACTAATCCCCTGTTTATGCGACAACGCTTTCAACCGAGAACTTTTGTCGCATTTTGGGCGTGCATTTACATGGAAACGGCGCTCGGAGTCCCTGAAAACACAACTGTATAAACGGGGAAAACCTTTCTGGGATACTTATACTGCGCATGCGCGCTACGATTGTAGTAAATCCTTCCACGTGTGTGCTGTTCACTCTTGAAGTGCCGCACCAACGAAATTGTTTTTACTTGAATCGCTGTCAAGTAGACGGGTCCTAAATGGGCCACCACACTATGCCACCTGCCCATCATCATGCGTGTGATCAATGTCGACAACACCTCCTGGTGAGCAAAACCAGATCGCATCCAAATAAAGAAACGCCCAGAGCGTTGTACTTAATGTGTCACTGCTCGAGATGCTGGTTTGTGTGTATGTTTGATAAGCAGTAACTAAAAAGTTTGGATGAAAAGTTCTAAATTGTGAAAATGAGTGAAACAGCCAGCAGAGCTGAAACTGCTTGAAGTTGATATTTATATATAAGTTTGAAGATCTTCACGGTCAGGGATGTGCAGCATTTTATAGTAGAAGAGGTGTTTTTGAACAACTTCCTCCAAATAAAATGATCTTGGCGCCACATAGCATGTTTACTTTTTCAAGATGACACAGCTTAGGTGCAGTACTTGTATGCACTATTGTACCTTAAGGAGCCAGTTGGTAATAATGGTTTAAATGTCTCTTTTCTTTTTAACTGTTTTACCATTTCTCGCACTGAATTCATCATTCTGATGACCGATTAATTCATTAGTTTATGTCGAAGTTACATCAGTGAGCTGCAGGGGAAGATGTATTATAATGTGGGTGCTTATTGAATAATTCGATCGGTGACAATGAGAAGAAGCAACATTCATACAGGCTCATATTAATTTCATACATATTTACTATTGCTGTGAGGAGGTGCTGGTCCTACAGTGAGAAAGAGTTTAACGAAATAGTAACAGTTAAGATAACAGAAATGGCAACCGCAATGAAATGAATGCATTTCAAGTATGTTCAATGGAACTGTGGTTGCTGCCGAGTACTAAATAAACTAAACACCTGCCACATCTCTAATTTTCTTACCTAATATATAAATAGTAAATAATATCCATAGCGTGTGCATGTAAAACAAGGTATGTGGTCCTAAATGCTAAATATAAAAAGGTAATAATAAGCAAAGTGAAGCTGAACACATAATTACAGGACTACTCGGCCTGATTTAAGTCATTGTCGTTTTTTCAAATCGATGTGTTTGCTCTTCATCTCATTCACACACACACGTGGTGTGTTTCTTTTTACAGGGCACAATGCTGCTAATTGGAAAACATCTACATTTGCAAATTGTGTACTATAAATTGCTCTGTTTAATTAAAAGATGCATAACTTTCCCCTTGACACATCCTATCTTACTTCCCTCTGCAGCCTTTTATTCACAATTAACCATAATAATAACACACTTTATTTATGCATTAGATTTCACTTTTTTTCTTAAAAAAAAAAAAGCCTGAAAGTTCTCCAAGTACAAGGACCAGACCCTGTAATATAATCATTGAGTTTTCCTTCTTCATCTTTGCTGGTTGATCATTTTCAGGAAGGTTGAAGTGGAACACGCCTGGTCAGGTTTTCATATGCAGGTGAAGCTGATACTTGACTACAACACATTAATGTATTTGACTGTATTTAACTCAATATAATCCTGTAATGAGACATAGATATGCATCTTTCTGTGTATTGTCATCACTCAGGTTACAGTCACAATCAATCGGTTTTAAAACGAAACGCATTATTACTGATTGTAAGGAAAGTTTGCCAACATAGTCCCTGCAGTTAAAAAAAAAGAAGTCAATGCACCACATATATGCAAAGTATTTTAGGTTACAGTTTTCCGTTTTCCTAAAGATCTATAGTGAGCAGGAGTCTATGAAAGGTTCCATTTGGATAAAAAGAACAGAGAGATGTTGGCCAGAAAAATATAGCGTGTGTGTGTGTGTGTGTGTGTGTGTGTGTGTGTGTGTGTGTGTGTGTGTGTGTGTGTGTGTGTGTGTGTGTGTGTGTGTGTGTGTGTGTGTGTGTGTGTGTGTGTGTGTGTGTGTGTGTGTGTGTGTGTGTGTGTGTGTGTGTCCTAAATAAGGCAGATGAGTATAAGGTGTGGGTGTGTATGAGCACCTAATTGGCCCAGATATCGCAGAATGAAATATTCATGTGGAGCCTCGGCATCTTTTTGAAAAGGGAATCTGGTGTGTAATGATGAAGTCGGAATGTTTTATCTGCCATGCACCCCACTGACACACTTAAAGCTAACCATGCGACACCACCCACCCACACACACACCCACACACACATATATACATACACTACACAAACATACTCACAAATCCTTACGAAGTTATGCAAACACACCAACCTGTGATCATAGCTGTATAGGAGTCATGAGTACACTTAATAAACAAGCCTTTCTCCCTGACCTGTCAGCGGCTGCACAGTAAACGTTGATCTCTCTTGGCATTCAACCAACAAACTGTAGTACACTCTTTACCCACAACTGATTGGGCCGTTACCGAGAGGTTCTGTTAAACAGTCAATTCTAGTTTTCCTAGTTTTCTAGAACTTGTAACAGGTGTCATGACATCTGAGAGCCACGATCAGAAGCAGCAAATATCCATTAGGATAATGTCTATTTCTGTCAGGATTCACCAAACTATGGGTTCTGACACGAAGGGGGTTGTGGACCAATCTTGTTTGACGTGACGTGACGCTAGTGTACGTTAAGTTATGTGTGTTGTGTTGTGTGGTGTGGTGTGGTGTGTTGTGTTGTGTTGTGTTGTGTTGTGTTGTGTTGTCTTGTCTTGTCTTGTCTTGTCTTGTCTTGTCTTGTCTTGTCTTGTCTTGTCTGGTCTGGTCTGGTCTGGTCTGGTCTGGTCTGGTCTGGTGTGTTGTGTTGTGTTGTGTTGTGTTGTGTTGTGTTGCCCAGGAGCTTAAGAGCAAAAAAGAGTTATTCAAACCCTTGGTATAAATATTATAGTGTTACAGAATATGAAATGGTGACATCTAGTTACTATAAGAGAAGCAACCAGCAAAGCAAAAGTCTTTTATTTCACTGTTAGGCTATAGGCTGTTAGGCTATAGAATGTATAGTTCAGGCTTTGCTCTCAGGTTATTAGTAATCTGAGTTAATCTTTGTTTGTATGTTTCATGACAGGGTGACAATGTGGTTTAGAAGTCTGCTTCCTATAATGGGCCTCTCTTTTTGAACTTTCCCGTTCTGCCCTTGTGTTCTTGGGTTTTCTCTCGGTACTCGATCTTCCACCCACAGCATGGATAAGATCTACATTAAATAATCAGGTAGAGTGTTAACTCAGAGTGAAACCACTACACCACTGAGTTAATTTGATTTGGTGGACGTGAAACTGATGCTGTGATACAAAACAGAGTGAGAAAAAATATCTTCGTGGATCGAGGCTCTGAAAGAGCCACATCGGAGAATGAGGTTAAATTGAGGGTCATGCATAAATAAAGAGTGTTTGTGGTGCAACTGAAAGAGCGTTTCTTTTCGATCTTTGACAGCAGGTGAAAACGAGTCTCGTGAAAATGATCAAGGCCATATCGGAGTGTTGGACTGTTTTGCTTCCACGGCCAACGTTGGAGTGACGACCTCTCTGATCATCTTTCGTACCACCGCAAGTTCTACTTCAAGAATCGTGTTTACCAGTGCTCGGTCTTGATTGATATCATCATCATTATTATTATCGTTTTGTCACTTTGTCGCTCAGCCAGCAGCCAACTCACCCTCCTTCACATCCATCTATCCAACACTCCCCACTGGAGCCACTACTGAGGAGTCCCAGGAGGAGGAGGAGAGCCAGGGCCTTAAAAACCTCCTCCTCCTCCTCTTTCTGGATGGGCCATATTGCTGCTTTACACACCAGAACCCCCCCACCCACCACCCCACCGCCCTCCACCCTGGAAACCTCTGGAACCGGCTCACACACACACGCACACACTGGTTTCCCCCAACACACCGAGCCACTAAAGCCTTGGCAGCGAGCAGCCCGGGCCTTGGCAGAGTTCATCTAAATGAGTGGCAGCTTTGAGCCCCCCGTCGCTACTGGATGGCTGAGAGAGATGGAGAGGCAGAGAGAGAAAGAGAGAGAGAGAGTGAGTGGAACCTTATTGAGCAGTGTATTGTGGGATTGGCATATGCTGCGTGTTTCGGCTATGCTTTGGCCGGCGGGCCGGCTGGCTCCACAGTACTCGGAGTCTCCCGATGCTGAACAGAGGCAGGACGACAAAATAAGGGAGGGGAAGAAAGAAGCATAACCACAATGGGGGCTCCTTTTTTTTGCCCTTTGTATGGACAATTAATTAAAACCCAATTATTCCGAGCTTTTATTCAATCTGGGGTTGTTGTTTTTTTTCCGTGTCTGTTCTGTTCAAACGAGCCTCCATGAGAGCTGACCACAGAGAGAGAGAGAGTCGAGCGAGGCCAAACTGGAGCCGTCCCATCCAAACCGCAACCAGCTGACACCTTTCAAAAAGCTGCTGAATGGCAGAGGAGGGAAAAACAACGGCTGCTCTGCATTAGAGAGCACAAAGACAAGCGAGGGTCTCCACAGACCCACTGTAGGACCATTACACCGAAGGCAAGCGCCGTTAATAATCTGTTTGCCTGGTAATTGGCCTTCCTGAGATGAAACATATTCAGCAAATATGCCACGTGTTGTCCTGTCGTCATTAAATTATCTTGTGTGCGCAGCCAGTCGGTCGCAGAGGAATTGATTATGTAAAGAGATGATTATTTCACTTCAATGTTTTCATCTGAAGAAAGCAAATATGCACATCTGGACCTTTTGGTTGTGCCTCGCCACCAATTGAAGAAGCCTCCACATGAACAGCTTCTTGATCTCTCTGGCTTAGTTCAGCTATTTGGTGATGTTTGACAGAAAGAGAAGTCATTAATCTGTCTGTTTTTGTGATGTGCAGAGACAGGTGTAGATGGTAATCCTCAGCTCTTAATAAAGCCTTAATATCGCCGCTTGGATGTTTTGGGTGTATGTTTGGAACGAGGGCATGACGTGCTCCCGTTTTATGCATCTAATGAGAAGTGTGAGGCAGAGACGTGTTTTTAGTTTTTAATACCTGAGCAGCACCACATTAATGAACTGAAAAGTGTCTTTTTAACTGTCAGCAGCTCTTAGGATTTCACCAGACTCCCGTTTAGTTGAACTGAGTGTCCGTTAATGTGACAATATTGCTGGGAGCCACTGAAAGTGCAACTTTTTTAAAAAGTTCTTGGTCAGTCAGTCTCCATGTAGATGGACAATGACAACAGTGTTTGTCTCCAGAGTGTCATGACTCCCAGTCCATATTGTCCTGGGTCTTGGTAGTGTTAGTGGAATCTTGTTTATGTCTCATGAAGAATGATGTGTCATTTGCAGTCTGAGTTTCAAGGATGACCTGTGTCAGCATTTTTAGAATCTCTGTGCGACTTTTTGTAACCTTCAATGTGTACAATGCAGGAAACAGGTGAATCGTTCTCAAAACAATTGAGCTTGTAAGAAGGCGCTGTCTGACGTCTTATTTAGAAGGTGTTATTCCTGTGTATTGTCTCCCTGAGTTTTTATTTTTTAAGGAAATTCTCTTGACAATAGTTTTATAGTTGACAGTCGCCGGTAACACCAATCCAACTTTGTCGTCTGTCCATACGAATGTCCGTATGCTCGCCATTGGTTTCATTACAAAAACATCCATCAGCACCCACTAGTGGTCCAACATGAAAACGACATCATTTTCAGCATTCTAATCGATGCCAAAAACAACTACATCTATTCAAAGCGTTGCCATGTTAACGCAAAACAATGTTTTTTCCATTTGAAACATGTAAATGTGGCCTATCAAGTGACACAACTCTATCAACTACTAATTTCCATTTCATTCGTCACCATACTTGCAAAGTTTCAGGTTTTTTTCCAGTTGCCATGTATAACCCAGACGTATCAACCTCGATATTATGGCATATTTGTTTGGATGCTTAAAGGCAACACGTTGGAAAAAAAAAAGAAAAAGATGGCAACAAGCATTTCAGCCGGTTCTACCCAAAACCACAGATTCACACACTCGAATGACAAAACCTCCGACGGTAGAAACACACCCGACTGGAGGAGCTTTGCCACACAATGCTCTCTTTATCTGTTTGTGTCAGCTTAGAGACGTCTATGTTTTATTCAGCAGGGCCGGTAACAAACGCCATAGTCGAACAGGTTGAAATCTGTTTGAAGTGGATCACCAGAAATTACAGCCTTGCTCAGCGCTCCGCCGTCTCACGGTGCTTTGCTTGAGAGGGGTTTTTAAAGTTCCTGCTTCTCAAATTATGGACTCCCTTCCTCCCGGAATCCCTCTCAGTCACAGTTCACCTCCTCCCTCGTCTGTCCGAGGTGTCCGGGTCGTCCCTCCTCTGCTACCTGACGCATGATTTCTCAATCTGACAGTAATTCGGGCCTCAATGCCGTCATGAATAATGGAGTGAATCTGACCGGAGTCAGTTTAACATAACGACTCTCATCGGTTGTGACGTTAATTGCCCTCTAATTCTGCCAGTTGGGGTGATACGTAGCCCTGATGGGCAGAGAGGCCGGTGGACCCGGAATGGGAGCCAGACTGGGGGAGAACCGACGACACCAAGACCAGGACATAGAGATCGTTTGTCGTGAGGGATGAAGCGTTGGCATTGTTAAGAGAGAATTGATAGATAACCATTAAAGCTCATATTTATACCCGGTTTTCGCTAAATGTGATGAAAACAATACAGGCTTCACCAAAAATATACCAACGACACACACACAAGATGATTCAGACCTATCTGAAGTCAGACAGAATTCCCGCTGTGAAACTCGCATCTCAAGCCAGGATCCTCCGTTCATGAATGAGAGAAAGACAAATAAAATCATTTGTATAGGCAATACAACAGTTTTCAATTAGCAATCGCACACTGCGTGGGACTTATAGTGAAATGGCTCGTCTATACAACACTACAACTGACATAATCCTACACATATCTCCAGTTTAACCACCTCACTGAAACGACTCGACAGAAGCAGGAATGATTGCATCAAGACCAATCAATAATTATTGATTGACCTTCACTATATGTTGCGATGAGATGTTCTGCCTTTATGTTCTATCAAGATAAAAAAAAAAAAAAAAGAGGATGCCATTATGTGCAAGCCGTGGAACCGGTGAATGTTTACTCATAAACTAACATTTTTGTGCGTAATCTGAGAAAAACCGACATTCTGTAGAATATCAAAGAAGTGAAATAGCTGTCGTGAAAGCAGTTTATCCGATTTAATGTGCCGATTGAAGACATACAAACTTGATATTTCACCTAAATTAGTAGAAAGTGATCATGTGACTGGAAACACCAATTATCAGATCTGATTGAATAATCTTGTTCCCAACAGTGGATATTACTGGGAGGATTTTATGTGAGTAGATAGATTTACAACAGGAATTACAAATCTGTGATGTTTCTGATTGTGGTCATTTGGTTGAACAGGAAGTGCAAACCAGCTTTAGCAAGCACATAGAATTTGAAGATTCCCATTTCTACGACAAAGTTTCAAGTGTAAACACATCATTTTTTTTAAAGGTTTTTGTTTCAGAAAAGTTTTGCGTTTAGAAGACAATGTTTTGGAAACAGTTTCACATGTGGCCACTAGCGGGTGCTGTTTTTTATGTAATAAAACCAGCGCGTATGCAACATTGAAGCGTCTTAACACTGGTTATTGATTGTTGCTTTGGCCCTCTCAATATCCGTGCATTCATTGTTATCAATTAATCCTTCACAGGCAGAACTTTGTACTACGACCGTGGTGCGCATACCGAAAACCTCCATTATTCCCGTTTACACGGAGACGGACCATATTTGATAAGTCATATTGTCAGTGACTCTGAATTCAGTAATGAAAATTCAGTAGGCTTTATAAAAGAGCTTTTTAATTTTTTAATTTGTATTTCTGGCATCGATGGAGTCCTATTCTAGTAGCAACAGTCATAGTTTGACCTTGTAGTGTACAGTGTCTTTTAGAGAAAATATTTTTATATATCAATTTCAACATATTCTGAATTTGCACAATTCGATATTGTTCTTTAGGTATTTAATTCAACTCTGGAAAAAAATCCAATGTTAGTATTAATGTGTCTTTTCTTGTTTCACTGTGTAAGTCAGAAAAAAAAATGTAATTTCAGATTAATTATGTTCAAGGAGGCTACATTTCTGTGGAGTTTAGTCACTTCTTTGAAAAAAAGAGCTGCTTATTCAGACCCTCACCTGCACTCGAGCTCTTGTAGCGGATGCAAAGTGACCTGTTTGGCTGGTGGAGGACCAGGGTCTTTTTCTGTTTCATATGCAGATAGGAGGCACCTCAGAAGGAGGCAGGATGAAGGCTTCCTCCTCCTCCTCCTCCTCCTCCTCCTCCTCCTCCTCCTCCTCCTCCTCCTCCTCCTCCTCCTCCTCCCCAGGCCTCAGCTCTAAGGGAATGAGACTCTGAGGAAGCTTCAAGGTGGACACACACACACACACACACACACACACACACACACACACACACACACACACACACACACACACACACACACACACACACACACGATTCAAACTCCCCAAGGCCCAGAGTAAAGCCAAACATTGCTTTCACTGAGGCCAGTGGTGGATCGAGGATAAAGCAGAAAAACCGACGGTGGGATTTGAATAATTCCGCATCACAGACAAACAACATAACACCAAATAAAATAAAGACAAGAAGAGGAAGAGGTGTCACTTTTTTCTCTTCTTCTTTTTTTTTCTTTTTTTTTTTTTGATGAGTAAAGATGACGGGTGTTTCTGAGGCCTCACCTCTGCTGCCGCACCTCGGAGGTGGAAAACAGCAGCGCACAAACCAAAAGTTACAAATGAGAAGGTGTTGAAGACGACACACTCACGACAGTAAGCAGTGTCTGTCCAAATCTTTCTTTCTTTCAGTTCCTTTGCACGTTCACACAGCCAACTTCTGTATTTACGTATGTTGTGTGGGTTTTTTTTTTGGTATCCGAGTCGCTTGGGCCCGTTTCCACGGAAACGATTTCAAGTGAAAATGGGTCATTTTGAAAACAGCTCCAAAGGTGGAACTTTTCGAAAACACTCTCGCTCCGTCATGTAGACGAGTGACAACGACACAAGCAACAGCACCACCTCATGGCCTGACACGCTAACTCCATCCCATTGCCGCGCAAACGCAAAACTTTTCCGAAACTTAAATGCGTTTTCACTTTTCTTGGCCACTTTTTGGAAATACTGAGAACATTTTTGTCCTCACTGTCATTGTCTCCAGCTTTTGTCCCTCGGAGCTCAGGTGAACTGGAAAGTGCAAAAATTCCATGTGTGGTGTTTATATTATTTTAAATTAAAATGCATCGATCACGTGAACAGACCAAGAAGAAAAGGTGACAATATTTATAGTTAAAAACAGAGATGTTATGTTATGTTATGCGTGGTCATACTTTCACTTATTCCAGGAATCCTACCAATATAACACTTATCTTATTGTTCAGCGAATCTATTATAAAACATTCTGTGATTGTCATCAATTTCCTATTAACAGTTTGGACATAAACAAATTAATATGGAGGGTTTAATTCATATATATATTTTCCAGAGTCCATTTTTGTGCAAATTGTCAGCACAATCCATGGCACCTCCAGACCTCCACCTCATCCCAGCCCCTCCGTTCATCTCCGTATTAATTCCTCTCTCACCGCGCGACTGTTGCCATATTAATTGCGAAGCTCGGCGGCAGAGAGGGAGGAAGAGCGTATTGTGGTCGTCACTAAAACGTGGATATTAAAATGTGACTTCATTACAACTCAATTTCAGCAGTTGTGAAAACGCTGTATTGTACAGAAAATGATGAACAAAGGATAATCAGGTTTTGAAAACTGAAATATTACCACCTATTAAACAGTAATCTCATCAGGCGCTGATATGTCGAAGATTACAAAAGCAGAATGTGGGGTCTCCGATGACTGTAATTAAGGCCGACCCATCCACTTACAAATAAAGGCTATAAACCCATTATGATGTGGAGAATTAGAGGAAATTCTCTTTTCAGAAACGATTCAAGAATGGAAGTATGATTACCCTTTTCTTTTTTTCTTTCTTTTTTTTTACTTGGTCTTTTTCAAATCACAGCAGAGGGCTAATCTTTGTGCCGCCTCAGACAGAATAGCTGCGGTGCCCCGGAGAAATGTGTTGAATAAATGGACAAGGCAGGGGGATTGTGTGTGTGTGTGTGTGTGTGTGTGTGTGTGTGTGTGTGTGTGTGTGTGTGTGTGTGTGTGTGTGTGTGTGTGTGTGTGTGTGTGTGTGTGTGTGTGTGTGTGTGTGTGTGTGTGTGTGTGTGTGTGTGTTTGAACGCCATCTCCCGTTCACCGCAACATTCCTCTCTCTTTTTTTGATTTTTTTTTAAAGTGCGGTTTCTGATGGAACTTCTTTAATCACAAAAGCAGAGGGTGTCGGCTTCCCTCAGTTAATTTATTCATTCAGAAGTCACATCGGTGCAGCGGGCGAAGGATCATACAACACATGTCGAGCACTTTCTCTGCTGCTCAAAGCCTCGCTGCCCTCACAGCCGACTTCTTCATTAAAAGGGTTAATGATTGAATACTGTACTTGAATGCTCTTTTGTGTGTGTGTGTGTGTGTGTGTGTGTGTGTGTGTGTGTGTGTGTGTGTGTGTGTGTGTGTGTGTGTGTGTGTGTGTGTGTGTGTGTGTGTGTGTGTGTGTGTGTGTGTGTGTGTGTGTGTGTGGGAGTGTGTGTGTGTGTGTGTGTGTGTGTGTGTGTGTGTGTGTGTGTGTGTGTGTCTGTCTTTCTCTTCCAAACACTACCTGTCTCATATTTTTGATGATGCTTTGCTCCAAAACCTCCAACGGATGGCTGTGAAACTGACCCAAGAACTGATGAATGCAAAGCATGGTCAACAGGATTGTTGTTTTCTAATAACGAAGGAATCAAAGAAGAGAAAAGTGCTTATTGATTATTAGTTTTGGACAAGCAGAACCAAACCATGGCATCTAAAAGCAACATCCATCCGTCCATTCATCAATCCATCCTGGACTCAGTCCACAACATTAAAAGACACTGACTCGTTTAAGAAGCACGTTAAACCCAGAGAACAGAATCAAACCGGGATCCTCTCAGTTTGGCGTGGAGGTTTTATCCTCTACAGCGGTCTTTCCCACTACGGAAGATTCACAACTTTCCAAACTCATTGAATTTATATTATGCTCCAGGTTGAACCTGAGATACTTGAGTAGAATATCACAGTTTAACAACACAAAATTTAATTTATTGATAAAAGAGAAGCCATGTATTGTGGATTTTATGATTAAAACCAAAACTGTGCACTTCGGTGCATAGACTTCAAGTTCGATTAAAAGAAATTAGGTCTTTCAGGAGACTTTAGCAGTCTTCCCTAATAATCCTTTAACTAGTATAAAGATATATTTTGAAGCCAAATACTCACATACCTTACATGCAGGTGAAATTGGTACAGTTTCTTCCACACTTTAGACACATGCACTTTGTTTTTTTTTCCCTCCTCATTGCATTTACTCCCACTAAGTCTTGTCCAGACTGAACCACAAACTCAAATGATGGATGATTTCCACTCCGAAGCGGAGGAGCTTATAAGATTTCTGCTTTGGGTGGTAGTGGGATGATCAGGTCCTGACACACAGTAGACGAGGCCAGACAATGCGTGTAGAGATATGTACTGTAGAGTGTGCCCTCGGAGCTCTGCCATGCGTATACACACACACACACACACACACACACACACACACACACACTCAAAGATACAGAGTTACCATCACCCATCCAGCAGTGAGCGAGTGATTCATTCTTGGTTCTTTTTATCTGACCCGAGCCAAGTGCTTTACACACTGCGGTCAGGCCTGCCGACGCTCTCTCACTTGGAGATTGTGTGTGTGTGTGTGTGTGTGTGTGTGTGTGTGTGTGTGTGTGTGTGTGTGTGTGTGTGTGTGTGTGTGTGTGTGTGTGTGTGTGTGTGTGTGTGTGTGTGTGTGTGTGCCCGCCCTCTGCCTTGTTCACCGGCCCTTTTTACAACCTGTCTCGGAGATAAGAAGCCTTGCTTTTTCATTTCAGGAAACTCTCCTTCTCTGTTCTTGCACTTGGGAGCAGACGTGCCGAGGACTGCTGAGGCTTTCCGACTTCATCCTGTCAATACGGCGGGATAAGGAGTCCGACTGAAAGTTCATTAATTCCTGGGTAACCTATGCCTGGGCCGGGCTAATACCCCCTCTGCTCTATTGATGTTGCCGTTCCCAGGGTGGAAGAGCAGATTCAGCCATGCAGAGCACACACACACACACACACACACACACACACACACACACACACACACACACACACACACACACACACACACACACACACACACACACACACACCTCACGCAATGCCACAGTCTTGATCTGTTGCCATTCACACAGTGTCTAAAAAAACTAAGAAAAATCTACAATGTTAACATATAAATGGACATTTAAACACACACAAAGAAGGATATTGGTGATGCACTTTTGCCACTGTGGAAACCACTAAACTAGATATTTGTTCTCTAACAAAGGAACATTTGATCCAAATCTCAAGGTTAAACATACACACACAGCTCACACCTTCACATCCATAATATTAGGATCAGGAACATCTAAGATTAGCTGCCACTGGTTCTAAATCTCTTGATGGTGAGACAAGCTAAACCTGGCTCATTAAAAAAACAACAAAAAAAAAACATGTGACTGGTGTCTCGATGCTGTTAAAGTGTGCGCCATTGTGCCAAGATCTGAAGAGCCCTGTGACGTTAAGCAATTAGGTTTTTAATCCCAGTGATGCAGTATTGTAATGCCAAGTGAAAGCAGACTTCAGAAGTTGCAAATCTCCCAAAGCTCCAACCAACCACACTTACTGTAATTTCTTAACGGTATCCCAAAGACGCCACATGGCGATGAGCATGTTGTTGCCTCCTCTCTCATTGGACGAATCTCTTCAGGACATCTAAATTACTTGGTTTCATTTATTGGGTTGGGAAAAGACTTCTTAAAGAGGATTGGGTAGTTAGTATGAGTGCCAAGTCCAGCCTTTTTTTTTTTATTAATGTCATTTGTTTAATCAGAAAATCTATGAATAGAAAAGTTAAAAGTATGTCTTGTTGGATCGAAGCTTATTTTCTGACTTTTGACCATTGGCTGTGTCCATGTGACTTTCTGAACTGGAGTCTTCCATTTGCCTTATATGTCCATTTAATAAGAGAATGTATCGTACGACAAAAGTTTAGTTGAAAAAGAAAGAAAAAATCATACAAATGAAAAGAGGAAGATCAGAGAAAGAACGTCAGTGACGTGAGGAAACATTGGGTTTGCAGGACGGACTCAATCATGGCATCGCACTTAAAAAAGTGTGAATATAATGTGCTTAAACTGAACATCGTCCCAGCACCGTTTTCTCCCGACAGGAAGTGGCCTCCATTGCGCAGGCAGAGCGGGGGACCCTGACCCTTTCAGGTCATGTTCAAGGAGCCATTTCAAAAGCCTGACGTCTGTTGCCCTGCCCGCCTGAACAGGGACAACAAACAGCGCTGCCTCAACACGAGAGCACGCAGCTCACTCCTCAACCTCGCCGTGGAACCCGGCAGCCAGAACACAGGTGTGTGATTTGTGATAAGAGCAAAGAGCTTAAAAAAGGCAATCGGTTAAAGCTGTGTAGATAATCTAGTTCAGATCAAATTGATCGTGGTAACTTCTGTTATCGATACTTTGCTGCCAACAATGGCACACACGCAACATTTTCATGTCGCGCTCGTCGCCTGCAGCGGTGATTTAAGTCCAAGTTGAACCACAGACTCATTGACGGTGACGGCGCAATTATTATGAAGGAATTCCGAGTCGGCCGCTGCAGCTGGAAACGGGGGCGATTTGAAAAGCCGTGCCGCTTATACAGCCCCGAAAGTTATGGAAACAATATGTATGAAAATGAGTCGGGAGTGTCAAAAAATCCTCTCCTCTGCAAAGTGTTTTGTACCATAAGCAGCCTGCTGTTCCCAAACTGATGAGAAGCTTATCCTGGGTTTGTGGGCCAATAGACTGGCATTTTTCCTCTTTCTTAGGGGGGGGGGGGTGTCCCTACTTTACCATGCAGAGCTGTTTTAATAGTTTCTCAGTGCAGTTGGCATGGTTACTGGTGCAGAAAGGCGGTGGCTTAAATCTGCCAGCTGAATCTCGGTGAACCTGCGATAATCTTTGGACAATCTCTGTATTAACATCCAACTTCTGCTGGCTCTCCCTGCGCTACTGCCTCCCCCGCTTTCGCACCTCAGACCAGCACAAAAGACTTTCTCTTATTTTCGTTTTCCCCCCCAAACAGGATAAAGACCGCTAAAACAGGGTTTCCAGCATCATTACCTATAAAAGCTTTCGTTATTGCCCCTGACCTAACACCAGCCGTTTGTCTTGTTATTTATTAATGTTTTTCTTAAAAAGGGAATAAAAGAAGTGGAGGCTGCTTTTAGACCCAAGGCCGCAGCGAGGTTTTGATTCAAGGAACGGGAACAACACGGCGGGACAAGGAGGCTCTGGCAATGGCTTACTGGATCTCTATGTAAATCCCTGGAACACGGAGGGAAATGTAGCAGGCAATGTGCTGGCGTAAGCCCTTTAACAGCCGCTGGCCATGATTAAAACGGCACATTAAGATGCCGCGGACGGCTGAAAGACACGGCCAAACCCCGGGACCGAACTCCGGGGTTATTTATTAGCCGGCCCTGCGAACTAAGTATTGACTGGCCAGAATTGATGTGCTCTTTCCTCTTTTTGCTACTGATGATGTGTTTAGTGCTACGGCCATTTGTAACGGCACCGGGCGCCGCTCATGACCTCAGCTTACATTATCATACGGCGTGTGTGTGTGTGTGTGTGTGTGTGTGTGTGTGTGTGTGTGTGTGTGTGTGTGTGTGTGTGTGTGTGTGTGTGTGTGTGTGTGTGTGTGTGTGTGTGTGTGTGTGTGTGTGTACAGACGGTCCGGTCGCAGTGGATTTACAGTGTATATGACGATTTAAAAGGAAAACAAATGCTAAAGTAAACACATGTTTGGATGATGTCGTTGGGTTATGTCCATGTGTCTGATCATTACCACCGATTGTTTGGTTTTCCCCAGCGAGGTGAAACAATCCATCCATTTTCTTCCTTCACAGTGAGGCATTATTGGAAGGCCAGAAATCGATGCGAGCAAAACCCTTAACACTTATCCATCCATACATCTTCTAAACTACTTCGTCCAAGTTAGGGTCCATATTAGTCCGTCCCGTCTCACACACACACACACACACACACACACACACTCACATTCACACCTTTGGATGAAGTAGAGTCGCCAATAAATTTCAAATATATGTTTTTTAACACCCATGGGGGGAAATCGGAGGGAAAACCCAGAAAGGCACAGGTAGAACATGGAAGTAAGAAGGACACCAAACCTCAAATAGGCATTTTATGGCCGTCACATAATGAATGTTTACACATTCTGAGACAGGAAAATCTATGTGAATTAGGATTGTTTGGCCAACATCTTCCAAGTTTCAAGATTGACCTTGTTTCCCATTTTCCCTTGTTTTGTTTGCATCTTTCCTGGTTACAGTCTGCACGTCTATTTGTTTTCCACTCTGACCTGCTGTTTGATAATGTCAACGAGTTCTCATTACCGTATTATTCAAATAACCCCCCCCCAAAAAAAGATTTAGGGTATACTGTGGGGATGAAACACTTGGCTTGACTGATCCGTGGATGAGTGTTGTCAGGTAACTTATGGGCATTTCCCCCATTTCCGTCACCTTGAGATTGTAGCAATAAGCTATAAAGACAAGTTTACCGCCAATTTCACCCACATCATATGATAGCATCATATGAAGGGCACCTCTGCAGAGCGAGACAAACATGTTTGTGTAATTTATCATGTTTGTATGCCTTGGATTGTGCTTTATACTGATTAATTGTTGAGCGTGCGACGTTCTCGGGGTAGGCAAGCCATTTAAATATGACAATACAATGATCAAATAAGTAGGCCACAAACAGTGTAATCTACCATGTCAATCGCTTTGTCTAATAAGCACTCAGGTGAATGGGATGTTCTCATCCAAGGCTTGTGTGACAACCAGTTCCACGTGGTTCTAGCTCAACACACCTGAAGATCAATACAATTGATCTCGTCACGGTGGAAAGATGGCGTCATAGTGAAAGTGTGGAGCAACGCAAGATGATTCTCGATGCAAAAACAGTGAAAAAGCACTTTCAAATGAAGCCTAAAACGTCCCCATATGGAGGGTAAACTGTAAGAGCAGGCTTTGACGTGCCGATATATTGAAGAGTTTGCCTGTTCTCCTTGTGGATGCATGAGTTTGGGGTGAACTGATCCTACAGTAGTGGAAATGTGTCTGTGTGTGTGGTTAAAGCTTTATAGAAGACGGACACTCACATGGAAAGTGCAGAGCCATTTACGTCGGTGCTTGATTAAAAGTAATCGAATTAATAAAGAGAGCAATTCCTTTACACTTGAAAACGTGAATTTTGAGAAGGCTGAAGCCTCCTCATGTCACCTGAAGCCTTTATGAATGCTCAACTGATATTAAAATTTGTAATAATTGATTTTGAATCAAACACGCACACTTAAAATGTCCTTTTCTCTCACTTACATGCCACAGCTGAGCTACTTAATGTTTCGTGGAGCATCCGGGGCCGTTGAAATTCCTCAAAGAAAACTGTGCAGGTGAAGTCCAGGAGGAGTGACCCTCAGCAGACCTCCATCTGTTGCTGCTCAGTGCTTCCAGTGGTGCGACATCTGAAGCCCCGAACTCCACGGGTCACGAAGGAAGTCTGCGTATCTAAACTTCAAGTTTCCCAAAGTTACTTTCTGGGAGCCGGGCCAGCGTGTATAGCCAGCCTGAAAGGAGCAGCAGAGGTGGGGAACTACAAAGCTGGACCCTCGGTTGCTCCATATGGCAGGTTGAAAGGTTTTTACCGCTCGTAAGGAGAAAGAGAAAGACCAGCAGCACTCTGTAATAAGAATATGGCTGATACACTGCAGTGTGCAGCATTGCGAAGTCTGGAGGGATTACAAGGTGTGTGTTTGCAGAGACAAACAAAACCAAAAAAAAACCCCACCAGAGTTCAAGAAAATGCAGTAAGCAGATTTGGAAAGTCCTTGGGGGTGTTGGTATGTTTTTGTGAAGCCCGTATGTATGCATCGGATGTATGCAGCTGTTTATTCTTTCAAAAGAGTTCATGAAGTGACTATTTTTATAATGCCAGTTACTGAGTCTTGTGAGCACCTGCAGTTTTGGTGTCGGAGAAGCCACTCACTGAAAAAGATCCTCTTTATACGATGAAGCCTTGTGCTATTTTGCGTCGAAGGTGAATTAAAAAAATGTTTTGAATAGAAACAGATGGCAGCAACAAAACAAACAAAACTCATTAATGACCGTTTAATGGCGGATGTGGATGTTCCTGCTTCCAGTGGACGGGGGGTGACACGCGATGCGCTTTTACATGCTTTGCACCGCCTTCCCCATCTCTGTCCAAATAATTCAGTGTCTTGTCTTTCAAATGAAGAGTCGTCAAGCACACTCCCATCACCTTCACTTATTATGTTGCTCCAGATGTCACAACTGCTCCCACACAACTCCAAAGATTATTCAAAGTGGTCTCCATTTTAAACCAAGAAACACACATTTCCATCCAAATGTCAAGTTATCGTCACGCAAAAAGATGTGACGAAAGACAATTAATAAATGAACGTATGTCTTTTCCATGGATTGTTGTTGGGAATATCGGGCGTTGGACGGACGAGCAGTTAAATGACGAGGCTATAAATACCCTGCGTCGGGTTATTAAACCCTTGTTGACTGGAAAAATATAAAGCTTTTGTTTGTTTCCAGCAATGAGAGGGACACGGCATTCTCCTTCAGTGGAGAGAGGACACCATTTAACGTTTTATGTTTGTTATAAACTCATTCAGTTTCTGTTGCACTTCGCCAAATATATTTTACGCGCATATATTTTACAACCAATTGCAATTTCCTTTTAGGACGTTTGGACTATTACGTACTCACACCTTGGGTTCCTAAAATAATGAATCATTTCCTGATAAATGGAGGAAATGTCACGAGTTGGATTATGGACCCAATGATGGTGTCACATTCCTTTATTTGTGTGGATAGTGAAGTGTGTATAGTCAAACAAAACAAACTTAGCAATGTACAAGCCGCACAAGTAACGCTCTGTCATTTGAACTTTGACATAAGTAGAAGCTTGTTGTAAAAGTAAAAAAAAATCGGAAAAAAAAGCCACATTTGAGAGATTCAACCTCGAGGATGGACAGAAAACCTGCTGCACACAATAAAGAAACATAAATCATTGAAACTCGGAGTAATCTGCAATAGAATGAGTGTGAATTCATGCTGTCCTCATGAAGAGTTCCACATATAATCTACTGATAATAAACCATCATAAAATAAAAATCCCGCACCATCGGCTTAAGACCTGGATTGAGTTCGTCGTTCAGTTTTCCAAAGCGAAATTTTTTCTTGAAGACCAACGTGCATATTGTTTGTTAGGTTTTTTTTTAATTGCAAGCCTTTAAACACCAGCTTCAAGTAAACAATAATGAGAGAAACAAAAATAATCCAGATCCAATTAAAAACATCTGAAATAAGGCTTAATCTAAAAGATTTCCACTGGCCTCTGGAATTACCATAGTTTAACAAAAGGGCTATAACCTTCTATATTTTTTTCATTTTCTTCCTCGCGAAAGCCTCACTTACTGTAATCTACCCTGTCATTACCGGAGTGTAATTGAGTGCTACCAATTTATGGGATGCTCAGATTAAAATGATGAGTCATCTGAAAAAAGGAAATTCGTTATATAATCACAACAATGCAAAACCTTTATAATGTCATGTTTCCCCTTAAGAGTCTCCTAAATTTTTTATCAGCGACCTCATTTTCAGTGAAAGGCCTGTTCTGAATGAGAAATAAGTCACGATATGATCAAACCCTGTTAATTATATATAAAACAGCAAAAGAAAAAAAGTTTTTTTTTTTAAAAAGTCCATTTGAAAATTTGATCTGGAGACGTGCGCTGGCGTATATTTGCCTTGGTGTCATTCAACAAGTTGAATCTTAAAGGTTTCACGATGCAAATGAAAGCGCAGGAAACCGTTTGGAGTTGTTAAAAGCAAAAACACTCGGCTTGAAACCCGTTTGCCCCGAACTGCGCAAACACCTGTTACATGACTTTAAGTTTGTGGCGGAGAAGTGGCATCTTCAAGGTAGCATGTAAAGGGCAGCTGGCATCTTTACAAATTCCTGAATGTCACCCGTTGCGGCGGATTGACAAAATAATACGCACCCATCGCTTTATGCCGGCAAATGGAAAGAGAATAGAGAGAGGAAGAAAGAAAGAAAGAAAAAAAAAAAAACATAAAGGAAAAAGGACGCAGGGCGCATTCGTCGCTCCCCCCTCCCTTCTTTCTTTTTAATCAGAGGAGGAAGACTGACATGTCCAATCATAACAAAACATCAGCTGGTAAATGGGCCTTCGCAATCACTGTCAGCCAGCCTCCATTAGAGAGACCCCCTTTCCTGGACATCAATCAACGCTTTATGGACTGATTCCTTCATTCATTATTTAATTACAGCTATTTCTTTATTTATTTAACCACTGAAGACTTTTTTTTTTTTTTTTGTGAGGCTTAATCACTTCTTTGTTGGCAATCACATTTTTACTTCTTGTTTATGGCGGGACTTTTTTTTTTTTTCTTTCCTCTCTTTCTTTTTCTTTTATCCTTTTCGGGTAATAACATTGTTCCTGTGTTCTGTCCCTCCGGTGAATAAAAGCCGAGAGAACAACCGTTCCCGGCCCCGTCACCACCTACAGCCGCCGAAAGCTCAAAGGAAATGTGGTCAAAGCACGATTGATCAACTTTCGGGTTTGCTAAAAGTGATCCGCTGAACGTCATTCCGCTCTCTAATTCCGGCGCATTGAGTAGAGGACTCGTGCACAGAACGAAAAGAAGAAGAAGAAGAAAACATCCGCAAAAAAAAAAAACGCTTCCGTAGAAATCACATGCAAAACAGCAAACTGTGGAATTATTTCCTGAAATTAAGCCCATTAGCCATGAAATTATTTGCTTTCATTTAAGAAACCATGCAATCCAATTTGAGGTGGCACGAGCACGCCGCATCTCTTTCCAATTTCCCACTGATCCCGCGGAACCGAACGCGCACAAAAGAAGCTGCGTGGGTCACCTAAGTATAGACATAAGAAATATATCCCACTGAGAATCAGATTGGAATGGAAGATTAGCGAGGCTTTATCAAGATATTCATTCAAACACCCGCGGCAGCCAGCTCTTTAAAAAAAAAAAAAAAAAAAAATTCCTCTGGGTAACACTTGAGCAAAGTTTTTAGGGAGGAACCCAAAGTGAAGCCACAAAGCGGAGGGCTGCAGTCACACGAAACAGCCAGCTGATGGTGGAACCCTGATGGATTTATTGGATATTTGTGGATTAACATAAAGAGTAGAGATGATCGGATCACAGCAGTCGGCAGCAATATTCATGTCGGGATTAATCAGACGGAAATATAGTGAGAAATAGTGACGAGATGTTGGAGAAAAGAGTCGGTTCATAGAGGGAATTAACATTTTCCACCTGCATGCATGAATCAGGGGGGCGTGTCGCCTGTTGGTGGAAATCCTCGGGTCCTCCTGATCTTACCACGGATTATATCACCTTTCAGTCAAAAAGCTTAGATTTGGGGATAAGAAGGTGATTTAAAACCAAACTAAAAAAAAGTCATAAATAGTTCCAAGTAGAAGACAGGCTTGATTATTTTATAAAGTGCAATCCCACCGCTCCAGTAGTCTCGAAGCAAATTACACTGTTCTGTTGCACCAAAGTTGCCAGCAAAGTGCTCGACCTCAATTGACAGAAACCTTAGATTAGGTGTCTTGCCCAAGGGCAAGGTGCAAGATGACTGCCTCTGAAGCATCAGTCCTTTGCTCTATTAATCCCTATGTATACGTCAAACTCAAAAAATTAAATGATGAGGCGACCAAAGTAAAGGTTACAGATCAGTTCTACTTATTTCTCACGAACTCCAACAAAAAGAACATTTTTAAAACTGCATAAAACGATGACTAAACCCCCAAATAATGTACATTTACACAAAAAACCTTCCCATTTTTCATTCACGAGTTTGATCTAATCTTGCAGTACCACGAGTAGCCACGGGGGCAGCGTTGAGATTAGAAACGAATTACAAATGGTGCAAGCAGCCTTTGACAACTCAGGTTTTTAACCCCCTCAATGTTGCCACCGATTGTACCGCAACTACAGTTTTCGTTGTCACCTTCTTGTGGATCGAACGACAAACATTCCAACACAATGCAGATACGTATGGAGTACAAAATGAACCTCAACAAAGCAGTGGACACCTTTGTACGGGTCCCGAGTCCATCGCAGGGCAAGTACAAAAAGACAATCTCACACACCTACATTCATGTTTAGAGGCAACGAGAAGTCGGGACTCAAACCAGGGATTTGTTGCTGTGAGAAAACAACACCAACCACTACACAACTGTGCAGATACAGTCAAAATCCTTTAAGTTGAGGGGACACATGCAACCGCAATTGTGCTGTACCCAGAGAAATATTCACTTATAACTTCTAAATACCAACAACTCCTAAATCCATGTATAGGTAGAAATCGTGTAACAGCATTTTTTTTTTTTTTAACAAAATCTGTAATGAACACATTTGGATTTACTCCTGAAAAAAAAAAAAAAAAGGTTCTCTGAATGTATAATGCTATTGTCACTGAAAGTGGAAGGTTTCATTTTCACTTAATTTGGACACTTTTGTGAGCTGCTTGTCTTTCTTACAAAACTACAAAACACACACACACACACACACACACACACACACACACACACACACACACACACACACACACACACACACACACACAAGAAAAGTAGTCCCAAATGGCTGGAGACCCACAGTCGGAGCCTTGCCCTGCCAAAAATAAACCGTTAGCCCAGGTGCTCGTCTGGCAACCTGCAACCATGAGTTGCGGTTTGTCAACACAGGATGTTTAGTTCAAACGAGTAACAAGACGAAACCAGTGCGCGCACCCAATCAAGCAGTAGAAGACAAGAGGGTGCGGGTTGAAAAGCCACATCCTGTGACTTGGTAGCCGTGCTGGATGTGCCTTCACATGCGAGCTCGACCCTTCCAGGGCGCTCGGTGGTGCTGCACACCAGCCCTGCAGCACAGACCTCAGTCTGTCCAGTCCCAGTCTCCCAGGGGACATATAGGTACTGTTGAATGTTAAATGCATTGAAAGGACCGTCCGTCTTGTCATTACTGGTCCTGAACAGAATAAGCACTGTGCACTCAGGATTTCTGTTTATGAACAGTATTTCACCTAACCTGATGAGTAAAACCAGGAAAATGGAGAATTTTTGCACAAAAATATCCAAGTTTTTACTACTAAAAGTAGGATGCATGCTACTGCCGGCTACTTATTTAACGAAAATGACTGACAAGGCGCCTTGGGTTTATTGAGTAGACATAAAATGGAATAACTGAAACTGTAATTGATTAATATCTGGTGCAAATGTGGTTAAAATAACCTTTCTCTCAGTTGCTCACATACGAGGTAAAGTGCTGCATGAAGGTAACGGTTACTGGAGGGTTGAGTTACTGACATTGTCATATATATATATAATCAGATAAATATTTGCTCTTGCATCGCTCAAACAAATGCCTTGACAGTGAGTAAAATAAGAATGGAAAAATTCTCACATTCACAGATGTGTCGCTAAAACCTTCTGACAGTTGTTTATTTATTTATTTTTACTCTTTACCTGTTTTATTGAAAGAAAGGAAGAATTAAAAAAAAACTGGTGCTTTGTTATTAGTGTCAATTTCACCCTCACTCTGGCAAATGCTCATGTCAGCTTCACTTAGTTTGTTCCTTATTGGATGTGACTTCAGTTTCAATTAACACCAGAGGTGAGAGATCCAAACATACGGTGTTGTTCTCATAAAGTTCTGGCATTTGTACGCACAAAAATAATTTCCACAAACACAGAGTTTATATGGAACATAATTCATGGATTGCATGCTTTATTGTTTAGGAAAAAGTCACCAGACAAGCACAAAATAACATATGAACATTATATTTTAGTCTTTTGGGGAGTTTGGTTGAGTGTAGCAGCCAAAAATCCACAAAGGAATCATGATCTTGATGTATATAGTGTCAATCAGATCACGTTTCCACCCTAGTGGTGACTCTTTGAACAGCCTCAGATTTAAGTTTGACCTGCTGGGTTGCTGTAGCTAAGTTGTCGGCCATCTTGTTTCCTGGAATACATGCATGTATCTTTCAGAGAGCACAGAGAACTTGTGTATGCAAGTACAGATTTTATGTCTTTTTTGAGGAGCACGTGCAGTTTGATGTGCAGCATGTAACACTTTAGTTTTACAGTACCTTGTTAGAAAAGAAACGTTGAACTCTGACCTATGTAATAAAACCACCTAGAACACAGAAAACAGTGTTTCTGTAAACATTGAAGCTCCTTTAAACTCTCTTTTTTTAGTCGGTTTGGCCCACTCAGTACCGGTTGTTTGTAAGAATTAAATCTACTTTTATTCTCTGAGTGTCGTGAAAAGAAACACCATTAATATTTGCTGTTTTCATTGAAAAACGTCTTCATATCAACGGGGCCTGAATCTCGCTGAACGGAATCCCCGTAACTCAGAAAGTTGACATGGCTGCTGACTGAGAGAACCCGAGAGACTGAAGACATCGAGCTGACAAATGAGTCGGATATCTCCCAAAAAACACCAGAAAGCGTTCGCAATGCGTAGCATTTAGATCTAATGAGATATACTCTTTCTCAATTTGGCCATCGTGAAGCCTACATTCATCCTGATTTTGTAATGTTGCATTGGTCATTACCATATGGGTTTCGGTGAGCCGTTAAGCAGCTCAAACATAATCCGATTTCCAAAATAACGTCTTTTCCAAACTATTTTTGGAAAGAAAAAAAAACATTTTACGGTTAAAGGAGCTCACTGAGAGTTTAACTGCTCGACACGTCCTTGCACGAATGTGTAAATATTTTGGGAGGTCTCAAAACTTGTGTTGGCGACAACAGAAACCGTTAGATTTTTGACTCTATTCTCCCTCCACTCGCAGCGTCTTGGCCGTCCTCCTCACCCCTCGTTTTAGTGTCGGCTGATTTGCTTTGAACCCTGGAAACACAACAAACCTGCAGCTCCCCTCACCGTCTTCTGTCCACCTTTTTATTTAGACAACGCAGCGCACAACACCAACACCGCGGCATCGCCTCAACACCTGCCTGACCTTCGACCCCCCCCCCCCCCCCCGTCTGGCATTCCCGTGCACGCAGACGGCGCCCCCTCTCCCCTTAACCCCCCCCCCCCCCCCCCCCTTATGTCTTAATGATGACCTGCTAAGGCCTCCTTTGGCTAAATAAAAAAAAAGATAATTGGCTATCATTGTCATCCCCCGGCAATACGGCGGCAGTGGCGGCAAAACGCTGGTGTCCAGATGCCCGGACCCCGGCTCTCGAGGCCTCAATTAGAGTGGACCTTAGGACCAGGAAAAGGCCAATTAGACCCCCTACCACCACCCCCACTGACACAGACACACTTAGACGCAGTGTTAAAGCCATCCTACTCTTCTCTTAGATTTTTTCCTTTTATTATATGCTTTTTTATCCAATAATTACTTTATTATTGACATAACGTGATTTGGTTGCTTCCTTGTGAAAAGACGACATAAAAAACTGTTTGGCGACTAAAGAAAACAGACTTAGGAGATCAGATTTTTCACAGTACATTATTTTATTTTCAAAAAATTAAGAGGAAAATCAAACTGCATTGTGTGCACTGTATTGACTCAGCAATGGTTATAATACATTTTAATACCACTGTTTTTGTCACAAATTCAACATTGCAAAGTATACAAAAGGACCTTTCTCGAGGGTTGAACTCATTGTACAGTGATCCAGAAGACGTTTCTGGATAACTGATGAACACATGAGCGGAGAGACCATTCAGCTCGTCGGGTTATTTAGACGTTACTTTAGCGATGAGGAGGGGATTTGCATGAAATCAATGACAAACACGTCTACGAAGGCCAAACGGCATACTGATGATTGTCCAGTTCCCGTACATACTTCAACAGTACAGACCACAAAAAAAAATGCCTCTCTCTTTCTCTCTCTCTCTCTTTCTCTCTCTCTCTCTCTGGAGTTGAAGATCTGATTTGTGCCTCCTGCCACCATCAAGTCTGCAGAGTGTGGATTAGCTTGTCCCCTTGTTTGTTTGTTGGTCTCTGTGTCTGTCGTATCGCCTTCTAACCAATCAGAAAGCTGCCAACCATGAGTCGAGATCTGCCGGGTTTCTTCCTGAAGAAAAAAAAAAAAGAAAGAAAGAGGACTTTTTCCTCTTCATTCTCCCGTCATTGTCGCGAATTCATGCATATGTCGAAACTGTTTATTTATTTTTATGTATAGCTTTTTATTTATTCATTATTATTTATTGTCGATTGGTATTTATTTTATAAAAAAAAATTTTATTCCATTTTTTTTTTATATTGTAATTGGTGTGATATAAATATAACTGAATTCAATAGAAACAACAAGCGTGGCACAATGTGAAACAAAGCTGAGATTGTGAGATGTGGCAGCAGCTGAAATCATCTAGATTCAATTCATAGAAATATAAATTGATCCAAACTGAGCGTCCATATGTAAAATTCTCCAAGTCAGTCCTCATTATTGCTGATTACCGCATTTTCTCCCACGTTCCACGCGCTGTCCCAACTTTTCTGTTACTGTAATTACCCATTGTCACATGTTTGAATTCCAAAAGTCAAACCCGCACGTCCCTCCCTGAGCTGTGGGTCACGGTTAATGCCTGCCGGCGTGATTAACTTACTTGTATCACGTTCACGGCAGCTCGGGTCCATTAAGTATCACGTGGGCATCGGTGGCCAGAACCTGAGGGAATAATTGATTTAATTGCGATTTAAAAGGCATAACAAGTGTATCATAAGGTGTCAGTGGTGTTCTAATGACCTGCACTTTCTCTTCCCTTTCCGCAGCATCACGGTGAATTAGCATTGAGAATTCATTCAAATGCGTCTCGGAGCAATCAGAGCCAACGCTGCCGCATACCTTCGAAAAAAAAAAAAAAAAAGGACCTTTTAGCGTGGTAACCGAGCATCCTTACACGTGTCTACATTATTCATGAGAGCGATTTGGATAATGCCGCCTCTGACTATTACTCCCCCTATGGTGTGTTAACATGTATTAAGAGTGATTTGATGAGATGGGGAATGGGGCTGTCAATTACCACTGGAGTTAATAGGGTTGAGTGAGCAAATGGCGCGAGCAAATTTCATGCAGTTCGCACTCATGCAACATTAATGTGATTCTTTAGGAACAAGACTTTTAAAATCCCCCGCATGTTGGCACAATGCACATCTGCGATAAAGCCGCCGCTAATCAATTACGGGGCAGAAATAGCCAGCCGTGCTACTTGGCGCGCCAGCCCGCGTTTAGTTTGGGGAGATTTTGAGCCCCTCACCTGCAGGTGGCTTTGGCGGGATGAACCACGACAACAGAAAGTAAAAACACCGGGATTGCGAGCGCGTTGATATCCAGAGAGCGTAATTAACGAGGCGCTCATCCGCGGGAACCGCATTCTCCGTAGCCCTCGGTGCTAACCGCCACGTCCTCCCGACGGTCTCACGCTTCGAGGGGTCCATTTATCCCGCAAAGTCGCGGGATTGTGTAAAAAAAATCTGCCCGACAACCGCGTCGTTGCCTCGATTCCCTCCGTTTCTACAAGGCGCAATCAACACCTCCGAAGTGGCGTCAAGCCAGGAAAATAAAAAGGCTTGGCCCTTTTCGCGAATTTGACAACTTTCGTTTTCGTCAGCCTTCCGGTGAAGAAGAGGACCTGAGAACGATCGGATTTTTAACAGGTGAATGTGAGAAGCATCGCAGTGTTAACAAAGAATGGCGAACAACATAAAGCTGAGTGCTGAACTATAGGTCATATTGTGCAGAAAAGTATGTGCTGATACCACACACACACACACACACACACACACACTGTATATCACAGGATAGCCACCTGAAATACATTAGTTAACTTCTATTAAAACATAAGAGGGGAAAAAAGATGAATTAGTTTGTTTGCGGGAGAATCAAGTTGAATTTAAGAAACAAATCAAGCCAATGATGGTGCATTTAAAACCAGATGCAAACAATGTCAGACCCCTCTCCGCCAACTTAGGCGTCAAGAGACTCGCATCCAGAATCCAGCACTTACAGATATTTATTATTATATTATTATTTGTTAGTAATCATCAACAGTTCCAGATATGAACCTGCAGTTCAATTCCGATAATATAGAAAAGTTTCCTCTCTCCTGCCAACCTTTTAAATGATCTTAAGCTTACTGTCTGATTTGTTATCAGCTGAATATTGCTGAGAACTTCCAAAATAAAGTGAAAACGCAACACAGCTTAACAGTGATCTGTGTGAAGATTGCTGTAGTTAAAGTGTACCGTAATTTTCGGACTATAAGCCGCTACGACTTTTAAGAGTTAACGAGCTTCACCCGGTCATTATATGGGTGATGCGTTCAGGTGCATCACGTAACTCCGACCTTTCTTTTTTTCTTCTTTTTAAATTTAATGGGTTTAATGGGTTTCAGAAATTACAGCAGTTTGACAAGGAGTCAAAGCTGACAAGGACATCATGTAAATACGTATTTTACCGTAGTAAACAAATGGTTTGGTTTGAGAGTGGAAACTTGTCATGACGACCCACTCATTTGGCTCATTTGCCACTTTGAGGGGTCGATTTGTGAAAACAGTCACAAAATTGAAATTCACAATTTATTCAATTCACTTTTATTCATATTGCACTAAATACACCGCAGTCATCTCGAGTAAAACTGTTCCACTTGAGCAAGGTGAAAGTGAAAAACTCCCTTTTAAACAGGAAGAAACTTTTTGCGGAACCAGAATTAAGATAAAACCAAACGGGCCCTTGCTGATTTGTTTTGTAGCGCAAATCAGAGAATTATCCACTGAGATATGAAGAGTTTTTGTACAAAAAGTGCCTGGAGGTTTTAACCTCAAGTTAAGGGACGAGAGCGTCTTTCACTGGTCACACGGGATCGAGGAGTGCCACAGTGTGCCCGCACTTGCCCCCAGTAACGAGCCCTGTGATTGGCCGAGAAGGGCCCTTTTCATCTTGTAGCCGTCCTTTGCCGGAGTCTCTCCAAAGGACAGTTGTTCCGAGCCGCGACGCTATCGGTGTAATCTTGTGCCAGACGAACACGATGCTTATCTTAATAATGACCATCAAAGTTATATTTTAATGCTGAGATCGGCACTGGCAGTCGTACCCTGGGGAAGGACTTCTTAGAGATGAGTGCAGCTAGATGTTATCCACCGAGGCCGTTATCAGATCCGCTGCAGAGGATGTGAGGCTTCTCCAGCTGGGTTCTAGGGTTGAAGAGGGGAAATGGGGAAACCGTTGTGCTGTCCAGGAGGATGCAGGGGGCAGGTGGGCGGGCTGGGTGATGGAGGGATCGGGCTCAATCTTTGTCTTTTTACGTTCCAGCTGAAGACAAGTTCTCTTTTCTCACTGGGTTGTCTCTGTGGCTTACAGCTCACTCTTGGGACGGGCTTAGATTTTACTACAATGAATGCAAATTAAACCTCTCCTTCTGCATGCCTGACACAGTAGCTTGAACCAACCCTACCCTTCAAACACCCCCCCCGTCCCCCATTACACACATTTTCCACTAACAATACCACATCAGAGATTTGGAGCCGTGATCAAACCAGTTTGCACTGGATGGAAAACAGATTCCATCAAACTGTATCAGATAATCTTATAAAAACAGTGGAGGAGCCCAAGTGCCCAGGGGCAACAACAACAAGAAAAAAAAAGCAATCTGAGCAGCTGCAGCTTTAGGCCTCTCAAGCAACAAGGAATGAGCGAGTGTGAAGTCGTCCGCTTCACTTCCATTAGAGGCTCAATATGACATTGAGTCCATGTTGGTTCGACGACTCTGAACCACTGGCTGCCTACCTGCCACTTCCTGAGGTTCTAGAAGGAAATGGTGGAGAAATATGCTTGAAATATTAACAGAATGAAAATTTCTGGTCAGGTCATAGATTTGAACTTTGATTAGTTGATGTGGGATCTTTCGTGTGTCTCTTCTTTTTAAAGGTAATTTTGTACAGATTAATTGACTGTTAATGTTTAAATGTACAAAATCTGAATATGCCGTTTATGATTGCATCTGTTTTTAACATGTTTGTGAAAGAGTTGCAAACCGGCTCAGCCTTATCGTGCGCAGCGCCATTTCCTCACCTGGCTCGCTACGGCTTTTGTTTGCAGACTTTATTGTTAAAATTTTGTTTCGGAGTCGTACCTCAAACTGTGATCAAACAGGTGGCGTATCTATTTTACAAGTTTTGTGTTATTTGCTGGAGCAGTTCGATATGTTTATTAACTTCCTCCAACAACACTTCAACACAATTTGTAGGGACTCAAGTGAACATAGAAGCCTTGCATTTTCCATTTTCCAATTGTTGTGTAAACAGGGTCTAATGCACACCAAAAAAAACCTGGAATACTCAGTCGTTGTATTCTTCTTAGTAAATCATGTGCAAACAAATTTTTGTACTTGCTCAAACAGGTCATGGGTATAAATTTGACCATTTAAATATTCACAAAGCCCTCTTGATTTTAAAGCGTATAACATTTTCAGCTGAGTCAGCATTTCTCTTTTGTCACAAAACTACAAATTGTAAACATTTCCATTAAAAGTGTATCATTCATTTAGATTTGGTTTTGTTTGTTTGTTTAAAGTACAATATATATACACAGCGGTAATCTCACACAATAAACAACAGGACAAAGAGATGAATCGGTCAAAAAGAAAAAAAAGAGTGCACCAACAGTTACACAGAATATGGCTTTATAGAAGCAATGGATACAATTTTGTGTTGGGAAAAAAAAAAGCTGGTGAATGAAAGTTTGAAACTGCGATCTGAAGTGACACCAAGTCCACCAAACGCCCCGAGGCGGCGTGTAAACCCAAAGAGTTCATGCTGAATATACATAGTTATAGAATATAACAAACGAGGCTTCTTCACCTTGTTGTTTCTTTATTCGCCGTCGATGGCGACGCCGAGGTTTTGGTCCAAATTTGGCAAAAGCTTCCAGCTTCAGCAGGCGATCGCCACGACCTCCACAGTCTAACGACTCGGAGAGACACGCTGCTCTCTCAGAGGTGAGTGTGGAAGAAAAACAAAAGGGACGGGAAGAGAGTGAAGGAAAAAAGATGAAGGGAGAAGGAGGCCTATTTATCAGTCTAATTATGAGGGACAGATCAGAAACCCCAGTGCATAGTGGGATGTCTGAGTCAGGGAAAAGACTCTGGCCGGTCACGCTGAATATTAATAGAAATCGTCTAGAAAAGGGGGGGAGAAGCATTTTATTAGAGAGACTAATGGTGGATGTGAGTAAACCTCTTTTCCAATATCTGGGTTGCTCTGACCCTCTCTCACCCCTGTGGCCTTTTTTTTTTTTTTTTGAATAGAGCAGCTCTCAGATAAGCTGGACGACTGCGGGGCGACCTTCTCCCATTTCAATATCAGACACCGGGCTTTAACCCGCTGTGCACCAGGGAGCGAAATATGAGGAGCTCGACGCAGTTTGAATAATGATTCTCGCGCTACGGCACTCGAGATTTGGAGAATCTTTTTGATTTGCTGTCCAAATATGAAATAATAGCAGACATATGCATAATCTGCGGTTGTTGCTCTGCATGGAGCCGCTCTTTCATTCTCACTCCAGCTCAGTGCAAAGGAAACACCTCTGACAGCAGTGAGCCGCATGATGCTGACGAATCTGTCCAAACCGACCAACCAAGACAACCAAAGGAGGAATTTGTTCGTTCATTTGTCTCCAAACCGCAGTATGGGAATCTAACTCCGTATATATACATGGAGATATATTTTTGGGGGGGTCATCACTGTCGACTGTCTATAGTTTGCCGCCCTGTAATCAATGCTGGACAGAAATGTTTCCAATATCTCTTTCATCCTAAATTACAAGAAAACCATAAACTGATTTATTTTGGTATACTTAGCAACCCTGTAACTCAGATATTGTGTTTCTAATTGGGAGAAGAGGCGAGCAGGAGCCCATCCAGCAAAGCGTACGCTACACCCTGGAGCTTGACGGTGTAGAGCTCTAATAATTAAGACTAAAAAATTTTAATCAAAACATTTTGCTGGAAACCAATGAAGAGAAGCGAAAAAACTGGAGTAATGTGAGACCTTCTTTCTGGTGCTGGTTTACAGTCTGAAGATGGTCCAAAGCTGATTTGTTCAAACAAGATAATCATAATAATCAGAATTCATTTGACGATTCATATGAATTCATATGACCCGTGAAGTCTGTCCAGCTCGTGCGAAAAAGTGGCAGCGACCGCCGAACCTCCGAGTTCTCAGACAGCAAATTATGAAACCGGGCTCGAGGGAACTTTCCATCTGATCGCATGTTCAGTGTGAAGAAAATGTCGCATGGTCGTGTTGATCCAAAAACGTATTCAAAGTTTCTTAGGAGCTGCATTCAGAATCTGCTGTGTCTGTGTGGGAGGAGTCAAAGGGATGGCCGATGTTGATTGGGATTGGCTAAACCCTCGATGACGCTATATAGGGTTTGATTTCTGATTGGCTCATTGAAGGACACTATGTAAAAAAAAAAAGCCAGGGAGAGAGAGATGACAGACTGTCTTCACTTCACTCCAGATATGGGGACGATTATTACGGTTGGAAAACCATTAGAAAAAGTGAATTTTGCAAAATATGAGCCCTTTAATCTAATGTAGAAACTCACCAACCAGCTTTTCATGTATAATTACACATGGTGAGGTGGCACAAGAGAGCATGAAGCATTTTTTTTTAAATAAATTTCACCTTTATTCTATGTGAAATCTCCAGTTCAATTTGCAAGAGATACGTAACAGACGGGTGCAAAATTGCAAAGCATGTAGGCCTAAAACTAACAAAATAACTTTTGGTATTAGGCTAGTTCATTGTCACTGGACTTTTTCTCGAATCAACCAACAGTGAAGCATGTTTCTTCTGTGCAGTAATTGGCAGTAAAATGTGAAATGGATATATAACGCTTTACATCGTTGATCACGTTCACCCAGTCACACACGCCAATGGAGGCTGCGGCCATGCAAAGGCGGTGGAGTTTAAAGTATTTGGCAAGACTGAAAATTTTAAAAAAAAAGTAAATTTAATACTGGTTTTGTTATGAGCAGCTTGTCAAGATCTATATTTATCAAGATATATAGTCAAGATATATATATATATATATATATATATATATATATATATATATATATATATATATATATATATATATATATATATATATATATATATACACAAAATGACCAATCCAATCCAGAAACTGTTCAATCCAATACTGTTGTGTCTGATTGGTAGTCCTGGTAGTGACGGGTATATGGGCACAAAGCTCTATATCTCTGGTTCATCATTAACAATTCAACATAGCAGTTTGGATGAAGAAACTCAACGGGAGAAGTCTGCTCGAAGTGGCAGAAGAAGAAGACACGACAACCCGAGCCTGAACAGTCTGGAGGGCTGCTTCCAGAATGTATGCTGTGTGACACACTAAAATAAGCCAAACAGGACACCACTGTTGGGGGGGGGGGGGGGGAGAAAGGGACAGAAAAAAAAAAAGAAAAAACGGCAAATGTTTGCAAAAAACTCACAGTTGAGCCACGGTCTTTCTGGGATAATGTTGTGAGGACAGATGAAACCAAAGTAGACTTCTTTGCGGATTCAGTGCATCACTTTGTTTATAGGCAACCGAACGAAGTCTTTTCTGTTCTTGTGTCTGGTAGTTTTGGCTCGCATGGGCCTTGGTGGGTTGGCTGCCAGAGGAGGGGAGCTGGAGAGGGTCCAGGGCACGAGGGGGTCTGCAGTCATTCTCCCTGACACATTTCTTGACTCTGGAAACGCACAATGTCATGGATGGTAGGCAGGTTGGCAACGAGTGATCTTTACTGGGGGCTTGATTGTCTGTATTTTGGGAGGATTAAAGTATAAAAAAAAGGGGGGGGGGGGCTAAAATACGTAATGGCCTCCCCCGATGTATTTCTGTGGAAACACGTCCACAGACGCTCACAAATTGTTCAATATAAAATGTCGACTTTCTGCGTTGACTTTTCGTTTCATCACTGCAGAGTAATAGAGTTTGGGAGCAGCTGACCCGAGCGGAGCTGTTCCTCGACGCAGGGCATGCTCATGAATTCTTATGTGTATGACTTGCATTATTATATTATTGCCAGATATCCCAAGAAACTAAATGTCAGTCCATTTACCACACACTCACTCTCATTCTGTCCATTTCTTGTTTTGCATCATCTGTTGTTAATCCCGCAGTCAGCTAAAGTGTAGATTATTTGGTGAATCTCATGTGGGAAAGTTTAAGGCATTTTTATTGTAGGTGGAGCTCCAATGTGTTAAACCACCGAGTCACTGAAATGAATGTGTGTGTTTTGGCACTGTACTTTCCAGGATAACTACAAAGTCTGTATATTTTGTGTATAGACACCAGTCAGTCTCAAGTCTCTGTGTTTTGATTGATGGATAAAAACACGACAATATCTCAAGTTGGGGGGAAAAAAACATTGTTTTGGGCTTTTTGAAGTTTCAACTGCACTCTTTGTATTTTGTACACATCGTGTACATCTTTTCACACATTATCGATTATTGATTAAGAGCTTTGAATTCGATCACAGCATGTTTCACCACGGCAAAGCTCCTCTGCATATCTTGGTTGGTTCTTCTCTAAGTAGTACCCTGGTACTATACAGTATATTTAGTCTGTTTTGCTCATTGAAACGGGTACGGAAGTGGATTAGGGCCGCTGTGGGAAAAGCTCTACTTTTGTTTTCTCACAATTCTGACTTTAAACTCCTCCTGCATGCCTCAAAGTCACCGAGGTTGCTTCCCTACAGGCACCCATACTTCTGAGTTTAAAGTCAGAACTCTGGGGAAAAATGTCAGAATTCTGAGTTTAAAAGTGGCCCTAATCCTCTTCCGTAAACAGGTGACACTTAAATCACCCAGGGGTGTTACGGTAATTTTAGTTCACGGGCTACATGCAGCCAACTTTCATCTTGAGTTTGCTGCACTGGTAAAACCTTGGCGTAAATAAATAACCTTTAAAGTCAAAGTTTCATGTTGTTTTGGTGCTGAGACTGAGTTTTGAAATGTTTTTGCAAAATGATTCACAATCAATACAAAAAAATTACTAATCTCAACATAGAGGTAATCGTAATGACATCTTTCTGGTGAAAATACAGTGAAATGCCCCTGCTTTAACCTGCTCGTTCCATAATGAGCTATGCGGCACAGTGACGTGAAAAATGATCACTTTTCTCTCATATATCTCTCATATATCTCTCATTTATCATATATTTGCACAAGTTTATTTCTACCAAACAGACATTCGTAATTCTATTTTCAGCAGATTGAAATGGAGAGTTGTATTCTGAAAGTCAGGAGAGAGGGAGCGTTAGTCGACGGTGCAAAGGGGCTCCACTGTTTTCCTGCCGCTACCTGCAGTCCACTTATTGCCTACATTCTTCTCTGTGAGCATGTCCTCTGGTTTTGGCTCTCTGCCAGCGAGCGTTGGTTCAGTTGCCAGATGTAGTTCTGGTTGCTGCAGGGTGTGGAGCAGATCCGCTCTGAATGGAAGGCCTCCCTGGTTTTGTTCAAGCCTGTTATTTCGGCCTGACCCCATGCGTTCAATGCCCCCAGGAGCAAACCGCTGATTACAGCTGTTGAGTGGATGATGGGGATTTTTTTTTTTTTTTTTTTCAATATCTTTGGTGTAAAACAACAAAGCGGGGTTTGCTGCACCGCTGCTGGTAGGTGTTGCCAGGTTGGGTTGACAGAGTGATGGCAGGAAGATGTTTGCTGTGAATGTCTTGATTGCAGCCCGGCTTACAAAGATTGTTTGAGGCGAGTCGAGGGCAGACCTGAAGCAACGGGTGTCATGGAGCTCAGCTTTTTTTTTTTAATGTTCCCGTTTTGTCTACCTCCGTCGGGCCCAACGATTCTGTCAACTGTCTCCAAGCCTCAGGCCTCCTCCAGATAATTGCAGCAGTTTCAACAAAATATGACAAATACGACCACTATTATAAACAGAGGGGGGAAGCGATTGAAATGCAATATTTTAATTGAGGACATTTACTCGGCGCATCTGCATTTTCAACAATAAGACCGGGGGCACACACCTTGTAGCGTTTCTTCCTCCCTCGCTGACCTCAATTTGTGGACTCCATAAAAAGGTGGACCGATATCTGGCCCTGGAGTCCGGGAGGTAATTACTAATGTTACCGCTTCTTTCCTTGGGGAGGTAAGATGTGACGCCTCGGCCCACGCTCCCATTTGGAGCTGGGCCAGTTATTTCCTGTGGAATCAGGCAGTATTAACCTCCTGCATGCAGATCCATTCCGCTGTAAATTAGCTTACTAATTAGACGGTGCTCGTCATCTTCCAGGAGCCCGGCACATGAAACGCACATCAACAAATTACAAGAGCAGGAAAAAAAAAAGAAATTAAAAAAAAAAAAAAAACACACACACAATGGAGAGGCGCAAAGTATTGTTGTCATATGTGTTGTTTCTGCTTGTGGTGTGATGCTTTTTTTTAATTGAATATCAAGAATATAAATAAACTCTTTCTATTTCTACATACCCAGTTTTCATGTTCTGTGCGGCTTCAATCCGATCTAGTGTAGTGGAGAACCGGAGCTGAGCCCATTGGCCACACAGGTTGCCCATTCAATGAATGTAATGCATGCTTTTGGGAAGAACATGCAAACTTCACAAATGAAGAATAAAATGGACTCGGACCAGGGCAAGCATGCCAACCAATTATGTAACAATGACCCAAATTGTTATAAACAATATGTCATAAAACCAAAGAAATGCACTGGTTAATAAAATAACAATCCCAAAGCTTAAAAATTTTTGATTTTACATTATGGGGCTGAACGTTTGGGCTCGTGGCTGCAGCCTGTGGATGGAAGCAACTTTCGAGGGATATCCAGCAACATTGCATGGAAACAGTGGTACTGACAATCGCCGTCTGTGTGAAATTGCATGTATATCTGTGTGCATACATGCGTGCGACTCTGAGCTTGTGGACAAGCAGGTAAAGTGGATTAGGTGCCGGCTGTGTAATCCACTGACGCTCGTATCTCTCAAGAGGGATAACCACCAGTCTTTGTCTTGTAGGTCAACACCATTGTGTTCTTCTTCCTGGGCGCTATAGGAGGAGTGTACACGGCGGCCAAATATGAAATGCATTACACTTGTCAAGAGTGTTGCATCACTTCTAACTTTTATTATTTATTTTGTCAAACTTTCAAATATGCACTCATCATATTTGTAGTTTAAAGACGCTCATTATTATTATTATTATTTTTTTTGGCCCAGACGGTGCCGACACGCTGTGGGCCAATCAGTATCAGGATGCATCATCTCTTTAGGTTTCCGCTGTATCGGACTGGTGCCGCACAATTTCTGGCCTCTTAAAGTTTGAAATTTTGACCTTTAATTAAGATTCCCCCCTGCCAGGCCAATCAGTGCAGCGTGTGAACGTCGGCGTTAAAATATACCATCAGTCTGGGTTTGTTTTTTGTTTTTTTCATGAAAAGCCAAGCAGCAGCCTGGAATCATTTGTGTTAAAAACGTTGACATTTAATCAGAGCGCCCTCATTAGGTCAATCAGTGAAGTTTTGTAAGTAGCACAACACAGTTTTCACCAGGATTTTCATGAGACAAGTCACTTAAAATATTATCAGGTCTTTGGACTTCAGGAAAAACAAGAGGAGATTTTGTTTCTTGCATCAAGACGGAGTTCTTTCTTACTATAGTTGTCTTCTCTTAATGGCAACTGGTATTTATCGTTGACATGTTTATTACTCAGTCTTACCATGATGATTTACAGCGATGTCTCCTGGTGAACTGGTGAAATGTTCATGCCAAAACATGCGACGTAAGACGGTTTTAAGCGGTCCTGGATGAGATTTGAGGAAGGATTCAGGGTGGAGTGGGCCGGGTGCTCAAACAGTTTTCGGGTTGGAAGGAAGGCGAACCATGCTGGCGTGTGTGTTTTGCTATGATGGACCTGACGGTGGGAAATGGGGCAGACAGTATCTTTTTATGCTATGTGTGTATGAAGCCTTTGTGCAGCCTTTCATATTGTCTTGTCAATCGACAAATAAACATGGTTTCAAAATAAAGGTGGATGCTAAAAGAGACATCAAACATGTCTGACTGGATGACATCCAGTGTCTTGCTCAACAACATTTCTCCATTTCAAGGAGCGACTTAGGAAAAGAACTACTCATCTAGCATTGGAGGATGACTCTATGGTGACCACAAAGTGAACAATGTCCTCAATGTGCTATATTTCCTTCCCCTCTTACGTCTAATCTCTGTGATAAAAAAAACAACAGATATTTTCCTGTGACGCTGACGAGAGGCTGCGGAGTTTCAGTGCCTGAAGCGAACAAGCCTGAACGTTAAACCAGGTTTCAGCTGATGTCTTATCATCTCTTCCTACTATCGTCCAAAGCTGTTGCTTTTGTCTTATTTTGGTATACCAACAGGTGTGTATGCTGACGATGCAGTAGTGTGTGACAAAAAGAACCTCTCGATTGATTAGACTTGATTTCAAGTGAAAGCAGAAACACAACTTTTCTGAAACGGCGCCAAAGTGCATACGCACCACGTCCATGGTAGATATGTCTATAACAGTCCGTATTCTCCTGGGACTTAGTAGTTTTATAGTTGAGTCACCGGTAATAACGAATGCCTGCGAATATTCTATTGTTCTCTGCATGCATGTGTCTGTGGTTTCGTTACAACAACAACAACAACCAACAGCACCCACTTGTGGCCCCTGCATGAAAATCACGTAGTTTTCAGTGTTTCCGCAAAGAAAAAGAAAAAACGGCGCGTTTTCTCTTGAACCGTCATGTAAACGAGGCTTAAGGAGGAACAAGTCTCAGAGCTTCTGCTGGTATAAAATGTACAATGAACATGGTGGTATAAAGTCAATTCATTGTTCCACGAGGCGAAGTACTTCAGATCTCTCTTCAATTAACTAGAATTACCAGTAGATGCGTGCTCCTTCCTCACAGGCGGGACACGGAGAGCAGAACTTTGTGTAGCGTGCAGTCGATGGTGTTACTTTGTTAATGGGAGTCTCTCTCATCCTCTGTGCTCGGCAAGACTCAATTACTACTGAAGGTGCTCAAAACCCACAATGAGCTGTTATTGAAGCATGTTTTTCAAATCGGTGCTTAACATGAGGGGTCTTGACCTTGCCTCTGAAATTAAAGTTACTCAAAGCACATTCAGAATTTTAATTTAATGGAAAAATATGAGTACCCCAGATTGTAAATGAAGGACAAGGTCATTAGTGTAATTTCGATTTTAAAATGTTCAAAAGAATTTTTTTATTTATTTTTTTATTATTATGGCTGATCTCCGGATACGTTAAGCCTCCTTTTATCTGATGCTGTGATATTCATGCGTTTACTCGCTTAACTAAGGATTTGCAGGTCAAACAGGCGAGTTCATTCATTTTCAGGCTGATGATTTAATATTTGCGCATTTCTGGTATATTTCGATGTTTTTAAACTTCGATCGTAAATCTGTGAGACACACAAACACAATACAAACCGTTTGACAGGGTTGCAGGTCACCCCTTTGGTAATTAGAAATTAAAGATACTTCAAATTTGGATTTGCCGTTATGTTATTAAAGCAAAAACAAAAACACCTTGAAAAGATGTGCCGTGCCGTGTGAGTTTGTACGTAAACCAGTGAGGACTCATGTTACTGTGGGAACAGAGATTTAGCTCAACATTTAGGAACTCAATATATTTCTAGGCTATAAAAAAAAAGTGGCTCAAGAATCCAAAGGATGTATTAACTTGGTTTCATTCGCCATGTAGGAATCACATTTGGAGAACTTCAGAGCCGAGGCCTTGTGTTTTCTCTCTGATGCCTGCTTCTGCAAAGCTTTCCTCCTGTTATAGGGAGTATTTCCTTTCCAGCAGTGCTCGCGCTCGCTCAGGTGGATTCGTTGGGTTTCTCTCTGTTAAAGGCGCCTCGAAATGACTGTGTTGTATGTGGTGCCGTATAAATAAAGTTGAATTGAATTGGTTCCCCTGATCGTCACAATTTGGGGGGGTGGGTGCGTGACAAAAAAACAAAGGACTTGGAAGAGAGATGACGAGTGTGAGTACCTGCGCTTGAGAGGTGATGGGACAAAGTGAAACAGAAAGTATGAGAAAAGGAAACAAAAGTGGAAGTGAGATGATCGAAGGAACGTTGGAGGAAAGTGCGTCCAACGAGGCGACCAAACAAAAGCCAAGACCTCTGAGCACCAGTCCGCTCCTCCTCTCCCTCCTTCCTCCTTCCCTCTCTCTCTCTCTCTCTCTCTCTCTCTCTCTCTCTCTGTTATCTGAGGATGTCTCGCTCGGCCCTGTCATGGCTGACTGATCGAGGCAGCCAATCGCTAACCGCTAACCCCCCCCCCCCCCCACTCCTCTGCGATGTAAATAACCTCTGCTGGTTCAAGGTGGGACATCACTCCAACTCCATTAGTTTATTTTATTACCACAGAAAGGCCAGTGGTAGACACGGGAAGCCTGTAGGGAGATGTTGGCTGTGGAGGGGTGGGGGTGGTTGGGTTGAGGATTGGGGTGCATGGAGAAGCAGGTGGGGGGGGATGAGAGAGAAGATGTCTCCTGTACTGAGACTGAGGCGGGAAGGATGGAGATAGGCCGGAGAGATTAGGAGAGACAGGGGAAGAGCGAGAGAGAAATAATGCAGAATGATAGAAAGAAGCAATCTAGAAAAGACAGACGGGCCTGGAAGAAAAAAAAAAAGAAACGGCGGGTGACAGTTGACATGAGAAGGTGTGTGTGTGTGTGTGTGTGTGTGTGTGTGTGTGTGTGTGTGTGTGTGTGTGTGTGTGTGTGGACATAAATGCCAAAGATTCATTGTCCCTCTCGTAAGAATGGATGTATAAACACGAGAGGGACAAAGAAAAAGTACACTTGTGTTCCTCGGCGGCGGAGACGCAGTAAATCACAATTCATAACCTGCTAATATGGCTTCTACCAGCCGTCATAAAATACTCTTACCTCCGGGTTTATATACTTGCTTTTTTTTTTTTCTTTTTTTTTTTCCCTTCAAGACAATTTCACGACCTTTCCCGGCTAATGGAACCTGCTTACGGAGTCTCCCGTGTGTGTGTACGTGTGGAACTCGCTCGCACGTGGTTAACAACACAATGGTGTCGCTGGCGTCATCAGATTTGCGCCCCTCGCGCCTCCATTAACTCCCCACCTGGTGACCTGTTAGCGCTTCAGTCGATGCTCTCGGGTTGTCTGCTGTAAACAGACTCGCGCCCGTTGTTCATTGTTCTCGGCTGTTTCGGTGATTTCAAGGGTACGTTGAACCCGGAAGCTTCAGTCTTGTGGAATGCGAAGACACATGTGGACTGTTGGGAAAAGGCCTCAGAGTTGTAATCCAGTCAGAGTAAGAGCTCTTGAGAGTCGTCAGTGTCTGTAATATTAAGAGGCACTGACTGTGATGCACCCGGTTCAAGAAGAATTGGATTTATCGAAATGGCTTGTAGGTGTGAATGAGCTGTCCAATCAGTACCCTGCTTCTGCCGGACGACATGCTGGATGACCTGCTCCAGGGCGGTGGGTAACCATGTAGAACAGATAGAACCCGTAATGCAACTAATGCAAACTACCGTTAAGCCCAAAAGAAGGAGAAGATGATCTGCTCCAGAGCCCCATGACCCTAAATTGTACTGTTGTAGTCAAGACCAGATAATCACAAGACCAAGACTTGAACAGGCCCAGACTGGATCCGGTCTCTACTAAATTGGATAAAGTGGTTGTACAAGTTTACACACTTCAGTAGTTTCAAGCAGCGTAGGAAAAGCAGTTTCAGACAGAGGCCCTGTGCACACGATCACTTTTATCACCGTCGTTCCTCAAAGAAATTCTCCTCACATGTCACACGCACACGCCTCATAACGATGTAGTACATATGCCAGGCCTTTAGGTGGTGCTGTGACTCACCAAATACACAAAAGATGCAGAAGAAGACACGTTGAACACTTCTGCTCCTCCTCAGATTCGAGAAATCCAACATCTCGCCTAATTGAAGCAAATTCTGCAGCACGACCTGGAGCACGTAGTCCGCCATTGTCGTTAAGCGACGTGGCGGAGAGGGTCCCGGGGTTATAGGTCCAGAGGTGCGGAGCTGACGTCATCGTTTTCCAGCAAATGTGCGCCTTGTGTGTCCACACCTCAAAACTGATGCGGCAATTTAAAATTCCTCCACTCTGGAACCTGTTTTAAAAATAACAAACCAAAAACATTTTCTGGCTCCTAATACGGCGCACCTTGTGGATGATCGGCCAAAAATGGTGCGGTTGCGTCACGTGCTTGTGTGGACGGGCCCAGAGGAACCATCGTCTGCCGTCTCCATGTATGGGTTCCTATCAGCAGAGCTTGGGACGCCTCCAGCAGCAGAGCTTCCCTCAGGCACCGCCAAGAATCTACACTTATGCTGAAGAAGCCTGATGGTAGTGGGATTAAAGCGTTTGGACCGTGTGCCGTGGTGGAGTAATCTGTAACAGAGTCTGTAATGTACTGACTCAATCCTGTAAAAAAAACAACAACATGCGTGCGGCGTATTCCGCCGATATTAACTTATATGTGAGGCTTGACGTCCAACAACACGTCTCGCGCCAAGTCTGCCGAAAGGCTTTATTTTCCCTGTAATCACAGGCGGTTTTAAAATAAAGGCTGGAGCGGCGTGATGATGCTGCTGATAGTGTCACTCATGTTTCACCTCTCTCCCTCACTGCCTCTCATGGCCTATAATCTCAGTTTTTTTTTTTTTTTTATCCTCTCCCCCGCCTCCTGTAACCTCCTCTGTATTTCAAAGCCCAAAAAAAAAAAAAAAAAAAGAATTGCCTTCAGTGGTCAGATCTATCTGATGCTATCTCTTCTCCTCGCTGGCTTTAATGTAAGCAGATTCCCAATCAGTAAGGATGAATCCAATCAAGGAGGAGGAGGAGATGATGAAGGGAGGAGGAGGGGGGGGGGGGGGGGGCAATCTAGGGCACTTTTCCCAATGACTGCTGCAGGCCAGGAGATTAGAGGACAGGGAGAGTCAGCCAGGAAGGAGGCGGAGGGGTTGGAGTTTCCTCGATGGAGGGGAAGCGACACCAGACTAAATCATACACGCGTTCATCACCTTCACCTCCGTTTCTTTAGCCCCTCTTAGATACAGGAATGCAAATTTTCCCTCCTCCTCTTCTTTCCACTTCTCGAAAAATTATTTCTACCATATGGACGCAAAGCGAGGAAGCGTTCCGTCGAAATCGGCGTGACTACTGGTTGATTTATCCTCAAACTTTTCCCTCCTTCCCTCCCTCCTCCATCTCTTCATCCCTCCGCCACCGACGCCCGGTGACGGCTCTCCTTCCCCGTCTCCCTCTCTCTCTCTCATTTCCAAAGCTTAACTTCATTGTCTCAAGCCCCTCTCTGCTTTCATCTTAAGACAAAGATTTATGTAAATCTTTGGGCCGGCGTTAATGCGGAGTGCCGCGTGAGAAATAGCATCCCTAAATCGCGGCATTGTTGTTGAAAATGACAAGGCGGGCCCGTTAATCCTACAATGCGATCATCCAAATGTGTCATAATGCCGCGTGTAGGCAGGCGAATCTGAATATCAAAAAGAAGGGAGAACGCCGCGCACCTCGTACACGGCGCGCCTTCAGGACTTCCACCGCTGAAAACACCGCGACTATCTGCCTCTTTCTCCTCGCCTGGCTCGCTCCAGAGAAGTCGCCCCGCCTGTCACTCCGCTCGCGTTCCCCAAACGAGACGCAAACAGTCTCAAGTTTTGTCGCCGGGGCAGAAATCCTCATCGCGCCTCGCTTTTGTTTTTTTTGGTGGGTTTTTTTTCGGCTCGTTCAGCTAATGACAAAGCACAAGTGCGCAATCGTCTAAATGGCGGGCGATTGTGAGCGGAAATAAATCGATAGCTCCTGCTTCTGTCACCGAGAGTGTATTTACTTGAGAAACAGCAATACGACGCGAGGCTTTGTGGCGGAACAATGCGAGGATACAAAGAGGAACAAAGAGCTCGTAGCGACACGTTGAGTCAAGCCGCTACATGCACGTAGCATTTAGCCGGCAATCAGTTTACCTTGTGTTCCCCTTTTTTTTTTTTTTTTATTTGTAGAGGAGGCAGCGCCGGCTCTTCCTCTTATTTGCGCGCCCAGTAAAAGTGTGATGAGGATTCATTCGCTGGGGGAAATTGACAGTGGCGGTGAGGCAGAGAGCGAGGAGCCTGATAGCTGCTTTTTCTTTTTTTTTTTTTTTTTTTTTGGAAGGAGCCATGAAACAGGCATGCCAATCAATTGGATAGGGACAAGGCTGGTGAATGATAATGTTAATAATTACCAGCCACGTCGAGAGACCACCCCCCCCCCCCCCCCCCACCCCCAACCCCGTCATTCGATTGGCCATGAAAAAAAACCCTCCGTGTGTCTGTAATTAGAATGACCCCGGGCCTCGTCCCCTTCCTGTGGCTCAACCTCCGGCGACACGGCGACACCTCCTCTGACTGACCGCTTCACCGTTCCTCCTGCGAGCCCCCCAGCCCCGCGCCTCCCTCCCCCTTCATTCCTCTGCCACCCGAGCGGGGAGGAGCCCCGCGGGGGGGATTTTGTCAGGGAGAATAGCGGCGTTGATCTTGAAGGCTTAAGACCCCACTGTACCTGTCAACAGAGTGGCTTTGGCGCTGACGACCAGCGGCTTAAGTCATTTGAAGTTTTTTTTTTTTTTTTTTTTCCCTTAACGAGGAGGGGAGGAGGCGCAGCGAGCGCTGACAACCAGTCAGGGTCTTGAAATAATTCCATCCCTCTGAATAACCAGAGGTGTCTGTCTGACTTAATCCCCCCCCCCCCTCCGTGCTTACCCCACCCCAAGCAACACACATAAAGACACACACACACACTTTTAGTGAGTTATGAAAGCAGGTTGCGAGGCTGATAATGGCCTCGTCTCGTGAGACTTACGGCCGGATTGACCCTGAGAATCACGCGAAACCAAAAGTTTCTTCAGTCAATGTTGTGACTGCTGGTGCCCCTGTTCAGTCATGATAGGAGAGCAACGTACAAATGTGACATATTAGTCAAATATCAAATGATCTGGTGACTTAAGTCACATTGGAACCGGTTGGTTTGAGCCATCCGCTACCCCCCCACCTGATAACACACAAACACGCCACTGTCATTTCCATAAACTGCTCTGTGCTGCTCCATAATGTTATATATATATATATGGTGTGAAACTTTGGATTCTAGTAATGTATTGACCGAAATAGGGAATCTAAAGATTATTCTAAAGACCATATATGTTTATTTATTTATGAGGCTGTTAAAAATTAAGCAATTCTAAGTAGTTTATGAAGAAGCGAGAACTGTTTTGAAAAGAAGCATTAAAACTCCCGACTTTGTGTTCATGTGTTATTTAAAAATGACATTTACAGACTTTCTTCGTACAAAAAAAAAAAAAAAAAACGAGACTGGATGTACCTGAAAATGTCAAAAAAATGGCTTGACACTTAAAAAAATAATAAAAAAATCAACTCAAATATGTTCAGTAAAGTCATGGCGCACTACAGGACGGTACGCAATAAACACGTCTCTATGACTGCATATGAGTATAACTACTCTCCATCAAATACATGTACTGTAAAGCCGCTTCTTCGTGTGCAATCGAATGTGATCCGGGCCTTTACTCGATTCTACCACTTTTTAATGGACCCACGCGTTGAGGCCGAGGTCACGTCGAGCTAAACTGCGTCATATTGAGAGGTGTCCTTAATATTCTGCCCTTCTCACGTATGTTAATGAGGATCCGAAGCAAAACTGAGCATCTAAGAGCAGAAACCGTGGCAGTGCTGCATTAATCCCTTGATTTTAATAGATTCTTTTTCACTTTTAATATTAGTGTCACCGCTTTGTTGAAAGGTCTGAGACTTAGTTTGTGTTGTTTTGGTTTTATGATACAAATCGGCTGTGTTTTAAAACGATTATTAGATTCTTTTTTTTTCTTTTTTAATCTCTTTTTCTTCACCGGGGCTCCTAATACTCCTTTGCTTTTCTCACTTTCTCCCCCCTTCCTCTTATTGGGTCTCATTACTTCGCTCTCGCTGTCTTTTCTCTTGGCTGGGATAATCCCCCCTGTAGGGGACTTCAAAGTGCGGGCCGGCCAGGGAAAAGCCTTAATTACCCATTTGCCTTGAAACCCGAGCCAAATCACAACTCGCCCGGGTCCGTCCGACTCCGCGCTCCTGCCTCCCTCGGACTAATTGTGGGTCTGCTTCTTTTTTCTCTCTCTCTCTCTCTCCCTCCTCTGCTGTGGAAACGGAAATCAAATCAAAACGCAGAGCGAGAGAAAAAAAAAGAAAACTTGCAGGTGATGAAAGAGTTAATGACCTTATTTCTGGGTGCTGATATGCCCAGAAATATGCCCCCCCCCCCATATGTTAAGTTTCTAACAAGATATCCCACATTTGGTTTTGAATTCGTTGAAGATTTCCGGAGTTCAAAGTCTTGAAAACAATAAATGATCTCCTTCCGCCCGTTTCGTCTTGCTTTTAACGGGTGGAAAAGAACAAATAAAAAGCGCCACTCAGCTGACCAAGAGATCTGCTCGGTTTCTTTTGAATCAGACGGAATTCATCATCGCTTGTCACTTATTCATTGTGGGCTTTGAAGAAATATTGAGCCTCGCTGATTGATGGCGAGGTTCAACATTTTCACAAGCGGCGCTGCCACCTCTTGTGTGGCGCGCTCTCTCTGACAAGCCATGTCAATCACAAGCCAGCGAATGGCGGTGGAGTCGAGGAGGGGGGGGGGGTGGTGGTGGGGGTGGAGGGGGGGATGGCTATTGTGAATGATAATTGTGTTCGCGGTGGTTTTAAATTAGCGGAATAATGAACTGGAGGGTCTGAAAATGATTTGATGCCGAAGGGATCAGGTTTACTTAAAGATGATCAGAGGAAATTACGACACACCGCGACGTTCTGGGACCAGGCGAGTTGCTCATTAACGGAGCCACAGAAAATGGTGACGCGCTCACGTTCGGCTCACGTGTCTGACGAGTAAATGTGGAGCGAGAGCGGGTTTTGACGATTCCTGCCGTCTGCGCGTTGAGATCTGATGTTTGACTTCTACTTGTACATGTGACGGTTGTGGTGAATCTGTGAGTCAAGCTGCATCGGCAATGGCTTGGAGTGTATTTAAAGATGCTCCACAATTAGATGAGTCATGAGATCAGTTTACTGTGTTACTTCAAAAAGGTTCAAAATATGCAATGGAGAAGAATAGGAAAAAACTATTGTGTTAAAGTTGTTTTTGTTTATGTTTATTTATTTGTTTTGTATTTTTTATAAATTTTATTTATTTATTATGTTATGTATTATTATCTCATTTATATATTTTTTTTGATATATGATTTTTTTCTTTGTATATATTATTTTCCCGAAAAAAAGTTTCACCCTCCTCTCTTGTCATTTCCACCCATGATTATGAGTAAAACTCACTCGAATTTACAGTTAAAATGCTTAAACTGTCTCAAAAATTCATGTTAAATATCCTAATATAGTTTGACTTCATCTCAACCTTTCTACTGCCACATACAACTGTCATTTCTTGGCACTTTAAGAGAGAAAAAACCCAACAGAAGCCCTTTACGTTACTTTGAATTGAAATGAAAGTACTCCCATACTTTCTGTGATTCGACTTGTTCATCCCGGAAATGAACTTTTATATAGTTTGAGGATGTGACCCGTCACATACAGCACTTGTATTAGGATGAGGCTACTAATAAGGTTGTGAACTCGTAAATAGGCTGCAGCAAACAATGTCAAATGTGTTCTAATGGTATCAGTGAATCATAATAATGGACTGAGGAGCTTCATTCTTCCATTTCGGTGATTGATTTAAGTACAGCAGCTGCATTATAGGTAGTATCTTGATTGTAGTGAACTTTACATGTAGTGTGCATTCGGGGCACTAACGTCAAAGATTCCTTGAAGATATTTTACCAGGAAAACTTTTGCTTGTATTGTATAATAAAATAATATATATAATCGACCAATGATCCTCAATGATGCCCAAAAAAAAGTCGGAGTCTCGAAGTTTATGTGTTTCAAAATGATCCATCATCAGATACTAAGAAAAATCCTTGGATTCATCTGAATGGTGCGTTTGAGGTTTTATTCATATATTTTAGTGAAAAATTTAGGAAAGCTGTCATTATGAAACAGGAAGTGACGACTGCCGGAGAAGCCTGAAATATGCTGGTTCTAGTGTGTGTGTGTGTGTGTGTGTGTGTGTGTGTGTGTGTGTGTGTGTGTGTGTGTGTGTGTGTGTGTGTGTGTGTGTGTGTGTGTGTGTGTGTGTTACCCCACCTATTCCATTTCCTTCGAAGGACAAAATGAGACAAACAAGCAGAGGATGGAGAATTGTAACAGCTTGTATTTGTGCTCTGTTCTCATGCCGAGAAATATCAACTGGGGTGGGGGGGACGTGTGCCTGAAAACAAACAAACAAACAAACAAACAAACAAACAAAAAACTAAAAGAACAACAAAAAAGCTGACATGGAGAGGTCACAAAAGGTCAAACAGAAGAAACCAGCCCACTCCCTCCCCCACCGAAACACAAGGGGAAGTCACTGCCAGCGCCAGTGAAGAATCGCCAACAAAATGAAAACAGCGCAGTCATAGAAAAATATGTACAACCGAGCGGAGTGGTAAACAAAACATCGACTGGTGTTTTTGTCACTTAAAGGCTGTTTAACAGCCTTTTTTTTTTTTTTTTTTATTCCCGTCATTTTCTCTCTCTCTCTTTTTCTTGGGGGGGTGGGGGGGTGGGGTGTACCCATTCTGTACAACATGATTCATTACAACAGTACAAATTCATCAGGTTGCGCTGCGGCAGCCGGTCAATCGGATTGGTCGTTGGAATAAAGTCCCGCCCACCCCACCCAGCATAAGAGCAAGACGTCCTGAGGCACTCGACATGAGTACCCTATTCACAAAGGATGCACACAGCCCACAAGTTTAAAAAAAAATAATAATAATAATAAAAGAAAGATAAATAAAAGAATTAAAAAGACACAAGCTGCAAGTGCCTACACATGTATTTCAAACCATCCATGAAGAATAATCCATTCCAGTAAGAAGAAAAATAGATACAAGTCAGGATTCCCAGTGTTTCTCCTGAAAAAGTAGAACTCCATCGTTTTCCAAAAGGACGGAGCCCCCGCCCACCCGCCACCTTTCACCCCAACCCCCCACCCCCCACCCCCCCACTACCAAATCCAAGTTTCTTACAGCTCACTCTTTTTTTTTTTTTAATTAATTTATTATTATTTTTTTTTATTTCATTACACCCAAGGCAGAATAAAGTTACTAAAACTTAAGACTTTTACAGTTACAGTGACAAAAAACAGTTTAAGAGACCCACAATTTAAATTGGACTGTAAAATAATAAAGATAAAAATAAAAATTTTAAAAAGAAACAAACAAAAAAAAAAAAAAACTTTTTTATATTTTTGTAAAATGCCCAGGCATTCTCCAATATTACAAATACTGGTATACTTTTACAGTAAACAAGAAAAATGTCATATATATTCATATATATTTATATATTTATATATATATACTAAACCCCGCCACCAAAAAAAGATTCAAATAAAAAAGAGGAAAAAAAATATTTTAAAAACAAAACCCCCCAATATACACGTTGCCACTCGTCGGCATTCAGAGAAAGTTCAGAAGCAAACCTGAAAATAAAATACTTGCTTAAAACACACATACACACAAATATTATTTTTACCCTTGTACTTGTATCAATACTGTAAACTTATTTTAAGACGGAGTGCACTAAATTCTTTTTTTTTTTTTTTTTTTAATACTTTTTTTTTCTCTTTTTAAGCATTTTCCTGATTTGAGTCCCGTCTCTCTTCCTTGACTTTTTGTGTGGCTTTTAGTCGTCCCGGGTTTCCTGCTGAGCGACGGACGCTTTGTCCAAGTTGAGTGAAGGAATTTCGATATAGTTCTATAAATACGGTTTTGTGCCTTTTATATGTACATATGTATACATATATACACACACAGACACGTTAATATTGTGCTGGGTACTACTCCCCCAAAGAAACCTAAACTCAGCATTGTTTGTATGAATTCAAATAATTTGACAGAATTATTACACTTTTTCAGTGAATTTGATACTCCTTAAAAAGTGGTTTGCATTTTGTCTTAGACAGTAAATAGGAAGATCAATATTCCAAGGATTCAAGGCACACTTATGTCAAATCGAATGGCAGTACAAAAACTGTCCGAATAAATTAAGTTTCATTATTTAATTGGATTTTTTTTTTTATAGTGCCAGCATTGGGAGAGCCAAGCCTTACAACCCTGGGCACTTCAGCATTAGGAGATCCCAAAGCTCCAGACCCTTTACGTACCTTTTTCTGTCCAGGTGTGTGTGTGTGTGTGTGTGTGTGTGTGTGTGTGTGTGTGTGTGTGTGTGTGTGTGTGTGTGTGTGTGTGTGTGTGTGTGTGTGTGTGTGTGTGTGTGTGTGTGTGTGTGTGGGTGTGTGTGTGTGTGTGTGTGGGTGTGGGTGTGGGGTGGGAAAAATAAATCATAAAGTGCGGGTCTGTCATGAGATTTGTACATTGAAATCAGATCTTTTGCTATGAATTTGTTTTTTGTTTTTTTAAAGTGCTGTCATGAAAGTGAATGGGACATGAGAGAGGGAAAAAAATAAAAAATAAAAAAGCAATGATTTTTTTTAAATGGAGCAAACTGATGCCGCTTGTCTTCATAAAAATTTATTATTCCAGCACACACTAATACATTGTCCTCTTCTACACAAACGTGTATGACATAATGACACTTTGAGGAATTCCCAAATTCCTGACGGAGCGCGACCTCGTCATTATTCAGACTGTACAATTAGAAGCACCACGAGAACAATAACAAGTCAAAGTTTACCACTAATGTCATTTCAACAAATATATTTGAGCTCAAACAAATGCATAGGATGTAGATTTTTTTTTTCTGTGTGTGTGTGTGTGTGTGTGACACTATTTATTTAACCAATCTAATTAAAGTGGCTGCGCCTGCCATGTATACATAAACATTTAACCCTTTCTGAACAGATTGACGCTCTAATTAGAAACAGCGGTTGCAAATATGTGGATTTCGAGTGTGAAGCTTGGGGATTTTGCCCAGTTTGTCTGCTCGTGAGGTCTGAAGACGACATGAAAGTTGGTTTTGTGACGTCGGAATGAATTGGAAAAGGAAAGTAGTAAAGTTTACCCTGAGATGTACCCTGTGCTCTCTCTGTCTTTCCCTCTCTCTCTCTCTCTCTCGCTCTCTTCTTCCAGCTCTTCCTTCTGCATACTCGTCACGGCTTCACGCCCACCTTAAATAAATAACACAGCCTGGATCATATGGCTTCCTGCAAAATATAAGACAAGGATGTAGGTGGAATGGCTGAAGGTGTGTGGAGGGACGGCTGTCGTAGCGCTGGTCGGAGCTTGGCACTACGTGCCGGTCAGCAGCTGCCTTAATCGAGAACCTCCTGGCTGGTTTGGGTGTTTCTCGTGAGGAGGCGGGGTTTATGAACCTTGGGATCCTCTCTTTATTTATTAAATTTTTTTTTTATTCTCTCTTACATTTACCGTCAAATATGACACTCAGTGCTACATATCCAATTATATTGACATGTTTTAGAGTCGTTTCATGCTACAATGCCAAAGGATTGTTGTCCGCGTATCGTCACACAAAATAGACTAATTCTAGCATTCTCAGTTCACGCCACTTTCAAATTGGAGATTGAATTCAGCATCTTTTTCAAGAAATTACACAGTTAGCTTAATATACAATTTCCTACAAGCAGTGGCCATAAAAATAAAACAAAAACAACAACAAACAAAAAAAAAAAGACTCAAAATGGATATCGTTTCCTCTAAAGAACTCTCAGGATATCAAGTGGGTTTCAAAAAGAAAACAACAAAAACGCAAAATAAACTTTTCCCCCCTCAAAAATGCCTAATAAAAATGTACCTGCACATGCCAAAAATACAAAATCCAATAAATACAGAAATTATTGCACAGTTAAAGGCTCCACATTTTCATAACTGAACTGACTGATTGTTTAAAAATGAATTGCCCAATGAGGCAGTTTAGACAGCTTCAGTTGGTGTAAGATCTCTGTGTTCATTTTTTTTTTCTCAGTTGGCAGTTTGTTTTTTTTTTAATCAAAAACACAAAATAAACCCAAAATTAACATTTTATAAAAAACAAATCCAGCTACCCCCTTTTTTTTGTCTTTTTTTTGTCTTTTTTTTTGTCTTTTTTTTTTAAATTTCAGTCAAAGTGTGTTGCAGAGTATGGAAATAGTGAACTTTCTTCAGGCTCTCTCTGCTTGTTCAATTTTGACCTCACTGGTCATCAAGTGTTCTCCATGCCACTTTTTCATATGTTTCTCCAGAGTGCTGTACACACTGAAGGGCATTTGGCAAATGTCACAGCGGTAGACGTCCTTACCCATCTGGCCGTGCGTCTTCATGTGGCGCGTGAGCTTGGAGCTCTGAGCGCAGGCATAGTTGCACAGCTCACACTTGTAGGGCCGCTCCCCGGTGTGGCTGCGCCGGTGCACCGTCAGGTTGCTACAGTTCTTGAACACCTTGCCGCAGTACTCGCAGGTGTCGCACCTCCTGCTGTCCTTGGAGGTGGGCCGGCCGGGACCCCCGCCTAGATGGGGTGTGCTGCCCCCGCTGGCGGTGCCGCTGCGGCCCGACAGGCCGCCGTCCAGCAGGTCGCCGGGCGGCGTCGAGAACCGCAGGCTGCCGTTCTCCGACGAGTGCTCGGAGGAGGTGGCGAAGGGCGATTGTCTGGAGTCAGTGAAGCCTAAGAAAGGGTCTTTGATGAAGTGGCGCGAGGCGGCGTAGCCCACCAACCACTGGGAGTACACGTTCTCCGAGGGGATGTGGGGAGCTGGGGGGATGTCCAAGTCCTTCTCGATCTTGATCCTCTTGTTAGAGGAGTTGGACAGGGCGGGGCTGGTGATGGGGGTGGGTTTGCGGGGAAACAGGCCTGAGAAAGAGTCGCCGGAGCCACAGTTCCGGCCGTTAATGGTTGTCCTCTCTTCCTGCTGGTGGTGGTTCATCTCCCCAACCACTGAATCCTCGTCTCCAGTGTCCCGCTGGCCGTCGGAGCCCCTCTTGGAGAAGGGCAACCGTTTACGATTGTCAACTATCAAATTATTGTACTGCTGTATTGAATTGATTCCCCCACCTTCAACCATTTTCTCCAGGGCTAAGGAGGACTTCTCTTCTAAAGGAGGCTTGGAACCATTCTCCCTGTTGCGGTAGAATTCAGACTCCATGCTGAAGTTCGATTCTGGCCGACTCTCGTTCTCAAGTTCCTCCTCTTCTTCCTCCTCCTCCTCCTCCTCATTGCCCTCCCCCTGGAAGTCCCCGTCCCGGTTTTTCATGCCCTCACCCGTGACATCGCTGGTGCCTGGCTCCGGGGAACTTGTGGTGGACAGACCGTCATCCGAGCGCCCCGTCAGGGATCCAGCTTTGTGCATGTGGGTCTTCATGTGGCGCTTGAGCTTGCTTGCCTGAGAGCAGGCGTGGTCACACAGCTGGCACTTGTATGGTTTTTCTCCAGTATGGCTGCGCCGGTGCACCACCAAGTTGCTCTGGAACTTGAAAGTCTTTCCGCAAAACTCACAGGACTTGACCTTGTTCTGTGTCTGAGGAGGGGTGGTGCTATTTGGGGGCATCGGTGGTAAAGGTGGGGTGCTAAGAAAGGGCGATTTCGGCCCGGTTTGGAAGGGGTTGGGGTTTAGTAGTCGGTGCATAGGGTTGGGCCTGCCGGGCGACAACGGTGGCGTGGTGCTGTTATTGTTCCCTGCCAACTCGCGTAGCCGCCTGGAGAAGTCCATGGACTGGGACTCCATGCCCATCGGCGTTAGCCGCATCACCCTTTCGAAGGCACTGGGGTGCTGGGAGATGAGGCCCATTTCCTCGGCGCTAAGGCGTTCCAGCCGATGGGGGTCCAGGTGATGGCGGGGAGGCGGACTGACAAACGGAGGCGTGTTGGGGAGACGGTTCTCCACGAAGCCCGGCGGCGGTTCCCGCAGCAGGGGCCCCGTCATCCTCAGGAGGTGGAAGGGGTTGTTCTCCCCGAGAAAGTTGGTGAGGGGGGACTGCGGGATGGTGTCGTTGCCCAGGGGTGGAGGCATGGTGAGGCGTGGAGTGAGGGCTGTGCTGGAGGGGTTGGACTCCAGGTAAATGCGGATGCCATGGGTGTTCTGGGCATGCTGCAGCAGGAACCAGGCACTGGGGAAGGGCTGCTTACAGCTAGTACATATGTAGCTGGAGGGCTCGTCCCTGCCACCTGCAACACAGAGAGAGAGAGAGAGAGAGAAGAGAGATGAAACACTTCAGCAGAGTTCTTTTGAAAGACCTTATTAAATAAGCTGAGTTAATGTGAGTTCATTCATTGCCATTAACAATAGTGTTTTTACGAACAGCTCACTTGTAGTGAGTCAACTTTTTTTTTCCCTCCTCCCCCGGCTGAAAGGCGGCCGGGATGCGATAAATGTGTTTTATATTCTGCCTCATGCACCCCGTCGCTGGAAAGACCTTGGCTCATCACGTTGTCACATAAATGCTATATACTTATCACGCCTTTGACAAGTGCATTTTCACAGTCACACCGGATTGGCCCACACCGATCCGTGTTTTTAAGAGGTGCTTAATCTCTCACTTAGTGAACCTCTCCAAAAACAGCTGAATAATTTCTGTGTGTGCGCGTACGTCTATCTGTTACTGTTGTGGGGACCGAAAACTGCTCATACTGAGGAGGTTTGGTGTGTTTGTGAGGACAGATGAAGGTGTGGATAATTTGACGATCAGGTTCAGGTCGAGTCCACAGAAATCAAGTGATTGTATCACAAAGTGGAAGAAGTGCTGTGAGCCAATGTACATGGGAAAAAAAAAAAAAACGCCATCCCACAGTGTTTACTGATCTCCGATCCTTCCCAGTATTTTAGAGCTGTTCGACCCTATTTAGCGGATCATACACGTCGAGTTTGCAGCCACAGGCTGAGCAACAGCAGCTTCTTTATTTTCTTCTTTTAAGGATGGAAAATCTTTAAATCTAGCTTTTGAAATGAACTAAAAATCAAAGCGTGGAAAAAAAAGAAAGAATGAAGCAACTCTCGCTGTTTAATGGCTTGTTAATGCAGTTGCCTTACAGTAATAAATAATGGCCACGCTGCTGAACGACTAAAGGACACCGAACACACAAGCCCGCACACACACACACACACACACACACACACACACACAGATAATGAGAATTGTACTCTTGTTCACCCTGTTTATTCAATGGGAGCTCGTAGTCTTTGACCTCGTACACTCATTTCAGATACTGGAGGAAACATATGCTGCTCTAATTGTTTCCCTTATTGGTGCGCAAGGCGCTCGCAGATAAACACAACCACACATGCATATGCATATTGGTGTGAGTGTCGACTGCAGGATGGATGTTTCTGAGAAGTTTAGCATTTTCATGGAGAATCAAAAAGAATGGCTTCGTTTCCCGCTCCGGTCTGAATGCATTTCTTTTGAATACTGAATACGCATGCAAATCAACGGGAAGAAAAAAAAAAAAAAAAGAATAAATGACGACAAGAGATAATTAATTCTAAGTGAAGGGATGTAAACGTGTGTGTGTTTTTTTTTTTTTTTGTAGAAAGAATATTTCATCTTCGGAAAATACAAAACAAAATCAACAGTTTAATAATCAATTGCAAATTATTCATTATTTAATAAATAACGCTGCCTCTCGTTTGCTCAGTGTGTGTGTGTGTGTGTGTGTGTGTGTGTGTGTGTGTGTGTGTGTGTGTGTGTGTGTGTGTGTGTGTGTGTGTGTGTGTGTGTCCATAAAGGAGGAGCAGCGAGAGGTGGAACAGCTGTTCACCTCCACAGTCCTGTAAAGCCTTTTGACTTAATTATAGCGGACAGAGAGCGTAGAGACACACATACACACACACACGAGTTCGCACGTTCACACAGACGAGCGTGCGCACAATGAAGATAACAGCTCCCCATGTCTCAGCTTTTGTCTGCATGTTTTTTCTCACACACACACAGACACACACAAGCTGTTTTACTGCTGAATCTTAAGACCCTTAACACTCCAATAAAGAAACATTCACCACCACTACCACCACCGCATCTTTCTCTCTCTTCTCTCTCTCTCTCTCTCTATTCGCCTGACCCCTTGATCTGACCCCTCCTTCCCTCCCTACATCCTCCATCTTTCTCCCATCTTCAGCTGATGTTCATTTCTGCTCAACAATTAACCACAAAAGTGTGTTTGACAAAAAAAACAAACAAAAAAAAAAGATTTGTCTCTGGCCGCGGTGGAAGGAGCGGGTCATGGTTTTTGTTTGGGGAATGTGAGTGTGTGCGCGTGTGTGTGTGTGTGTGTGTGTGTGTGTGTGTGTGTGTGTGCGTGTGTGTGTGTGTGTGTGTGCGTGTGCGCGTGTGCGCCCTCCCGGGGGAAGGGAGTCTAACGCAGATGGCAAATAAAGTATGCAGCCTGAGGCGAGAGCACATTATGCTAATTCTAATGTCAGCTGTACTTTAATATACGACTCTATTTAATCACCCCATTATTTCCTATTTCCATATGAAAAAACAGAGGGAGCGAGGCAGAGCCGGGGAGCCGCTCATCACTTTATTTGGTAGAATGCGGAGAGCCGTGCTTTATGGACTTGAATGAGAAAACACACTCCCTCTTCAAGCATCTGCGCAGAGACTTTCTCTCGCCTCTCCTGCGTCTTACATGTTTGAGTTATGACCGACAGTATGTGTATTTACAGTAAGTGTGGGCTGTGAAAGGTTACATCGGTTCACTTTGTGCTGCTGACATTCAGCTCCTCCCTCTCTCTCTCTCTCTCTCTCTTTTATTTTCTCACTTCTTTAAAACCTAAGGCTGACTGTTTTCCTCTGTGGATAAACTGTATTGTAAGGAAACAAATTACAGAACAGAATTTAACCATGTGAAAACGTGTGGCTGGTTTACTGCGGCGAGCCTTTTATTTATCATCTCACCAGCGAGGATCGCCTCGCTGAAGCTCTTCTTCTGTGTCCAGCAAGCTTTTGGTTTTATATGAGTATTTATATATTACAAGTGTTAGATAGTAATTAAGTTGAACCAGTTTTCTTGGCGGATGTCAAAGCCGCCTGGTATGAAAGCGAGTACTTGCACTTGCACGCCATCAAATTTTGTAATGTCGTCATTTACTCTATGAAGACTTACATCAGCGGTGTCAGGGGGGCGACATACAGCCTCATTTCACCTGGAGTGGGTCGAAATGGTAAAATAGCCAGAATATACACGGTGAAAATATCTATGTTTTGACAAAACCAAACAATTACTACAATCTCAATATATTTGAATTATACTTTGTGGTGCAAAATACAGTGAAATGCCCCAAAAACTTCTCCTGTCGTCAATGTTTGACACCCTGACTTACGTTTATTCCTCCACCAGCATCTGCAGTGATTTTCTTTTTTTAACCTTAATCTATAAACCAGAGACCTAATCCTCCTCTTTAACACTATGTTACACCAAATCTCTGCCCCATCAGTGGCACAATGTACACAATTACTCAACAATAACAAAACACTGTCATGTATGATTTAAGTACATTAAAGCCTTCTAACAAGCTCCTGAGAATTCAATGGAATGTGGGAAAAGAAAACAGAATTCTGAGCTGATTGAGTGAAATTTGTACATAAATCATGCAATTCTGTGTTAGCCACCGTTTTTTGCGCAAAGCTTGTGTCGGTCATAACAGAGCAGTGATAAACTGCTGCTAAAGGTTAATAAACAGTTAAACCACATGCTGATGTTAACTTTTCATTGAATTTTCTATTGAATTCTCTTTTGAAACACGCTGAACAAATGTAGAGGTATGACTGCAGAGCAAACAATAGCAAACATGCACAAGAAACAGTCCGATAGAACTGCAGACGGCATTAAGGTTTTCATACCATCTTAAAATAAATAGATTCAAAAAGCATTATTCTGCATGAAGCACATCAGACTGTGTGTGTGTGTGTGTGTGTGTGTGTGTGTGTGTGTGTGTGCTGCTCGGAGCCTCTCTCTTTCCGCCAGTGGAAGCTGTCTGGCTCTTTGCCTGTGTTTGGTTTGGCTCAGGATGGTGCGCGCACACACACACACACACACACACACACACACACACACACACACACACACACACACACACACACACACACACACACACACACACACACACACACACACACACACACACACACACACACACACACGACACGAGTTCAGTTGTCAAAATATACAACAGCTCACGCTCGTATCTTTAAATCAACCTATTTAAAGATACGGAGTTTAAAAAAAAAAAAAAACGACAACTGTCGTCATCCTTGAGCACACATTCGCCTTTTTCTCACAGACGTGCGCAAACAAGTTGGGCTCAGGTCGGCCCACGTGTCCTTCACGCACGCTGGCGTCCATCCCTCCATCATTCCTCCATCATTCCTCCATCATTCCTCCATCATTCCTCCATCATCCCTCCACCAGCCTCCACCAGCCTCTGGTGTTAGGTAATCTCTCCTCCGTGCTTCCCTTTCCTGGTTCGGTTTCACGCAGTATAAAACTCTCATTATCCACTGATTCCAGTTTTCGCTATGATTCAATTTGCCATAATTACTGCCGCCGCCGCTAATAAAAAAAAGAAGAAAAAAAAAAAAAGGGGAAGAGAGGGAATGGCTAGAAAAGCAAAGGTGCAAAGGTCAACTGGCAGTTAGCGGCGTTCATTTTCATCTCGGTGTATTCATCTGGGGCGGCTAATGGCCCAATTTTCTCCCCCTCGGTCCTCAATAAATATTGCTGGAATTACAGGTTAAATAG
>NC_137633.1:4441406-4763906 GCF_963383615.2 Lipophrys pholis | reverse complement strand
GTTGTCGTCGTCTCTGGAGGTTAAAGCTATTGACATCTTGTCAGGTGAAGCGTCGCCTGGTTCTCTGTAGCCACAATAGAGAGGCGCTGCCACGGGCCTGATTTGACTGGGACAGACCCAAACACATTTTTTTTTGGATCCCTCGTTTCCTCCTTTCTACGTCTCCCTGTCACCTGTCCCGTCCAAATCCCACCCCTCCTCCTCCTCCTCCTCCCTCACATAAAGCTCGTCCAGATCGCACGCTGCCAAGTGGGAGTCTCCTGGAAACACGCAGGCTTCCAGCTTCATCCAAGACTATGATGTAGCAGTGCCCCTCCTGTCTGAATTAAGATGTACTACAGCGTCGCCTGACACCGGCATCGAGGAGAAAATCTCTCTCTATTGTTCCCTCCTTCCCTCACATCACCGCCGAAGCAGCCGGAGAGTTGAACGTAATCCCAGGTTTATGAATCCGACATTATGCCCACTGATCAGCTTCACCTTTTCAACTTCTCCTCTTTTCTTGTGAGCGTAACCTTTAACAGCCATTAAATGTCTTCCTCTCTGTGTAACCGCGGAGCAAGAGAGTGTTTGAGTCGCCTGCCTTCACCTGCAGAGACAGAAGAAGAAAAGAAGAAGAAGAAGAAGAAATGGTCGTGTGAAGCAGGGGGACGAGAGGACGAGGGAGGGGGTGACAGTGAAGGAGTGTAGCCCGGGGGTCTGAGTGTTTTGGTCAGACTCCACTTGTTTATACAGAAATAGCAGCAAGAAGCCGGAGAGGAGGAGGAGGAGGAGGAGGAGGAGGAGGAGGAAGGAGGAGGAGGAGGAGGAGGAGGGAAGTGCGGCAGGTCGAGAGCAGATGCAGACCAGAGGAGCTGGCGGGGGGGTTAGGGGAGGGCACGGATGGAGGGATGAGGGGACGGAGAGAGGGATGAGGGGACAGGTCCTTGCTGGAGGCCCTTATAAGGCCTTGGATGACTGAAGAGCCCTGGAAAAAGGCAGCGGAGTCGGAGGAAAAGAATATACCTGCAGGCACGGGGGATCCACTGGGAAGGCATTTTTAGCCGCTATCGAAATGACAATGTTGATTTATGCAACATAAACGCGACACACAAGTTTGAAGAGTTCCATATAAACTTAAATTAAAAAGGAATTTTGTTGATTTATAACCTAGTTGTTGTACCTTGTTCTTTCTAGACAACGATCAAAGGGGAGATAGTTTCACAAAAAATAAGCAAATGAATGCGACTGACCGGCGTTTCACCATGTTCCTGCTATTTATTTGTTTAACAAGGAATGTTTCAAGACACAAACCAGGTTTGATTGTTTCATTTGCTTGTAATTACTAAATATGAAAACGGCTGGAGCTATCATGAATTCAAAATGTATTACAGTATAACTGCATACCCTTCATTTCTAACTTCTGTCTATGGACGAAGTATTTATTGTTGACTTTGGAATTCTTATTCTTTTTAATGAGGTCAAATGTCTGATGATTCAACTGAACACAACAGAGTTTCCTAAATCTGCATATAAATGTTGGTTCAAACTCATTTCTCCACCAATAAAATGTGTGTGTTTCCTTCTGTGTTTAAACATTAGCACACGTACGTACAGCAGAATGAACTGATCAAAAAAAAAAACATCAATGAAATGGAAAACAGACCCTCTCTATTTAGTTTTTTACAGGAAATTCAATATGTAATTATGCTGACTCAAATGTCACTTTGGTAAATGTTTCATGGGACAACATGGGTCAACTGTCAATTTAAAACAAATATTGAATAAGTTGCCTTGGTGTCATGTAGCTGCAGCCCCGTTCCACTTGCAGATTAACTCCTGATCTTCATACGTAACTTTACATCTTCTGTAAACACATGAGTTAAGTGGGATGAAAGAGTGAGATTGTGCTTGTTGTTGTGTTGCAGCTGGTCGTCTGTAATGTTCAGGAGCACAAAAAACCCAGACGGTGATCTACGGCCAAATCAAATACAGTCTTCATATTCAGTGTCTGTGTTGTTTCTTGTGTTGCTGCTGTTAATTCTCCTTTATTAAGAGTTGACGATAAATACTAGACAGAAATGATCTCGGGTTTAGTTTTTGTTTCTTTCCCACTTTGGTCCGGAGCAGAGAGGAGATTCTCCTGCAGTCTCCCGCTCACTAACTCGGAGCAGGCCTGCTCCCATAACCAGTCCAATCTGTTTTCATTTCCTCATACCAACACACACACACACACACACACACACACACACACACACACACACACACACACACACACACACACACACACACACACACACACACACACACACACACACACACACACACACACACACACACACACACAAAGCCTTCGGTGCTGCCCCCATCACTTGCAGGAGAAATGCTCTGGTTTTATTACTATTTTTTTTTTTTTTCCTAACGTGTTCCATAGTCAGAAAACCAATAAAGACAGTGCGTCAGTCGCTCTCTCGTACGTCGGCTGGACCAAAAATATAAGGGCCATTATTTGCCGATAAAAGTTATAAATGGAGTGAGTGCGTCCGCTCTGATGCGGCCGACGTGCGGAAACGTGCAAGCTGAAAACTCCAGAACACATTTTTAACATGCTTGGATCAGCTTGGTGGAGCACACTGCAGCCTGCAACAACGCATTGCATCCCAGCACGACCATTCCTCCTTATTCAGAGGCAGCAAGAGAGAAAAGAGGGCGGGGACACGGAGGTCGTAGTTTCCACAGCTTGAGAGGGCAAAGGTCTGAACAGAAAGTATACGGATATGGAATGAGAAACAATGCATTTGTGTGTTTCTGGCCGCTGGATCTGTGAGTCATCTCTGACACTAGAATCTTGTGAGTGCATTGACCAACCAAGTGGAAGCACTTTTTAACCAGATCACCTGTAGAGCGCGAAGGTTCCTCCTGCAAGGCGGATCAAACCAGACAAATGTGACTCATATTTCAATTTTCTTTTTTTTTTTTGCTGAGTAAGCAATATCAAAAACATACACTCACTGATGAGTATTTTGTAGGAGATTTGACACCTATTTGGCTTTTCTCATATGCCCATATTAAATCTTTTCACGCTAACAAACATCGGAATTCAAGAGTGGTTGAGCAGAAGACAGTTCACTGGACTAAAACTCGAGTCGCATTTCAGCCTTTTTGTGTGTGAGAAAGAGAGAAAGAGTGAGTGTAACAAAAATAGTTTATTTGAGTGGTAGGTGGTCTAAATATGTTCCGGAAAGTCGGACTGACATTTCTGTTTCCACACGGAGCTTCTGAGTGAAGAAAGGAGCCGGTCAGCGGCGAGTCTCCGGCCAACCCTGCTGCTAATTAGACTCAAGCGCTGACCATTAGGTCAAAGCATCCACAGCTGGCATGTGATCTGATTTTCTTTTGCAGGAGAGAATCCTGTGGTCCAGTGGTTACCCGCCGGAGGAGGGCGGTCGCACTTCATCCGCTGACCAATCACACGCGCCCCGGGACCGTGCTGTGGGTCTGGATGCCTGCACCAGCAGTCGTATAACGCCGCGGTGACTCTGTAGGACGCAATAATGTGCTGCGCAAACAGCAGGGGAGCCCCTCTGGTGATTAGGCAGCGGCTGACGAGGAGTGTGAAAACACCGCACCCACGGAACTGCAATTTTCTCCCAGGTATGCCTTTCATTTGCGAGGCTACAAGCGGCGTCAAAGGGGCCGTTAAGACGGGTCTGCACACTCCACACACATAGGAACGGATGCAAGCGCGGCACTGCGTGGATGCCTCTGAAATTAACAACCGCCATAATCCAATAGTGAAGTACAGCGTTTCTTTTGAAACTCATTCTCGGTGCGTAGAGGCAATAAAGGGAGAGTGAAGAGGATCTGCCTGTTTCTAATCAGAGGAGTACTGCCAGTCGTTGGCCCTCAGCCAGCATTGTTTACTCGGCCAACCCCCAACCTCGCTCCGAACGGCAAATTATCCCCGCGATGGGCAATTTTAGCCTAACCAACAGGTAGAAAAGACTGTTCCCACATGGGGAAAAAACCCTTATAGACACATGCTCTCACTGCCTAAATAACAGCAAATAAAAAAAAAACATATAAATTCATTACTCGCCTTCCTGGGAAACAGGACACGGGCTGCTTTCTCAGGAGAAGAGGGGGAAAAAAAAAAAAAAAACTTCACGTGTTATTGATTTATTTACGGATGGGGGGGGGGAAAAAAATAGAGACAGCACAAGCAGCCCTCACCAGCTTCTCTCCTCCAGCCCTCTTTTTTGTTATCTGTGATGTTGCCCAGAGAAAATCAATAGAACAACTGTAGCTAGCAAGCTTTGTTTATCTTTTCCTCTAAGTGAATAATTCAGGGGTGTCAGCGGGGGTGAGGCGAAAGCTTTGATACAAACGAAAGGGTTTGGTGTTCGGGGGGGGGGGGGGGGGGGGGGGGGGATCTAACTCCCTCTTTATCCCACCCACCCACCCCCACCCTCCCCCAAAAACAAAGTCTAGTGAAGAAGAGAGATGCTGAAAGCCGGGTTGTAGGTTGGAGATGGAGCCAGAGACAGCCGCTCGGGTTTTTACATCACTGCCAACCAAGAATGTCCCTCGCACTAAACACGATGTCGAAATCCTCGGTGAAAGACGAGTGAAAGAGAAACAAAAAAAAATCAAGCGAATGTTTGAGCTGCGGGGTTTGAAGAGTTGATGATAAACGGTTTGGACAGAAAGCAAAGACTTGTGTTTTCTGGTACGCTCCCTGGAACTCCCCCTGACCTCCGTGTGCTTAAAAATCGCTAAGACACAAGCGAGTCAGTTTAATGGCTCGCCGTCGAGCGCCGCGCAAGGATCTCCAGCGTCTCCTCACGAGGTAACGACAGATTCCCGCTCGCAACCCAGAACACCTTTCACACTTCATTAGGCCTAAAGAACATAAAGTATTTGACCTGGGGTGAAAAGCGCCGAAGAATGTGTGTTACATTCTCACGTGTAGTGTTGTTTCGTCAGCTGGCATTGATGGGCGAAATCTATTGCATCACTAGACAAGTCCTGTCTATAAACCCTTCATCCACCCAATTAAATTATCATGTGATTATACATGGCAACTTCCACATTTCTAGTTTTACCCTTAAAATGAACGATAATTTCAGTAAAGTAGTTTTGGAGCTAGATCAAGCTGCTGCATGGATTCAAATAGTCAGATTTTTAAATGTAAGTGACACATATGCTTCACGTTTATCATAATAACTAATAAAATATATATATATTTTTTTCCCTTTTCACACCATGCACTGTGCACATAGAGCTACTGCAAGTTGCCCATTGTACAATATAGGCACCATACATCCACAAAGCTTCATTTCGAATACTTTTTTGCAAATTATATATTATATTTTGGGAGAAAAGCACTTAGTAGTGTATGAAATGTGAAAAAATTATATATTACTTTGTACACGTATTTAGATTAATACTAATTAGATAAACGTATGTGTATTTTGGTGCTGATTTAAGAAAAAACATCACTGTGATTGGTGATTTTCCCACATAAGGTGCTGAGATGTGAAGGCGACATGGTAAAGATGCTCGAGGACTGGCAAATCTTTAAAATGAGTGGTGCCCCCTCAGTATTTTAAGAGCCATTTCTAAGAGTCAGGCATTTTGACGAAAACCCTGAACACCCTCAAACCATCTCTTCATGAAGCATTGGACTGAGAGTTGCCCTCTTTTGTTCTCATGGTACGAAACGAGGGACACCAGTAGTCGCGTGCGGCGGGTCCATTTGAATAAAACAATCACAAACTCCCCCTGATTCCTGTGTCCCGGAGACACGTTAAGTCAAAGTGGTTTGAAATCCCTTCAGCAATATAAAATGCATTTTGTTTGAAGCATGCTAATGCTTGAAGGAATTTGAAAGGTTTGCAAAAGAGACTGCTGTGGGGGGGGGTTCGGTAGATGGCGGTGGCGAATCCAGGAGAGATTTAAGGTTATTAACGGGTTTTTAAGAGGTTTTAAGGGAATTTTTATTTATTTATGTATTTTTAAAGGGGACCTTGCTGCAGAGAGAAAATCTAGGCGTGAACCATTAGCAGTCTCCAACACACAGAACAATCAGGAGGGTTTTAAATTGCTCTTGTGTCATAAGCTTTGACTGTATGTCGTCACTCCTCGCATATGGCCCGGGTAGTAAGTATGTGAAACTAGGAAGATTTAAACCCTCCTAAACAAGGGGATCAACATGTATTTGTCAGGCTATGTCACACTCAGCTGCATGCACATACATACGCACACACACACACACACACACACACACACACACACACACACACACACACACACACACACACACACACACACACACACACACACACACACACACACACCTACACGCACACGCACAACAGGGCAGCAAACATTTACAGCAAAGTCGCTAAACCTCGGCGAACCACCTTCGCCACGGACGCACAAAAGCCCTCAGTCCCTTGTAATTGAGGTTTAAATCCTTTCCTAACATCCTTCCATCCCTCACTCTTCACCAAACATGGATTGCGCCAACACAGGGCCCCTAATCCTTCCCAGTTTAACCAAGTGAGAAATTAGCTTTTGTTAAGTGGTGATTTGGCCGGCGCTAAACGCCAACAGACTATTGTGCAGGAGGAGGCGGGGGGGGGGGGGGGGGGGGGGGGGGGGGGCGGTCATGAGTCGCCCGGACTTATCCCATCCTGCGAGCGTGTGGCCGAGACTGGAACCGCTGCGGCCCCGCGAGTGTGCAGTTGAGAATACAGTCATATTCTTTTTTTTTTTACTCGAGAGCGATGTCTCTTTTGGTTCGGTCTAGGACGGTTTTTTTTTTTGGTTTTTTTTTGAAAGCGTCGCTTCGAGGCCCGTTGTCGGGCGCCACCTTTCGCCGAGGTGTTGTGTCTGTCTTGCTGCGCGTGCTCGTCTCCCTCCCACTCCCCTCTGCTCTCACTGCCATCTCTGACTTTACAGGAAAAAAAAAAATTAAATTAAAAATAAGTCAAATCTTGTATGCAGAGTTGTAGCGAAAGCCACCAGTGTCAGGTTGATAGACGACACGAGGGAAAGGCTGGGGGATTCAGATCCTCAAAGCCGGTGAGGAAGAGCAGGCTGTTCTGGCAGCGAGGAGACAAGACAAAAGCGCGGCGCTCGTTCTCCGAGACTCAGCGGGAGGAAATCTGCCACAGAAAAATCCCCGCGACTTGGTCTCAGTCCGAGCAAAATTGGAGAATTGATTCGGAGAAGTTTGCGGTGTTGTGACATAGCTGGAAGGCAGAAGATATTCAGGAAATAAAAAAAAAAAGGCAGAAGATCAAGGACTGACCAACATGCCAAACATTTTTTTTTTTTTTATGACCAACTCAGGCCAGATGGCTGTCAAGTTTATTCTACACTGTGGCATGAAGACACTGCTTACACTCAGGGAGGTTTGATATGTGGAACACTTAACACCCTGATTCATACAGGACACGGCGATGTGGGCGACTTCATCTTTGCATGAAATATGTAATAAGTGTTACTGGAGGCTCGGTTTACTCTGGTTTTTTTCTCTTTTTGTAGCCATCGTTCGGTTTGTTTGGTGCCAAATGTTTGTTGCTCTATATCAGACGCCAAGATGTCGGGTTTCATAATAAACACCCAGTGACTCTTTTTTTTTTTTTTTTATTTCACCCTAAGTGGAACTTCCTGCCTCACAGTGTCATTGAGGAAACACCTTCCAGACACCAGGAACTGAGCTTGACAAATAGCTGAGCATGGTATTCATTTTTATTTTTTTCCCCCCCCTCTCTAGTTTTTTTAACCTTCCCTCTCTAAAATATCTCCGGCCTTCGTGGCGTTTAGCTTCCTCGGACGGTGTCGGGATGCCTTGTTCCTCTTTGCTCAAGTCTGAATGACGTTGCCTTAATTTGAGTGGTTTGTTTGGCTGACGCTTTTATGCGATCTAAACACTCTTTAGGAAGCCAAACACATTAAATTAGCCAGTAATTTACAAAGAAATAGGCATTTCTTGACAGAAAAAAAAGAAAAACTAAAGCACCCTTGTGTAACAGAAAGATGCTAACCATTAAGAAAAACGTCTTGGAGCGCTCTATAGGTGTCCTGACCACACAGGAGTGGAAAATCACATTACTTTTTTCCACTAATGAAACTATGAGATTCAACAGACAGCTCTGGAAACATACATTTACCTTGAGTTTCCAATATTAAAACAATAACATCTACAGGTTTGGGTATTGACTTTGACAGTAAGTAGCGCTGGGAAAAAAAAAAAAAAAAAAAAGACTGGTTAATATAAACCAAAACTGAATGTGTATACCATGATAATATACTCAAAGGCATGCACAGCCATCAAACAAAAATCAAAAGGCCTGGAGAAAAGATTTACTTTTCAGTTAAAACACTCAAACTAAAGATTCAAGCATTATTAACATAAACCCTGCATGTCCGCTAAAACTTAAGTTTGTTAAGACTGTTAATCCTTGTTTATGCACCAAGTCTGGTTTTGGTGTTTTTTTGTGTTCGGAGCCACTGAAAACCCCAAAGGTGGAACTTTTCAAAAACTGTTGGGACACCATCTCCGTGTAAACAGGAAAAAAACACAAATATGTTCCAACTCTATCTCTGTGAAAATGGCAGACATCAAAACGTTTTTGAAACTCACCACCGTCGTAAAGAGTTCTTCTGCACATGCTCAGTCGGCGGCCAAATAACAAAAATGGCCACCTCCAGAGTGTCACCAATTTTGTCACCCGTGCATTCGCCATTTATAGTGTACTGCGCGAGTGGTTTCATTACAAAACAACCAATAGCGCCAACTTGTGGCCTGGCACGCTAACTATATTGCTCAGTGTTTCAGCTGTTTCCGTGTAGACGCACATTATTTTCAAAGCGTCGCATAAACGCAAAATTATTCTTTAACGAAAATGCAAAAACCTTTTAAAAATTCAAAACTTTTTATTTAAAAGACAATAAGTGACTATTTGCAGAGCTGTAACTGCTCCCAGGTCATTTGTACCTGAACACAAGTAAGAAAAGGTTATAGTATAGGCTGATAAACAATTGTGCATTTTGCAGTGTAGTGTTTGTTCGACTTGCATTTTGTAGATTATACACTTTACATTGTTTTGGAAATATACTATAAATAGTGGGGAGATTTTCTTTCATTTTAGTAGTTTGCAGAACGCTTTCTTCCTGTTGTTGCTGAGTCTTCTCTTTCTGTTCTACGATTTCTCCAATGTAGGATCACAATCTTTATATCTTATCTTGTGTTTAAACAACAATTAACAAGCAATAGCCAACTTTAGCAGGAGAAAATAAACACTTACATTTCACAAGGCATTCACATATTGTGAAATATTGTTTAAGCCTGCAGATGGAGAGCTTTCCCAGGATGTGACACCCACCTTCAGTCTGTTACTAAGTATAAACCTCCGAGCGTGCAGGGAGAGGGAAGTTTGACGGTCACTGGGTAAATGTGTCAGGCCTTTTGTAAGAAGTGATCATATGGAGCTCAGATGGGGCGTCTGTCTTGTTTAAAAATTCACTGGAACAGCCTCTGACGGGAAAAAAAAAAAAATATTCACGAGCCACATTTCGCATTCACACAATGCGACGTGAGGAGAAAAATTAAGGAAAAAAAAAAAAAGATGCACGCACTAACAATACGGTGTACAGCATAAACACAGCCAAGCTCATGTCCCCAGTTAACACACACACACATAAAAAAAATAGAGGTGTACACATACAGAATAATAGCGTTGGACACAATTTCTCTGTAAACACATTATGAGTGAATGCCGGTGCAGGCTTTTTCCTGGAGGGCCTGAAACATCCTCAGCCGGGCTGCGGCTCAGCATCCTGCACAGAGCTGCTCAATCAGCCTCCTGCACCCCTCCCCTGTCTCCATCCACCCCTCCCCTGTCTCCATCCACGGGAGACACGATTGCTTTATCCAGCGATGTGATCTCTCGGTGACACGAGGAGCCCACATGCTATATGAAAGGCTCTTCTATCAACAGTAGGATTGTTCACCTATATTTCATACGGAGATCACGGCTATGGCAAAGTGCTCGTTACAGCCGAGAAGACACTTAAGAGGAGGTTGCGAGTTCTGGGGCAAATTTCATCTCAGAAGTTTATTTCTGTTTTTGCTTTTTCTTCATAAACTCATTTCTGAATCTGACAAATAAAACACAATGAAGAACCAAAGTCAATCTCTCAGTTTCTGTAACAGTGCATTATATAAGGTGGCAGTTTGGAAAAAAGACTAAAAACTAAATGAAAACCCCAAAAAATCATCACATTTATGTGTTTTCCAGCAATTTGTTGTATCTTATTCATTTTTTGATTGAATACTGATGGAATATTTTACACAGAAAACACAACTAAATGACGTCACATTTCACAACTTGCAATCAGAAAAACTCTGTTAATTTTAAAATGATCCCTGGATGTCTTCGATACTTCATCCCATTCACCTCATTGTACCAGTGTCCTGCAAATAAAATGAGTGTTCTGTAACGGCTACTAACTTTAAAGGTTTTAAAGAATTAAGGAAAAGCTGTAAGTGACTACATGTGGTTGGTTTTCCCCTTAAAATGTCACTTTTCTTTCAATGTCGATATTTGACCAAAACCAAAACTTGAGAATAGCTTACTTTAAGGGGAAGCTCCAGAAATTCATTTTGAATGAGTAACAGGAATGAACTGGACTCATCATGGATCTAAAAATTCTCAAATGATGAGAAAAACAGGAGAATCGAGAGGATCCCTTCAAAACGTTACCTTAAAAACCCTCGTCGCCTCTGATTCATGCTCATACTGTTCATGCCTTCGCATTAGCCGGCGCTCCGGACTCACCGCACTCCTACTTCCTGGCTATAACTCTGCTCACATGAATCAAGAGACCACCAAGAAAAAACCCCCACACATTCATTTGCTTGATTCTCGCAGATCTAAGGGAAAACACACAGCCATACGTTAAAAAGCCCCGACGCCAAAACCACAAGCTAAATGCCAAAGGAAACAAAAAAAAAAAGGAGAAAAAAAAGGAAAAGACAGAAATAAATGCCTGAACTCTGGAGGGACCATGAAGAAAGTCTCTAACTGGTTTAAGCATGAGGTTTATTAAACCTGATCGGCCCTGTGGGGAATTCAAATGAGCTGGTCCTTGAGGGAAAAGCCTTAAATAAATGGAAAGCTTCTAAAATCAACCTTCGTTCACTTAGATGCTATTTGCAAGAAAGACGAGCTGCATTTCCAAAGCTATTTAAAGCCAAGCGGGAAAGCAAGACGTCACGTTTAAACCAAGTGCTTCTCAAAGTGGGGTCCAGGGACCTCGGAGGGTCTTCCAGATTCACCAAAGACCGACACGACAGTGAGGTGTTGCCTCACACAAATAGAAAGTAACGTCAAGAAGACATCAAGTAGTTATTAAACCCCCAAATCCTTTGGAAAAGTCTGTGAATATTATCCATTGTTGATCAAACTTGACAGTTTGAGAAGTCTTTGCTTGTTTGAGATGAAGAACCGAGAGTAAACAATGGATTGACGAATGGCTGCCAGCCAGCCAGTGTGAATCTGCATATGTGTGTGTGTGCGTGTGTGTGAGTGTGTGTGTGTTGCACAATGAAATTAGATGAGGATTTTACTGAAAAGCTTCTCTCTTCGCTCTCGACAACAGAAGTTATGGGCAGAAAGAGAGCCGCCGCCTGAAAAGCAAACCACACCAATCTGCCATCTATTCTGCTTTGATAATGCCCCAAACAACCCCCCACTATCCGCCCCCCTCCCTTTACTTCCCTCTCCACGCCTCACCTTCATCATCTCCACCCCTCGCCCTCCTCGTTCTCACACACACACACACACACGCACACACACACACATGCAGACACGCACACAGCCTCCTCCACCAATCTCATCACCGACGCCAGGACATCAATTTTTTTTGCAAGTCGCCGAAAATTACCATGCATGAATGCAAAAAAGGCTGATCAGGAGTAATTAACACGGCTTCATATGGAAATTTTATTAATGCAGAACTACAAAGTCATTATGCAAATGAGGGTGTTTCGTCGAGCCTCTTGACAAATACTCCCGGCTCCAGCCATCCAGCAGCCAGGATGGATGACAAGTCTGCGCACTCAGTTTGGACTGGAGGGACGCCTGTGTGTGTTTTGGTCTGGTTAGCGGATTAGCACTGGTTAGCGCTGGTGGCTAGCTGCGTGCATGTGTGCGTGTGCGTGCGTGCACGGGCCAGTCTGTGTGTGCAAACTGTGTGATTAGGGAAGTGGCTAATGGCTGCGCGGCAGAGTAATGAACCTGAGATCCAGGGGATGGAGGCATTTGGGGGAGGGTGGGGTGGTGGTGGTGGTGGTGGTGGGGGGGTAAGATGATATGAATATGCATGATGCTCACTGGCTTTGATGATTAAAGAAAATTTTAATATTTAAATGAGTGCATGCAAAGTGATTAACGCAGCAGAGAGAGGCGACAGGGCGAAAATGGCAAAAAGGGATTTTAAAAGTGCGAAGAAGCACAAGAGATGAGATGCTGTATTAATGGTGAAGACTCTCTCTTTCTCTCTCTCTCTCTCTCTCTCTCTCTCTCTCTCTCGTTTCTGTACTCTATTCCTTCGCTGTCTGTCCCCACCTTCGTGTCTGTCGCACTTGTTTTTCGCTTCCCGTGTCTGGTTTGTGTCCAGGACGTCGGGATTTACAGAGGAAAGGTGGAAGACGTCACGTGGAGGAGGCAGGCGGAGAGGGAGGAGAAGATGGAGAGAATGAGGCTCCTCCACTCAACACAGGCACACACGTAATGCGATGCAAATGCAAAGCGGGGCTACAAATGTCCTTTACAGTCATGGGCTTCGAGTGATCCGAGTGCAAAGCGGTTGATGAGAATATTCACAGCAAAGTTTAGATGAGGATCAAAAGATTTTAAAGTTTTCCTGAAAATCACAAGCGGTTTAACCAAACTTAAACAACTGTGTGGCCTTCGTCAATTGTGTTCATCAACATCCATGTCTCAAACAACGATATTGTTCAGACTGAAACACTTCAGTGGGAATTTACATGTCGCGTTAAATCAGTTAAGGTATGTAGTTTAACTGTAATGACCTTGTCTGTCCTACAGAGGGCTCTGTTTGCTGATGCCGTGATCGCTCTCTACTGGACCTCCAACAACGCAGACGCTTTTAAATAAAGCAGATGAACGTGTTGTTGTGTCGGCGAGTGTTGCGATAGGTGTACGATGCCAATGAAGAAAAGCATAATAGTGCACGTAAACATAATCTGTTTTAATTTAGTTCAGCTTGTCTTTTGCAAAATGGATATCGTGCGTGTTTTATTGCGATATCGATTAAATTGCGATGTTTTGTGTTTCGTGCTAGGGCTAGTGCCTGGAGCTCTCCTAAAACCTCTCCACTGGTACAAAAAAAAAAACAAGACAAGATTTCCATCAACACGTGGACTAAATGAACATTTTGAGGAATTGATTATACGTAAAGTAAACAGGAGCTGTTGCGTAAGCATGCTAACCCTTGTTATTATAACAAGTAAAGTCAATTAGAGCATTTAGTACACTAATGTAATTACCTCTTCACTGGTAACTTTTCCAGCAGTGTTGAAGACTGAAAATTAGACTTCTACACTTCTTCCCGTGTGTGTGTGTGTGTGTGTGTGTGTGTGTGTGTGTGTGTGTGTGTGTGTGTGTGTGTGTGTGTGTGTGTGTGTGTGTGTGTCCACACCCTTTCAGGGCCTATTAAAAATGCATCGGTGCTTGTACGATGTGAAAACACACAAGCACACGCGCGCACACACACACACACACAAATACCCTCAAACTAGCACGAAAAGCACATACGGGGGGGGGGGGCAGAGAGACGGAGGGAGAGTGCGCGAGCGAGCCGCGATACAAACCCGAGTAATTACCACTTCAAAAAGGCCGTCGCTCCATCCGAGAGGCCTCCCAGCTTTATTGAAACAACGCGAAAAAACAAGAGCAGCGGGCGCCGTAATGCCTCTAAAGTACAGCCTGTTATATCAAACACACACACACTCACACACGCACACACACACACACACGCACAGCGCCGTAGCTCTTTGTCAAGTCTTTGTGCAGTTTCATTTGGAAGATAAATAAGCATATGGTAAATATTTTAGGGGACACACCACTGTGCTCAGTCATTATTTATTGAAGATGTGCATACGTGTGTGTGTCTGTGCATGTACAAATGCGTGTGTGTGGCCAAGTGAATACTGTTTACACAAGATTTAAATACTGTAGATACTTTTTGAAAATAATTATTTTCATTGTGGCAGTTCTTCCTCTTATTCTGCAAATTGCACAGCTCCCATGAAATAATGAGTATTAATTATTCTCCTTTCTGTCTGATAATCAACTTAGTGTGTGTGTGTATGTGAGACAGACAGAGAAACTGAGAGAGCTCCTTGTCTAAATGTGTACAAGTAACCATCTGTGTGTGAAAGACAGAGAGAATGAAGTGGAACAAACAGAAGAAGGCCGAGGAAAAAAAAGGACAGAAAAAGTGGGTGTGAAAGAGGTAGAGCTCGACAGCTGGCACACACACACACACACACACACACACACACACACACACACACACACACCTGTCAAATAGCTCTGTCAGATTAAAAAGGTGTCGTCATATCCGAATTTGTCAAAACTACTCACTCCTTTACGTGTGTGTGTGTGTGTGTGTGTGTCTGTCTCCACTCCAACTGGACTTAGTTAAATGTCTGAATTAAACCCTAGCTGACAAGGCTTTAAGGGGCTGCACAGCAGCGTGTCAGGTGGCGTTAAACACTCCTGTGTGATAACTGTGGCGCAGCGTGAATGTGTGTGTGTGTGTGTGTGTGTGTGTGTGTGTGTGTGTGTGTGTGTGTGTGTGTGTGTGTGTGTGTGTGTGTGTGTGTGTGTGTGTGTGTGTGTGTGTGTGTCGACGCCTCATAGTGAAAAAAAAAAAGAAATGACACATTTCCCTTTCTTTATTTAATCCGGCCTGTCAGTTCTCCACCTCTCCGGAGCAGCCAGTTAACCTGATGACCATTTGCCCGGGAGTCTGGAGGGCGACCAAAGGTTTGCCAGTTCAAATCCCTGGACCTGCAGCCACTAATACTAGTCTGCATGAGTGAAGATCATGAAGCTTATATATGTATATATATATATATATATATATATATATATATATATATATATATATATATATATATATATATATATATATATATATATTTAAAAAAATTTTTTAATCCCTTCATGCCTGTAAAAGTTTCTTGGATTTGCAACAACACATTAGCACCCGTTCTATTTATTTACCTTGTTCATAAAAAGCTTTATGATTCAGCCCTACATACAGAAAAGCTTGATTTGAGTTAATCCTCACTAAAATAAATGCAACTTTCAATGTAAAAACACACACACACACACACACACGCTCATTTGCAGTTTATCAGGAACGTGCATGCTGTCAAAGCAGGTGGAAGGGACCATTTTAATACGCGACCCGATGTTAAATTAATAGCAATGACAGGGTTTTCTTTTTTTTTTTTTGGCCACGGACCGACTTCTCCACATTGACTGGGGTTTGTATTTATATAGAAGGGAAGTGTGTTGGGTTATAAAGCTCTGATAAGAGGCGGAAGAAGAGGAGGAGGGACAAAACCAGTGTGAATCATTCAGATTAGGGAAGAAGACGTGTGACTACAACACCGCATGTAGTAGTGTATCGATTAAGAAAGGAAACAGCTATGTTTATTTTTTTTGTTCTGGTATTGGATATATCTCTATAAACTAAAAAGAGGCCTTCCTATGTCTCGGTTAAATCTGAAGCACTAAAACAAACCACCGTACAGTAAGCTGCACACCCCTGTCTATTCATTCTCTCGACCAGTGCTCGACTACCTGGCTGATGGATGAATGGCAAAGAAAGAGAAACCACTAACAGAGGAGAAACACCTTTCCTAGATTTGGGGGGGGCCAAAACTCCCGGCATGATCCCGGTATAAGTGTGTGTTCCATTTCACGTTGGATGCGAGTGAAAAAGCCGGATAATAAAGGAGTAGTTTGACCTGCTGGGAGCCAATTATGAGGCGTCGTCGTCGGTCGCGTTCTGAGCTGACATTCAAACTCCCTGATCAGTTTTCCCCCCCTCGCTCCATCCCTCCCTCCCTCCCTCCCTCCCTCCCTCTCTCTCTGAGGTGTACAAAATCTACAGGAGGAAAAACTTACAAAGACGAGAAGAAGAGGAAAAAAAAAAATCCACCTGCCACATTTCAATCCCCCCTCGGTGATTACGAGCCGAGTGTATTCCCTCCAAATTAAACCCCGCCTTGATTAATAAAGCGTTGCCGTCCTCTCTGCGTGTTAATAAGGTGCTACTTGGACATATTTCATGTGGAAATCATGGAAGAAAAAAAAACACACACACACCGAGGGTAATTTTCAAAACATAAAACGTTATTGGGGGCAATATAGTTTACAGTTGCCGCAGTGCACGTCCAATTGAGCCGCTAATATGTTTTGGCTTTTAATGCGAAAATTATTGCGCTTTCCGTTATAAAGAAATATTGTGCAATTACAATTTGGAGCACATGTGGAGTTGATTTCACGGGAGGATTGCAGTTAGATATATTGCGAGCGTTTAAACTACTCGAAGGGGGGAGGGGTGTTAAATTTACGGGTGTAAATGAAGCTAATAACGTGAGTGGTCACCACTATGGGGGCGTTTTGTGTGCAGAGATTTGGAGCAGCGGTACAGGTGGCTCTGCCTGGCACAGTCGTAACAGCTCGGTAAAATATTGATGAAGCTCGGGGCCCGGACACGGCGTTTAGAGCCCGGGCCAAACCGCAGACTGACGCGTTCAGGGCTCCGCCGACGACTCGCCAAAGGGAAGCGGGGAGGGACCGAGTCACCTGCGATTGCGTCTCCGCGCCTGGCTTCAAGCCAGAACTGTCGCTGCCGAATTCAGCCCGCTGCTAATGCTAAAGCCAGAGACGTTTTCATTCGGATGGCAGATTAATACAGAAATCAAGGGTGTTTGAAATCTACAAGTCAAGGATGTACTCTTATTGTTCTAAAGTGCACAAAAAAATGCTATTTATAAGCTGTGGGTGCCACTTTTTCTTTAAGGTTTAGCCTTTCAAAAACATGCTCAGCTCGGTCTAAATTATACGTGGGCATCATAAGGTCAGCGGGCCAAATGTGGCCATTTAGTTCTGCTTGACCGGCCCTCGGGGTGTCACTGGGAAATCCTGAATCAAATGAAAATTACTGTTATTTTTGGATTGTCACATTTTCCACCTTATTGGCATTATTGTTTATGTCTAGCACCTTGACGAGCAGAACTAGTAGTTGTTACCTCAAAACATTGGTGTTTCATGGTGGAAGAAAAGGCGGTTTTCATTTCATTTTAACTCAGAATTCATAGAAATTAAACACACAATTAGCTCAATACAGAACTCCTTGAGGATTCAGCTCTCACTAAGAACGGAACGATGAAAAAACATTGACGACTTGATATGCTCTGAATAGAAGCTCTTTTAAAATCAACAGCCTGCTTATAACTGTACTTCTTAATTCAACTCAATTTACATTAACTCCTATTTTATTGCTTTTGATTCCTCCTCTGACGCTGTACTGTGACCCGGCATGCTGGGAAAATATTACTCAGTTTGTCCAATCATCTCTCTTTCCCACCAATCTCACTAAAGCTGAAGTGGACGCTGTCGGCCTGGTAAATGAGCCATTCGCTCTGCCTGAATCACAGAACTCCTTCGGTTGACTTGGATGAATTCAAAAGAGAAAGAGGTGTCATTTCTCATGGCCGAGGCGTGAGAGTGTTTGCTCTCGGAAACCCTCAGCCTCGTCAGGGTGACTGGGTGTGGTCTACTTCCTGAAATCGGATATGCAAGCAGAGCGGGATTTAAGTGTGTGATGAAGTGAACCAAATAATCCACATTGTCTCTTAAAGTTGGGCGAATCTCAAGTCAATTTAGTTGCTACTTGGATTTTGTTTGTGTGTTAAATAGAAGCCAGACTTGTTTGTGTGACACATTTTAACATACCTACTCTTGCTATCCATTAGCCACCATTAGCTTTTTGTTGTTTCACAACCGGACACTGTGTATATTTGCCCTTACAGAAGTTCAGAGGTTTATCGCTGAAGGCTCACGACACAGGTTAGCAAACCTAGCTTAGTGTGAAAAAGTTAAAAGGCCAGTTTTCAGATGAACTCAGGTCCGTCCGTAAAGGGACGCGTACTTCTTAATGACAGCCATTAGCCACCGCTTCTCATTCTCACGTTTGACATGACGCTGGAGAAACGTTTTCCACACTTTCATCTTCAAAGAGCTCCTCGTGGTCGCCGACTCGTGGGGGAGTTTAGCACCTGCTAGCTGTTGACGGCTACCTGCCGCTGAGGAGCGAGCGACGCCTGCGCTGACCTCTGCGAAGGCGGGGAGACGGGAACATCCTGTCTTCCTCCTCTGGCTGTTTTCTGAGTGTCTTGACTGGTTTGAGAGATAACTGCGGGTGCTCTTCCCCCGCAGCTGCTCTCCCGCTAAACTGCCGCTTTACCCCGCAGAATGGGGGAGAAACTAGCCTCTTTTTAATCCCTCTTTCTCTGTCTTTTCCTTCTCCTCTCATGGTGTGTGTTTTTTTTTTCCCTCCCTGGCTTTGCTTATTTGAATTTTAATGAGCTTTTCACCTTTTTAAGCAGATGGCTTAGGCTGGATTTCGGCATGAAAGTCGGGGTGAGTCTCTCTGTCACGTTTTGCACAATTTGTTTCAACTAGCCGAGTCCTTGAGGGGGTTTAGAGCTTCTAGTGGGTAACGTGCCTGTCTCACCCCTCTTCCTCCTCTCTGTTGTCCTCCTCCTCTAATGAAATGAACATCTCTCACTCTTTTGAAGGAGAAGGAAGGGGGGGGGGGGGGGGGGACCAAGTCACAACAGGATGCCTTCACAAAAAACCACAACACTGCTTTTTTTTTGGTGTCCAAAATGTCAGACGTATTCAGCGTGATCAACAGAAAACCTGTAGGTGTGGAGCTGGCCAAACACTTTTCCTCGACAGGAACAAGTCAGCAACTTGGGAAATATGCTTACAGTTGTGTGCTACTTGGTGGAAGATCTAGGTGACTTCTGGATTCACTCAAACACGTCCCAAGCACATTACGAACAGAAGGTAATCCAGAGCACATTCGGAGCAGATGTGATCTGCATAGCGCAGCCGCGCTCTGAGAAAGAGACGTTAGCTGCCCGAGCTAAAAGGTCGCCTTGTTCCGCCTCTGCCTAATAACTCAATCAGCCCAACGAAAGCAACCGATACCAGTCACAACATCACAAGCTTGATCTGATATGGACGTATTCATCCCCTGGCATGATGCACACCGTCTGTTGAGTCATTCACTTCCGTCTTTGCATCGGAAGCCAAAGGAGCAGGCTGGGCTCCGTGAAGCAGAGGCTGCCGAGTCCAAAAATGTACAAAAACGACAGAAATGATACCTTTAGATAAAAGTAACTGCTGGTCAAACTGGGCTTTGTTTTCCCTTTCATAGGTAAATACATGAATTTTGTTAAATATAGAAGGGAGTTCGAGAAGTAAGTGCTGCTGTGGTTCAAAAGGAGACATTCAGGTGTCTGATATACAAGAAGCTTGTGCAGTGTGTGAAACATCACAACTCCCACAGGGAGGTGTCCAGGTTTGACACTATCATGACAAGGAGCAAGAAAGAAAAGTTGACTGATCACGTCTGGCACCATCTACTCCTTGTCAATTGAAAGTGTGTTACATTTAGTCTGTTTTACTACTCAAAACTTAACAATTTACCGGTTAGAATCTATGTATTTGGCTTTGAAAGAAAAAACGATCTTGCGTGACCTCTCTGATGAGACACAACTACATTATTGGCAAGGGAAATTTGGTCAAATTACAGCAGCAGGAAAAGAGGGGATGACAAAAATCTGGTTGCAAACACTTGAAGTCCTCTGATTTCTTATTTTAGTGAGATTTCCACAACTCCAAAAATATTAGCTGTGCCCTCGGTTTTAAAAGTGTTTGGCGCACATTCGTGTGTAATCTTTATTTATTTATTTTCGTTTCATGAACTTGTTTAGACGACTTCAGAGAGATTTTGTCGGTATATTTCTGAACTGTCTTCTTTTTTTCTGTGTGTGTGTGTGTGTGTGTGTGTGTGTGTGTGTGTGTGTGTGTGTGTGTGTGTGTGTGTGTGTGTGTGTGTGTGTGTGTGTGTGTGTGTGTGTGCTTGAGTGTGTGTGTGTGTGTGTGTGTGTGTCTTTTTCGGGCCTACCTGCCAGTGTGTTCTCCTGCTTGGGGCAAATTCCTTTGGTGGGTGTCTTTTCTCCCCTCTCACCTCCTTCCCGTCTTCCGACCTCCTCCTCCTCCTCCGGTGTGACCTGGATGCCGATCTCCACCGGCTCCACCACCTTCCTTAGCTCCCCCCGCTGGGCAAAGTGATGAAGGCTCTGCAGAGCGGGAGTCCCCCCTCCTCCTCCTACACCTCCCCCTCCGCCGCCTCCTCCTCGGTCGTTCATCTTATCATAGCAGCCATTGGGCAGCAGCGGCGTCTGGCACTGCTTCTTCTTGTGCTCGATGAAGAGGAGGATGTCCCCCAGCGGGAAGGTCATCTGGCACTGGCCGCAGGTCAGCAGGTCGTGATCGGCATGGAGGCCGGGGGGCAAGGTGTGGGCCAAGCTGGGGTCCAGGGGGTGAAGGTGCAGGCCGAGCGGGTGGTTCGGCAGGCCGAGCGGGTGGGGGGCCAGGGAGTCGGTGAGCAGAGCGCCATCTGGATGCTCAACCTCCGCTGTCCGAGGGAGAAAGAAAAGAAAACAGAAGAGGGGAATTGAACGCGTGGAAAAGCACTTCCAAGTTCTAAAACAAGCCAACTTCACGTTGACCCCATGCACACAGCTCACATTTAAAGCACATCTAACACGCCGGAGTGAAGCTCTGTCTTTCCCATTCATTACCAGCCGCCCTGCATTGCTTTTTTTTCTACGAGCCACTAAAAGACACTAACACATTTCACCATGAAACAGTGAACACAGTTGCCCCTCAGTTGACAGGATTTATGATGTAGCATCTACCACTTCAGGCCTCCTGCCCTATCAAGTGCATGCAATTAGAGAATGTCCATAGACCCGAGGTGCATCGAAAGATGACTTATGCCTACACTTTAATCATATCTGAACGCTCAAAGAACCAAGCGACTGAGGAGCTCCAGTTGGAGGTGGCTTTGATTGCAACGCTGGTATCAATTATGAGTCAAACTGATTTTAACCGGCAGATATGCGTCCTTGCCAGATGTGCGGTGAAAGGATCAGTGGAAGATCTGTTGGGTTTATTGCTGGTGAAGGAGCGGGGAGGTCTGAAATTTACTGACCAGGAGAGAGTGATGGTGACGAAGGGAGGACCATCACCATCTCTCTCCCTCTGTCTCTGTCTCTGTCTCTGTCTCTGTCTCTGTCTCTGTCTCTCTCTCTCTCTCTCTCTCTCTCTCTCTCTCTCTCTCTCTCTCTCTCTCTCTCTCTCTCTCTCTCTCTCTCTCTCTCTCTCTCTCTCTCTCTCTCTCTCTCTCTCTCTCTCTCTCTCTCTCTCTCTCTCTCTCTCTCTCTCTCTTTCTCTGTGTAATACAAGATGATGGATTAGCAGCAGGTTGGTCATTTGTCTCCTCCTGCACATTAGAAATGCAAACAGATTTGGGACGTCAAATGCAGACGAGGGCTCCAGATGGAGCAGCACGGCCCGTCGTATACCTGCTTCGGGTCCGCCTCTAAATGCACAGCTGACACACCGACCAGCCTTCATGTTATTATACTCCACATATAGTTAGTTAACAAAAAAAAAAAAAATGGATGAATAACTGCTTGGTTTAATAACTGCATCCTGTGTGTGTGTGTGTGTGTGTGTGTGTGTGTGTGTGTGTGTGTGTGTGTGTGTGTGTGTGTGTGTGTGTGTGTGTGTGTGTGTGTGTGTGTGTGTGTCTAGTATGCAGGTGTACAATATCTGTCAGACCACATCACCACACACCAACTGTGGCACTCCTTCTACATGCGAGCATGCATCGTGTGTCGTAACGTGTGTGAGTGCACTTTGCGGGTATGCGCACACACAAACACATGCACACAAATATAAATGCATTTTGTGTGTGTGTGTGTCTGCATGCATGCGTTTGAGGCCTGCAGGCTGCAGCCATCTGTCCTCCGATGTTGAAATGAACAGCCATGTACAGTAGAGTGTGTGTTTCCTCTCTAATAAAATAAATGAAGCCGGAGAGCTGACCTGGAACAAAGCCGAGCCGCAGTTCCACTGACCCCCGCAAACTTGCCTTCATCTGACACATAAATAGTTATGGTAATATGATTTTTTTTTTTTTCTTCTTCATATTACAAACAGACCTCAAATGCACAACTGACTTCCTGTGTGTGCTTGTGTGTGATTCGCCCTCATCAAGTACTGCAGATTCTTTCAAAACCACATCAATATTTGTACAAATTCACACTTGAATGCAGATGTGTTTGTTTCTTACAGACATACAATCGGGAACATTACTCTCACATGAGCCAAAGCCTGTCGAAACACACGTAATTGAAGATGGCGGCAAAAACAACCCCAGCTTATTTGGTTGTGGCTCTGTTACTGTACGCCAGTGATGTCGACTGGGTGTATGCAAATGAGGAGGCGTCACTTTGGCCTGGTTTGCCTAATAAGGCCTGTATGAGTCAGGAGAGAGTGTTAATAGGATTTTAGTTAAGCTGGCGCTGAAGACAAACAATGAAAAATCAGAATGAGTGAAGAAACTGTTGAAAGTGGAAACGTGGAGAGCTAAAAATGCAGCATTTCAAATGCTTGAAGCGTTTGGGGGGTTTTTTTTTCTTCTTTTTTTTTTAATCCTGTCAGGAAGTTCAGCTCACACCTCTGAGGTTTGGTTTCTATTGAGCACATATCACTGTACATGTGTCGCTAACCCGTCTGAACCTTTCACGCTCTCCACAAAACATCATATTCTCAGAGAAGGACAGCGAGTTACTGATCAACAGCCAATCAGAGAGTTGGAAATGACGGTTGAGTGACGAGGTGTGTGTGTGTGTGTGCGAGTGTAAAAACAGTAAATATAAACCCCCAAAAAAACAATTGAAGCAGATGACAATCAGTGCGTTTTAGTTCATTTTTACAGTTTACACACACACACACACACACACACACACACACACACATACACACAGCTATTTTCAGTTTTTGCACATATTAATTTTATTTATTTATTTTTATTACTACTTTGGCTCCTGAAAGCACCCAGATGTCGTACCAGCTGCAGGTGGACACATCGCAGCAAAGGGATGCAGCACGTAAACAGTGCACACCAAAATACTAGGAATCATAAAGGGTGTGTGTGTGTGTGTGGGGGGGGGGGGGGGGGTGACTGTCATGGTGTCAAAATTAAAGTCTTCCAAACATATCTCGGTGGAGCGAGAAAGATTTAAATCTGATAATGAACTGTTTCCAGTTTCATTGCAGTTGACCTGCTGGTGTGTTTGCAGAACTTTAGAATAAATTTTGGCTATTCCTTTGTGTGTGTGTGTGTGTGTGTGTGTGTGTGTGTGTGTGTGTGTGTGTGTGTGTGTGTGTGTGTGTGTGTGTGTGTGTGTGTGTGTGTGTGTGTGTGTGTGTGTGTGTGTGTGTATGCGTGTGTATGTGTGTGTGTGTGTGTATGCGTGTGTATGTGTGTGTGTGTGTAACCTTAACCAGCTTCAAGCTTTGTCTCCCCCATTTCCTGTCACTTCACTCCTTTCAACTATCAAAACATTTTAAAAAAATAAGCTTCTTTAAAAGAGAAATGCTCCCTTTTTGCACAGCAACATTAATTTGTCGTAAATAAAACAATAAGTGACGTAAACTTGACGGTTTTGACCCATTTTTTAAACTCTCAACACCGCCTCGACATCTAGATAATGGCGTTGGGCCTGCGACTTCAGCACCTTGTTTGGGGCTGGCTGTGGTGTCGGTGGGATCCGCTGCAGCGATGCAGCGAGCGGCAGAGGGATCAGATCACGGCACGGAAACACCTGCCGGGGAGGTGCCGTGGCGGGAATGAAGCGCGCCTCGGAACACTGCAGCAGCTCAGCCACAAAATAAGAAGAAGAAACACTTGGGAGTGCAACTCGAAGTCGTTACTCGGCTAATAAACAGAGCAACACTGATGAAATCGTGCGAGAGGGCCGAGGCTTGGGAGAGAGTCGCCGAAACACTTTACAAAAGTACATAAAGTACCGATGCTATACACAAGGCATGTCTTAAAAGCTTCAAAACTGATCGGGAAGCAGACAACAAACTACAAAATTTGCTTCATCTGATCTCAGGAGGATTATTACACTCTAGTGTATACATCTATACACACACACACACACACACACACACACACACACACACACACACACACACACACACACACACACTCTAATGCTAACACTGTGGATGCAGCTCGAGATGTCAGTCAGACCCTGTTGTGAATTGACAGTACATGCTGTAAATAAGAAGTGCCACAGGGAGACAGACAGTCAAGTACAGGGTGTGCAGCTGTTGACAGTTAAGAGGTGAATGTGGTCTTTCAGCGCTGATGTCATCTGATTAACACACACACACACACACACACACACACACACACACACACACACACACACACACGCGCGCGCACACACACACACACACACACGCACACACACACACACACACACACACACACACACACACACACACACACACACACACACACACACACACACACACACACACACACACACACACACACACACACACACACACACACACAGAGCAACCCTTCTCACTGGCAGAGAGCGAGTGCAGCGCTGACAGCCTGAGAGCTCCCCCTAGCAGAGAGAGACAGACAGAGAGGAGAGAGAGAGAGAGAGAGAGAGAGAGAGAGAGAGAGAGAGAGAGAGAGAGAGAGAGAGAGAGAGAGAGAGAGAGAGAGATAGCTTACAGAGCCTCAGCTGAGCAAACCAACATGCTGGTATGCAAGCTATGGCGGGGAACGTGTGTGTGTGTGTGTGTGTGTGTGTGTGTGTGTGTGTGTGTGTGTGTGTGTGTGTGTGTGTGTGTGTGTGTGTGTGTGTGTGTGTGTGTGTGTGTGTGTGTGTGTGTGTGTGTGTGTGTGTGTGTGTGTGTGTGTTGCTGCGTCGGTGGCGTGTGCACGGGCTCCTGATCAACCAAATGAGTTCAGACATGCTCTCTGAGAGGTCTCAAAAACCTGTCCTACACACACACACACACACACACACACACACACACACACACACACAGTTATGCCTTCTGTGATAAAATTTCCAGCAAAAACAACCAATAAAAAAAAGACAATTTATGACGACTTTATGCACAAACAGACATGTTTTCCTACTTGACATCAATAAAATTTGTACAAATTTACATCACGTCTCCAGAAGCCAAAATCTCAATGGCTCTTGCTTCGGTTTCACTAAAAACATTTGCTTTTTTGGGGGGGTTTGTTTGCTTGTATTTTCGCTCCAGCCGACTTCAGATACAATGTCTAGGGGTGTAAGACGAACTGGAGGCGTTTGCTTAGAAATAAAGAGTGATACGACTATTAGGGCTTATCATTATGTATTCATTACAATCAGCGGCGACACTTAATACGACACAGTGAAGGAGTGCATTTTCATTTGTGGCCTTTAAAAAAATAAATAAAAAGGCACCTCATCTGCAAAACGCTTCAGTGCATGAAAGAAGGAGGCGCTGGCTTCTCTCTCTCTCTCTCTCTCTCTCTCTCTCTCTCTCTCTCTCTCTCTCTCTCTCGCGCTCTCTTTCTGGCTCTCTCTCTCGCTCTAACAAAGACTTAGCCCCAGCAGGGTGCACGGCTATTTGACAAGCCAAAGGGAAACATGCATCTCAAGTGGGCGACTGCAATTTACACGCAGCCCTTTCTGTGTGTGTGTGTGTGTGTGTGTGTGTGTGTGTGTGTGTGTGTGTGTGTGTGTGTGTGTGTGTGTGTGTGTGTGTGTGTGTGTGTGTGTGTGTGTGTGTGTGTGTGTGTGTGTGTGTGTGTGTGTGTGGCTACAATGGCAGCTCTCGTCCTGTTTGCGTCTCCTCACACTAAATCAGTCTTCTTGGAGGGAAAATCTGGTTGTTGTTTTTTTCTTTTTTTTTTTTTTTCTTTTTTCCATTTTTTATTTGCAGCGAATGAGAAGCAGAAGGCACGTCCTCACCTCCGGGTGTAAACTGTCGTGGCGTGGCGACGCTAAAACGTGCACCAAATGCGTCTGACTAAACAAAACAAAATAGATTTCCACTGATTAATCCCCCCCCCCTACACACACACACACACACACACACACACACACTACTTTCTCCTCATGTGTGGGGAGGAAGAAGAGCTCTACCCAAGCTCTTTCCACTCTGCTCGATTTTTAACGGTGCGAGAAAGTGCGAATTAGGTGAGAGGGGAGGTGGAATTTTGTGCATATTTACCGAGGAGGGAGAAGGCAAACATGCAAATTACCGCTCGGTATTCACAGAGTGCTCGAGATTGTCCAAATCCTGATTTATTGCAATGAAACAGATGAATTGTGAAAACCATCTCTGAGGCGCAGCTTCTGCCGGAAAACAGAGGGAGGAGGCCGCAACTCGGCGAAGAGGAAAACATCTCGACCAGGTGCGAGTGTAGAGAAATGTTGCTTTAGGAGCGAGGCCTTTGAGGAGCGCGCTGGAAAATCAGCCGATTTCACCTCCACGTGTGTCTGGCCCTCTCTTCAGTAAAGGAACGTCACCGAGAAGGTAGAATTGATGCACAATCTTTTGTCTCGGCATCACGCTGTCAATTAAAAATGCAGCGCCGTTAAAAACCCGGGTCAGATGGATTTTATCACCTGACAGCTCGAGAGGATTTATGGAGATTTCGCCGTACATGTGTGTATTTGCATATATGCGTGTGTGTGTGTGTTTCAATGTCCATATATATATATACCAATGTGTGTGTGTGTGTGTGTGTGTGTGTGTGTGTGTGTGTGTGTGTGTGTGTGTGTGTGTGTGTGTGTGTGTGTGTGTGTGTGTGTGTGTGTGTGTGTGTGTGTGTGTGTGTGGTGCGCTCAGCCAAAGTGAACCAGGGAGCTTCTCTTACACATAAATTATGGAATGTACATGCTGCAGCGCGAATGGTGATAAATCAGACCAGCAGACAGAAAGTCAGGTCGGACCTGCTCCGTGGACACACGAGTACCGAGCAGCTTCGTTCCAAACAGCAAAGCAAGAAACTCCTCTTTTTTTCTTTTTTTTTTTTTTATGAGTCTACCCTTTTTGCCTTCTCCTCATTTCGCTCTACCTGTCCACATGTCTGTGGGCTGCACCGAGCTTCCAGAGGTAACGCCCGGTGCTCAGTTGCAGGCCTGCAAAAGTTGCGGCTCTGTTTGCCGATCCGCTCGTTCGAGGAGCGGTTTGACATCTTAACCCCTACAGGCAAGTTCCTTTAAGCGTGGGTTGGCAGTTTGTCTCTGCAGAGCCAGGCATTGCAACAAGCAGAGGTGAGAATTAATATACTTGTAGTCGAGCAAAACCTTAGAAAAAATAAAAAATGTGCGAGAGATGGAGGCAGAGCCATGCTCCGTCCCTACTGTAAATACGAGTGTTACACACTCAAAGCCACTGAGGTGAACGCTGATACTCTGTAGTGTAACTGATCTGATCTGGCAGCCCCTCACACAAGACAAGTCTCCCCAAATAACCTCAAGCTGGAGGACAGAGAGGAGGAATATTCACCAAAATGCATCGTCTGACACTGCTCTCAAAAATCAAGCCCCATCTACCACCTCACTCCTCCATGGCGATATCAAACTCAATGATGCACGCAAAAAGGGGTTTGGCTGTTTAGCTGAATTCAGGTGTCAGTCTTTGCTGATATTCAATTATTTTTATTTTTTTTACAAGTTCTGCAATTCAGGAAGAGGCTGCTGTCAGGATGCAGCAACCTGCAGCCGCTGCAGCCAGCATCATCATCATCATCATTATCATCATCATCATCAGCCAGGAAAAGTGATGCGAGGCCAGAAATATTATTTCACTGCTGAGAAAGTTTAGAGGCAAATAGTGTCAGCAGCCTCCCCAGAAATAATAAAAAATAAAACAATTCAGGAACTGAACTGGGAAAGCCAAGTGCTGAAATTCATTTTGGGTAATTTAGACGTCATAACGTGTCAATTGAGTCTATATTCTCCTCGTAAAATAAATAAATACATTTTTGTGATCCTTTATCACACATTTTCTTTTTCAGGATCCACAAATGCATTGAAGATTATTTCGATTATCTGATATTAATCTGTAAATAGCATCACCGTGTTCGCTCCGCACGAAAAATGTCCTGGAAAAAAAAACAACCCTTGATTTTAGCGCAAGAAGGCGTGGGGAGTTTTAAATAATCCAAACTTCGCATTAATATCACAAGCAAGGGGAGGAATAAGCCTTGCATCCATTCAGAAGAAGAGAGTAAAAAAAAAGCACAATTATATAATAAACAATGCTCCCCGTGCCCCTGAGCAAACACGAGTTACTTTAATAACTTTCAATTTGATTTCTTTTTTTAAACATGGCGAAGCAGTAAACGCCTGAGTTATCTGCTTCGTTAAGCTTTCTTAATAAAAGATGAACAGAAATTGATGAGAAATAAATCAGATTCAATAAAATCGGGGGTGGATGTAAGAAATAGTGTTGGATTTGCTCACCAGCAAGACATGAAAATGTTTTTTTTTTTGAAAAGCGCAGAGTAGAAAAACACATTTAAGTTTGATAAATAGCGAGTCTCTGTATTGTCATGATTTTGGAAAAATTAAGCGTAATTAACGCATCAAGGACTCCGCTGTTCAACGTCAAATCAAAGAAACAGCGTAAAAGAGTCAAGTAAAAATGATTGGATTCCAGTAAACACTCAAAGACATTTTTTTCCACTCCCTGCGCTTCGTGTGTAAATTTACTCTCCTGGTGTCTGGTTATCTATAGACCATAATAATCAGATAAGAGTATTACTGGATTTATGTTTAAAAAAAAAAAGGAAGAGCAGAGCGGGAAAAGGGCGCAGTCTGGAGGAAACTTTCTGCTGCGAAAGCCTGAAAATGTACATTTTACGCACTGAACGCTTAAGACATTAAAAAAAAAAAAAAAAAAAAGTGTCGGCGGAGAAGGAAAAAAAGAAGTTAAAGCTGTGTGGTATGAATGTGAAGCCATGCAGGTATACTTACGTGTTATTTCTCTCTGGGACAGGTGCTGCGGGTTCCCCTGCTTGCGTCGGGACATCGCCCTGGCATTTACACGGGCATCGCCTGGAGAGCGGCGCTGGAAGGGTCGGCTCTCCTTCTCCTCCTCCGCCTCCTCCTCCTGCGGCTCCGGTAGCTGGCCAAACTGGCCCCAAAACCGGCCGATGTGTGGCCACTCCAAACTGACCGCTGCGCACTGGCCCCTGCACGCGGCCCTTGGACTGACCCCTGCGCGCGGATCTCCCCTCGGCGGCTCCTGCGCTCTGCGTTGACCGGCCGTGGCGCAGCGCGCGGCGCCCGGGCGCTCGTAGAGGAGCTCGGTGCTGAAAGTGGCTGCGCGACCGCCCCGTCCTCGGTGGAGATGAGGGAGGAGGAGGGGGGGGTAGTCCGGCTCTTCCCGTCCGCCGCCTTCACACCATCTGCGAGAGGAGAGCCGAGGGGGGGAAAGGAGCGCGGAGTGGAGGGGATGGAGACGCGACGCGCCGGCGGTCACCTCCTGGTGGTCAATCACTGCTCCGGACACCGGCCGCTTGCCGTGTGCGCGCGTGCGAGTGGGGCTACGGCAGGTGTGCTCAATTAACGTGTGAAAATAGGAATCCAGTTGTCTTCCCGGCACTTCTTCGCGAGATGTCGCACAAGTGGTGGGCACTTCTGCTGCTGCTGCTGCTGCTGCTGCGCTGACAGTGCCGGCCGGCCGGGCGAGCAGGCGGGCGGGTGAGACTTCAACTCTTCCAAGTCAAAGCCCAGTACTGGTCTGACGACTGACTGCCACCCTCTTTTGTCTTTGCGCGAGCTGCGGAGTCCCGCATCCCCTGGACTGTGTGCGGCTCTGTGCGGCTCTCTGGCTTCTACGGTGGGAGAAAACTCAAGTTCAAGTGCGGACGTGACGTTCAGTCTGCGGTGAGAAGGGAGAGTGGAGACTGAAGAGCACTGGGGGCGACTAGTGGTAGCTTTCACACACACGTACACACACACACACATACACACACAGCCACACACACACACACACACATCGTCGGTCGCACACACAGGAGTGCGGCGCGCGCGCACGGCGGCAGCAGTGGACAGAGTCGCTGAAGTCACTTTTACCATCAAAGCGTCGCTTATTAGAGGAGGTGGGGGTTTATTTCTATTTTCTTTGACCTGAGGGTCCTCCTTTACCTGCCGGACACCTCGCACGAGCTCGTGAGTTCATAATAAAAACGTCTTGCGCGCTTGCAGGGAGTTTAAACGCGGCACGGTCCGTTACGCATGAGAAATGTAACGAACGGGCATCATTTAGTCAAGTTAATAACCATTTTCTTAACTCACAGTCAAGTTTGACCCTTTTTACAACACGCTGTTACCTCTGTGCGTGCGGTGACTTCACGTCAAAGGCCTTCCGTAAAACAAATGAACTTAAAATGTGCAGAAACGATTTTTGGACATGCGCAACCCCCCCTCCCAAAATATTAATGAATTGATTCCGATTTGGAGTGCGGATACAATTCCCCTTCATAAATAGTACATATATTACACCCGTATGTTAATGTCATTTAAACTTAATTTATTGGGCCGTGTGAAGTTTCATCAGACTTGTTGTGGCCTCGATATACACTCACACGTATCGATCTCTCACAAAACACACGCTCTCGCGCACGCACTTACACACGCCAATCATTTTAATTCCAAATCTGATCATTTTACAATTTCTTCACTCCATTTTGAACTGTCTTATCGTAGTAATCACCCTGATAGACAGAGGATTCTGAATAAAGTGTATTTTTTGGGTGAAAGGTGTTAATTCGTCTTTTTTATCATTTTATTTAGTGAGGCAGGTTCGTCAGTTCACTGACTTGATCAAGTCATTTTTTAATATTTGTAAATGAAAATTAGAGGCATTTAATGAGAGGATTTTACTCCGTGGGTAGATCAGGCATCACATTGCAATGAAAGTACCCATTTCTAACATTTCTATTTTGAGAATTAAAGTGTGATTTCATACAAAGTCAAGATGAAGCTTTAATAAGTGTCACACCTTCACCAACAGTATCGAATGTTGCTGCGTGTGTTCCTGCTTCCACATTAGGATAGTTGGAGGCCAGTGATGGCGGAGAGAAGCATCTTTGCATTGTTGGCGCCCAACTGTTTTGAGAGAGAGATAGAGCGAGAGGAAGGGAGAGAGAGAGAGAGAGAGAGAGAGAGAGAGAGAGAGATGCAGGTAGGCAGAAGAAGGAGAGGCTCTGATTTCCGTCCCCACCCCTCCCTGGAGAAGTGAAGGAGAGTCGGAGACAAAAGTAAAAAAATGTGTGACTTGGAGAAAGAACCCTGCCGAGAGGTGTGTGTGTGTGTGTGTGTGTGTGTGTGTGTGTGTGTGTGTGTGTGTGTGTGTGTGTGTGTGTGTGTGTGTGTGTGTGTGTGTGTGTTTGAGTTACAGTCAGGGAGCAGTGGCGTCTCTATGATGAAAACCCACCTAACTCAGATTTAGATTAGAGGAACATCAGTGGGGTTTTTTTTTTTTTTTTTGGTACAGTGGAGATTTGAAGTAGTGGCCAGTCAGCCTTGACTAGCGACTGCAGCTGCCAAACCCTCTTCATCCCGACAGCACCGCGTCTGAGCTGGATTAAGCCGCTATCACATTCCAAAAAACACTCCCGTCTTCTCCCCCTCGTCTCTTCATCATCTGCATGTCTGCGTCTCAACTTGGTCGCTCCGTCTCTATCCTCCACCCTGCGGCTCCCAGTCGAAGAGGAGAGGGAAGTAGAGAGAGGAGGGGGGGGGGGCACAGGCCTCGGGGTTCTTTTTATCCCTCCTACCTATCTAAGACAAGCCTGTAGTTTGTTCCTGGGCCAGGTGTTGTCAGAGCAGCAGATCATCCAGCGAGAACGCCTTCTCCACCCCCCACCCCCCCATACACACACACACACACACACACCCTTTCGCTCTTCTTCTTTCCCTTCATCCACGCAGCTTTGTGTTTTTGGACTTCTCGCTACTTTTCCACCGCCACCGCCTAGAGTGTTGGTGCCGCGTTCCTCTGTCCCCCCGTCTTCCTCGCTCTTTCAGCGTATCTTCACGGGGGCTCAATCTCGGCGGTTCGGGCTGTCTTCCCAGCCTCTCCTCAATTCCACCAGTGCAGCTGTAGGAGGACATAAATAGATTTCCCATGCTCATTTACAAGTAAAAAAAAAAAAAAAAAAGAAGGAGAGGATGGCAGGTTTGTCCAAATGTCTTTGTCGTTCGCACAACAGAACACCCACTTTCATTTGGGAGGGATACACGCGGCAATGTGTCACAATAACAGGCGACAGAGAGCATTATGTTGAAATGTAAATCATTGTCAGTTTTAAGGCACAACTCAGCGCCAGGCTCCTTTTTCTTTTTCTTTTTTTTTAATGAAGATATGCGATTAAAGCCGCTTTGAGTCGGACGGAGGTAGAGGAGGAGAGAGGAAGCTGTCTTTTATTGTCAGTCATATTCAATCCACACACACACACACACACACACACACACACACACACACACGCTGGTATCGGGGGATGGCTTGGAACGTCGGTTTTTCAGGTTCCTCCTGTTATCAGTGCGAGCTCCGCTAATGCTCCAAACCAGCGAGAAATCACGTCTAATTGTGGGCTTTGTCGTTTTGTTTTTTTTTCCTCAACGGTGGGACTCCTTTCTGGGAGCGTTGTGTTCCGTTGGCGTCGTCAAAAGCTGCGAAATCCCTCCTCGCTTTCCGTGGGAATCACGAGCGCCTCGCGCCGTGAAGTGACACTCCAGGCCAACATCACTATCTGGATGTGCTTCCTTGTCCTTGCAACCTGATTGGCTCATTAGTCAGATGGGCGACAGGTGCATCATTCCACTTTCTTATTGGGGGGTTTTTTCGACGGCGATTTCTCACTTAAAGGCCATCAGTGTGAGTTATGGCGGATGGCTCCCGGCATCCTGCTTTTGCCCTTCCTTCATTTGCATATATATATATGCGGCTGTTTGTTTTTATGTTAATGCTAAATAAGCCCCCCCTTTTTTTTTCGCCTCCTCCTCCCCTCCACACCAACCCCTTCTCCTCCACCCCCCCCCCCCCCCCCCCCCCCCCCCCCCCCCCCCCCCCCCCCCCCCCCCCCCCCCCCCCCCCCTCACTATCACCACCATCGCCTCGGCTGGGCGGTTAAATTTTAATTAGAGGACGTGGACGTGTCCTTTGGAGTTTTTAAGATCACTTTGCCAACAACTGTTCACCACTAAACTGCTAATATTGATGTTTATGTGTTCAGATGCAGGGCTGGCAGATAAAGCAGGGTGTGGAGAGAGATACAGAGAGAAAGACAAATGTGTAACACCAGCTTTTCTTTTTTTTTTTTTAAAAGAAAAACAGGCTGCATTTTGCCTATTTCTAAGCAAATCAACATATTTTTTTTTTTTTTTAAAAGGCCAACAGCCAATCAGAGAGCAGAGGCATCTTCTGATCAGAGAAGTGTAGGTGCTTGATTCTTCTTATCTTCAGTCCACTTTTCTTCTTCTACATGAGTGGGATTTTTTTTGTCAAGTGGAGCCAATGCTACAAGCAACCCTCACTGGTAAATTGAACCGCAATAATTAAAACTTTAAAACGGGAGATGTCATGCGGGGATAAGTTTGAAATCCCCTTAAACATTTTCTGCAGTTGTGCACTTTTGATTAAAGCGGGACGAAAGTTACAGAAACACACACGCACACACACACACACACTATCTGCACCTCACATTTATATCGCTCAGTTTATCAATGAGCAGCTGACACGTCCTCTTTAACAGCAGCCATCAAGTCTTAATGTCAGCTTCATCCATTAAAGGGGTGATTTTTCTTTTCTTTTTTTATGATCCAGTCATCAGTAATGAAAAGCAGATTAGAAAGGCAGGTGCTGGAGTGATGAGCTCCACACTCGCTGAGAATGATGACCCTCTGTGCTCCGACCAGCAATGCAACACCACCTCTATTGGTTATCCGACGACCACATGCACCATCCCCTGTCACTGTGTGTGTGGGTGTTAGTGTGTGTGTGCGCGTGTGTGTGTGTGTGTGTGTGTGACCCCCTCAGTGGGTTGGCAGACTTTTCTATTCTTGGTGTCCGAGCCTGTTTGACAGTATGTGTGTGTGTTCCCGTGTGTGTGTGTGTGTGTGAGTGTGTGTGTGTCGTGTGTGTGTGTGGGTGTGTGTGTGTGTGTGTGTGTGTATTTGTGTGTGTGTGTGTGTGTGTGCGTGTGCTGTAGATGATTGATCACTCAGAGCTTCTGCTCCTCTGTGTGTCCCCTGCATCTGCATCTGCATGCAACGTGTCGCTGCGATAGCAGGGCCGACTTCGGCTCACGAGCCGGCGTCGAGCGTCTCGCCGGTCTGCCGTCGTTGCTTTCTTTTATATATAAAAATAAAAATAAGTAAACGGCTAATTATTGCAGGTTGCGAACGGGAGGGGGGGGGTGGGGGCGTTTAAATGAATAAAACGCTGCTGCGATAGTCTCCACATGGGCTGAAGAGCGAGCGTTTGAGGGCCGGCGGAACGCGCACAAGCCCTTAAGCACAATTACGGATATCAAAGTTGAAATTATTCCGTTTAAAGGGGGGGGAAAAATGCTAATCATAGATTTATTTAGAGCAAGTTAGCAGCACCACTGAACTCTCATTACACACACACACACACACACACACACACACACACACACACACACACACACACACACACACACACACACACACACACACTCTCACCCAAACATGTGTGCGCTCACACTTCAAGACCTTTCACTCCTTTATTCTCTCTCTTTTCAAAGGAATTTATTTTCAGAATCATTAATTCTGCCACAATTACAGCAGTGGTTAATGTATATGTTGGTCATTATTCATTCTCATATAATGAGGCAGGGAGGAGGAAACGGGAGAAAAATAAAGGGATGTGTTCTCAACTCGATGTGTAGCGTCCTAATTAGCTTCGCCTTCAATTAGAGACTATAGATGAGCGGGCCAGACCTCCGATCGCTCATAAAAGTTTTGGTACACTGCGAGGAACCCGGAGCCTCTCGCACAACTAGAAGTAATTAGTTATGTGTGTTTTTAACACCTCGGTACGCTAAAATAAAACACGCAATGTACGTTTCATTATCCGGGTTTTGTTTTGGCTGAGTTTTTGAGAATGTCAAAAAAACAGGTGCGAAAGTACATCTGGGACTGTTTCCTGATGGAAAGTTTATAAAATTGTTCACATGGAAGCATAAACATGAAGCCAAAACAAGTAAGAGGATCAGGATTATTTCAAATATGGAATGTTTGATTGACATTATCTATAAGTAATAATTACATTCAACGTGTTTACTTTAGGTCTTGTAATCTGAATAACTGTTTAGATTTACAATATTTTACTAACTGGATCTTCCCGTTGGCTCTTATTGAAATAATTCAACATCATCTCTAGTTTTCTGAGATGGAGAAATTGCCGACAAAACCAGCACAAGTGACCCGAGCTGCTTCCCAGTCCATCCGGCCACAATAACAAGACAGTTTTCCGAAGTGTTCTTTATGTTAAATCTTCCTCAAACAGGAAAAACTGAGCATTTGTTTCATTTCAGCAGATTCATCACTATTCAGTGCTCGGACTAAGATGTTTTCTGTGGGATTTGTCACCCACATTCTTGTGTTTTTGTAAGTTTTTTTTACACCAAATTCCACAATCTACTTATATTTCGTCATACTATGAAATTTGTGCTTCTCAGACACACACGCAGATGTAAATGAAGATTTACGGCGAGTGCAGCACAGTCGTGTGCGTCTGCTGCACGCGTGTGAAGGTTTTATGAATCAATAATCATTTACAATAAGTAGTTACTTTTCTAAAAAGTTAAAAATGTAAGTTTGTCTGCAAGAGAAAATGAGCTTCTCTATTTGAAAATGCGAGTGACGTCGAGGATGGGCCACCGTGAAACTGATTTTAGTTTATGACATCGCCACCGAGGTCAGACCCACATGTTGGTGGAATAACGGACAACGTTTTCGATTGATTGGTACTTATGTATGTATTGCTTGTGAAAATTGTGATTACCAAAAACTGGTACAAATCTGAACCTCCAAGCCTGAATCTATGGATGGATGAAGTTAAAGAGAACTTCCTCTCTAAGGAATAGAACTGACCTTTTCAAAAAAGTGGATGGTGTTTACTTCAGAGGAAGAGGAGGCTGCACTACTGTAGACATTAACTTAATAGGAATATTAAGCTATTTTCTATTCCTTCTATATACTGTTAATGTGTCATTAGAAGTTAAGTGTAATGCAACATCTAGCAAGAGGAAGATGCTCTATGATCTGGATGGCAGGACTAACGTTACCATAACTTCAGAAAGTTCAAACAGGATGAGTAAACTCATCGTGCGGTGTTGGCGTCCCACCATCCGCACGCAGAAACGAGAGGAATCGAGGTTCGATGAAGCAGAATGTGCTCAAACTTTACATGACTCCTGGTGACGGACGGCGCGGCGTCTGAACGGGAAGACTCAAGCGCCTCGTCCATCTGGCCGGCTGCGCGGCCCTTCGGCCTGAGAGCAGCCAGCCGGAGACCGGCAGGCCCCTGCAAGAGTTTAGTGTTGAGGGAAAACGGCTAAATCAGGTTCACTTGGCAGCCGAGCGGCGAGCCCACTTCCACCAAAGTCCCAGGAGAGCGCCGAGGGAGAGCAAACAAAAGAGTGAGGGAATGTACGGCCCAGAGCGTGCACGCACACACACACACACACACAAATTCTGGCATCTGATCGATGAACCAAGTGCTGCCAAAGCTTTGTATTCACCACAATTAGCTCCGTCCTCAGACGCTCATCCTAAAAACCCAGCGATGGCGAGCCAAGTCCTCGCTTTTGCGTTGAAGAACCTCTCGTGTCCTTTTCCTTTTCCAGCGTTGACATGACTTCTGGCTGCGTTAACCCCTCACGGTGTCCTGTGGTGGACAAAAAAAGAAAAAAAAAAAACACTTTACTATACACTGACAAAAGAAAATAAAAAATCGAAATCACACAGGTCTCGTCCCCTATTTTTAGGTGTGAGCGGCACCTTAATGAGGTTTGATTTACGCGTGAAGATGACAGCAGGCTGTCGCGGTGGTACTCCCGGCTACAAGCGGGGCCCCAGCTCAACGTGTAAACCCACAAAAGTGCATTTAATTGAGTTTGTAGATGATGGCGAAACAACAGAGCTGCAGAGTCTCGCAGCTGTGACAGATTTTGCCAAGGAATAAAAAAAAATAAAAAAAAAGTGAAATGAAGCAGCAGCGGACTCCCATTTAGGCGAGCAAAGCGGCGCAGCTTTCAGCGCTTACCCGCACCGCGGGGTGTTCGGGGGTTCAATTTCAGGAAACATAATGAAATATAATGGAGGTAAGTCTGTCGGCGAGGGAGGCGCTCAGATAAACACAGCGGTGAGTCTTCCTCGGGATGAAGCCAAGGTGAGACACGCCGCGCTGTCACAAATAAGAGCTGAAATGATCAATACTGAAGAAAAGAAGTTGTCAAAAATGTTGAGCAACACATGCTGTAGGTACAGTACACAGCACAACACACACACACGCACACACACACGCACACGCACACACACACACACACACACACACACACACACACAGAGCCAGAACTCGCTGTTATTTCATGTAAATGAAGCTGAGGTTGAGCTCTTATCAGGCTGAACCGTGGCTGACTCCTGTGTCAGGGTGGTGAGAGACAGAGCCGAGCCTATCCATCACTGTGATGTATGAGGGAGGGGGGTGGGGGTGGGGGGGGGGGGGGGGGGGGGGGGGGCAGTGGTGGAAAGAGAGAGAGGGAGGGAGGAAAATATAAGAGGGAGAACAAGTAACATAGCAACTTCATTAAAAGATCAGTTGTGAGACACAACCACAAGTGAAACCTTCCCACTGAGGATACATTCAATAGAGGGGGATGCAGCATGCGCACCCCCACCAAAAAGAAAAAAACATACACACACACACACACAGCTGGGCCACACCTGTCAATACTCAACCCAGCACCATAATATATCTAAAAAATACAAAAAAACAGTCCAGTGCAGGATTTGTTTTCCTTCAGGCGCAAATCTTCCATTCTTTCTCAAATTGTTCCCATTTCAAATTCTTTCACTCTAAAATATGCCAAAAAATAATAAATCGTACGGATAACCGATCCAGACGACACAGTAAGCAGTGGCGAGCGTCCGATTCTCCTTCTCTCCCTCTAAAATGATATTTCCACTTTCATCACAAGGCCACATGTCGCTGTGTTTGATCTCAAAATGTGCCAGACCAAAGAAATTATTCAAATTAAATAACAAACGACTCAAGCTGTTTCCCTTCAGTACAGCTACTATCTGGAAACTTTGTACTTGAAATTTCCACAAAACTAAACGGCGACCTGAAGTTCTCTTTGAGGAAATCGTAGCGAACGTCGTCTTTGTCACTTTCACGAAGCGGCTTCATCCACTGGGCCAGATCGGACCATCTGGGGGGCTCCTTCTGGTTCGCGGGCCTCAACTTTCCCACATCTACTCTAAACATCTCAGGGCCCTGCTTCCGTTTGCCTTCAAAGTAAAACACATTTTCCACATGTGAAGAAATGGTTGATCTACTTCAGCTCCAACACAAAAAACATCTGCACACACCTAATGTAGAATAAATAAAAACAATAATAATACTGATGCAGATTCCTCATCATTCTGCTTTGTGGTCTTAATAAATGGGCCTGAGAGCCATGAGGACACAGCAGGAGTCACCCTGCGCAGCACAACGCCAACTAGCAGATGATAATCTCACTACGTCCTCAAACAAAACCTCCAGTATCGATGTTGTACTCAATGCAACCTAATTTAAAGAGTAAAGCTTGAACTAACTCCTTTGATATTTGATAAATTCTCTCTCTTACACTCTCTGTGGCTGTCTTAGTTAATTAAGCCGCTCCACTTGGTTTACTGTCCTCCGCTGCCCCCTCCTGGCCACTCTCTCCTGGTCATTTCAATCCCACCTTTTTCTTCCTCTGAGCAAAGTTCTGACTATTCCTGGTAGGTTTTTGGTCAACTGGTGTTGACTTGAGGACAGGGCTTTAGTGGTAAACTCCTCCATCCCTCTGTCCTCCTCATCCCTCCGTTCTTTTTTCCCCCCTCTTCAGATATTTGGCCTGACAGTCGGGCGACCGGGCAGGAGGAGCCCACTGTTGCCAGGAGCCATCAATGTCAGGCACACTCTGTCCACCTGAGCATCCGCAGCCACGGCAATCACTGATGTGGTCAGAGGGAGCACTCACACACACACACACACACACACACACACACACACACACAGGAAGCTAGGGTGGCAGGTCTGGACGATTCTGGGTCAGGGCTGGGAGGTCTGATGAAGATAAGGTAGGACACCAGGACTGGGCCTCTTCACCGCTCACTGGTCAGCGCACCGCTGTGCCTGGCCGTGTCCTCTGTGTGTGTGTGTGTGTGAGTGTGTGTGTGAGGGGATCAGGTCTGATCTGAGCTGATTTTCTCGACTCTCGGCAGCGTCTCCTGACAGGCCATCACACCGTAACCAGGACAAAGAGCAGGGGAGGGGGGGGGGGGTTACGGAAAATAGCAGAACGAAGAAAGGGGAAGTCGCTCTGCATCTCTGAAGCCACATAATTAAATCTGTGAACCGGTGCTGCTTTGTTTGGGCCGGAGACTCCAATCAAGCCAAAGTCAGTCGTAATCTGTGTGATATTCCCATTCTTCTAACGCCTCTGCAATGTTTTGTTGACCATCGACTAGGTTTTCGCTCACGTGTCACACGTGTGGTGTTGTGTGTTTGTGGACAGTGTAGATGTGATAGACGTCTGGGTTAATGGCCACAACACAGGTCGTGCTTGTTTAAATCTGACATAACATTACTTCTACCCATTATCATCTCGTTCGAACCAAAATCATGACCTTGACTATAAAAGTTAATCAAGCTGCTTGTGCAGCGGAATCGAACTGAGCAGAGGAGGAAGCAAGCAGGTAAAGACTCTCGTCCTCATGAGGTCGACTCATACAGGCACATCTGAAAAAACATTATAATAGTGTTGAAAAGTGCATCATTTCGTCATTCATTTCTGCACTTCCATGTGAACTGAAGAGTTTTATCGTTAATTTTGATACTCGTGGCTTTTGGTTCAACCTGAACAGTACTTTGGATTTTTCAATTACTTATGTGGGAAAATTAAGTAAAAAAAAACAACAAAAAACTAACTTAGTTTAGTTTAGTTCAATCATTGTAAAAATAAAAATAATTCAGTACAATACTTATACTCTATATACTGTATCATGCAGCATCATGTCTTGTTATGATAGTTGGCTGATCCTGTTAAAAGTTTATTTCATGATCAAGTAAGAACATTAAATATCTTCTTTTTCCTGCATATGTCTACTTATCCAGGAGTATTATATATAAAGTACTTTTTGCCATCCAGGCATTATAGAAGGGATTAATTTTTTTTTTTTTGCTGTGAGTAACATGTTATTTTAGGGAATTAATAGATAACAAAAGCAGTTTCCAAGCATAAAACTGACAAAAATCGCACAATTCAAAATGCCATGAAATGTATTTCTCACCGGGATTATTCTATCGTTTTCTTTTGTGTGTGTGTGTGTAAAATATTACTGAGCACTGAAGTCCTAGCTTTATTTTTTTTCTCCAGTAAAGTTGCAAAACAAGTCTGTGCAATTACGAAAAGTTTAAAGCAAAAGTTATCTAAATCCATAGAGCAACTCCAATATTTAATCCTGTATTCAGTGATTGTCGTTAACCTTTATTTTAGTTTGAAAGAAGGGCGTTTCCAAATATAGTTTTTAAAACAATATCTGTTTACACGGAAACGACAGAAAATTTTGGAAATTATGTCGTTTTCATGTTGGGCCACTCGTTCTGCTGTTATTTATCATTGCAATGAAACCACATGAGTGCAGACAAAAATATGCTATAAACAATTAGCAATGCCAAGCGGTTTCCCAAAAGTTCCACTATTGGGAGCCGCTTTGCATTTTCAGTGGTTCCATGCATTGTTGTCAGGTAAAAACCAGACCCAAAACCCAACAAACGTTTTAGGTTTTCCCTTGTAAACGAGGCCTATGAATCCTCTTTCCAGATAGATCCAACTATGATCAGCCAAAAGATTTGTTCACACTCACTGTTTTGTAGAAGCACCAGAAGAATGATCTTCTCAGACCTTTTGTCCATCAGCAAACAGGATGATGACGATCATTCTGCGACATGCGATATCTCCAAGCACACTGTCCACAGGTAAAGTACAAATAATAATTTTTTCCTGCATGGATGTCCATTTCATATTCATATTTCCATTTCTTTTTTTTTTAATACTTATACTCACATAGAAGCTTGGAGAAAATGCTAGTTAGCCACGAGCTAACATGTAGCTATGGCTAATAAGATAATGTAATAAAATTACTTACTCAAAACCTATCCTACATTAGAAGAATCAAGAAATGCATTCGAAAAGCACAATACAAAATACTTATTCAAGTTAAAATAACTCTTAATGACACTTTTTTGTCTAAAATAATTTCGCCTTGGGGTTATTCGTCACGCCTCTTAATGACGTCAGAGGCACCTGACACGTGGCCAGCCAATAGGAAAAAAGGAAATATTATGACTAGTTCAAGGTCTAAACCAAAAGTCAGGAATTCTAAACGCTCGCCACACAATTGTTGTTATACTTGAAAATAATTATCAACTGAAACAAACAATGGAGAAATGAAATAGAAAGTTATTAGTGCAATACATACAGTGTCTGAATCTTGTGAAATTTAACACTTTTAAAGAGCTTAGTGTGGAAAAACTGGTCTCTTTTAAACTTTCAGAAAACATGCAACATTGCATAAAACTTTGTCTTCATGATGGTTTCTTTTAACAATTATTAAATAAAGGACAAGGCATCACTTATCAACGTGCAGATTTGCCACACCGATCATCACAATTAAAATAAATAATAATGATACAGTAAATTAAGTATAATATTTAGAATGTTTTCATTATTAATTGGAATCTGAAAATAAGACAGCAGTGCACACTACTTTGGGAATTCAGTTCAATTTCAAGCTCTTGTATTAGTTCATATATGTGAAAAATGTTACGCACCTCACGTCACACATTCTCACTGGATGGCTTGAATTTCCTCGTATAACAAACTCAGTCTAGACTGGACTCATATTGTGCACTCTGCACCTCAGCGAGTTATTGACTGACACCTAAAAACCTTTCACCATTTTCACTTAACACATGCAACTGAAAACAACCCAATTGTAAAGGCTCATGCTGTAAACCGGTTTAATTACATGCTGAACCAATAGGAGGCCGCGTACAACTTGAGTGCTGCTGCGTCAGCACAGGTTGACTTGTACCACAGAGTATGCGCTACGTGGTTCTCCTGAGCCTCTGTTCTCGTTACTGCATTAGATAGTCGATCATTTTCTAATTGCTTCTTCCACACACTTGGTTTAGGTGGCGGCGATAGTGGTGGAACCATCTTCCTCTGCTGCTTTTAAATTGGTACCACTAGATTTCCTGTTGTTTCAGTCCCCTGAAACAAAGAAGAGGCTTGATTCACCCTTTGAGAACCGCTGGCCTAAATATCCTAATTATAGCATTAACCCCGAAATATGATGATCATATGTTGTGGGTTGAAAATAAAAATAGAGCCAGAGTGCATGAGCCTGTGTGTGTTTCCAGTCCCGTAGAGTAAAGCAAAGCCACACATACAACCACACACCACAAGGTGATGAGGAAGGAGAGCTTTGAACACCATGCACATGCACAAAACAAGGACAACACATTTGTTTGTGCGTGTGTGTGCGTGAGTCCCAGATGTCCTCCAATGCAGACGTACCTTGTTAAAGGTATTAGGGATCAAGTAAGTGATTGATCTACATGTCAGGTGAGTGTGATGTCCACACCGCAGGTCAATTAGAGACGTGTGCGAGAGTGAGAGAGTGAACGGAGGAGAAAGGTGACTAAAGGTAACAAAGAGCCGAGAGCCACAACAGTTGAGACGGCAGACGGGCTTGCATGTCTTTGTTTTTTTATTGATTTGCAACAGACTTGTTTGTAAAAATCCATCAGCCTTGTTAATGACCATGAAAACCTCGGTACTCATTGGTGAGCATGATGTCTTATGGTAGGTGCTGTGCTGTCGGGTAGTTGAAAGTAGACATTTCATTCTTTTTTTTCTTAACAGTCTCTGAGGTCATGGCCTTTGTTTGTGTAAAACCTCACGGTGGACTTAGCCTATATGATGCAACTAATGGGGCTTTTGATGTGTTTACAGGCTGTGTGATTTGTGCAGTGAGTCCACCTTTGTGGAATTTCTGATGCTGTCAGAAAATCACTGCAGTCAATTGTTACATCGGCCATCGGCGAACCCTTCCTATCGTACCACACAAGACTACAAACTTTAAAGGAGTCATATTATCCAGCTTCTCAACACTTTCACATGGTCCTGTTTGTCCAAAAACCTTGTATTCAAAGTTTATTGCCCCAAATCCATCATTCCCTTGATTTTCCTCCATTGGAATATTGGATCATAGGAGCTGCATTCAGAATCTGCTGTGTCTGTGTGAGCTGGACTGGCTCCGCCCACACATGCCCATCTTGGGAAGAGGAGGAAGTACTTCCTCTCGTGGTGCCATGTGCCAGAGCAGAGCTGCCTAATTGTGGGAGGAGTCAAAGGGAGGGACTACCTTGACTGGGATTGGCTAAACCCCCGATGGCATTATATAGGGTTTGATTTCTGATTGGCTGGTTGGAGCAACACACTTTTTAAAACCTGAAATAAACCAGGGAGAGAGAGGACAGACTGTCTTCACTTCTCGGGCGTCAGTCCAGGTATGGGAACGATTAGTACTGTTGGAAAACCATTAGAAAGTGAATTTTGCATAATATGATCTCTTTAAAGCAGGATGAAAGACACAATTCACAATATGTGAATATGAGGTGGCTAAAATTACAGTTCATCAAATACAGGCACCATTAGGCTGTGTTCACATTAAAAATGAAACACGATAATTAACGATAAGATTATTCCTGCAATGGTGTCGGACCTCCAGCTTCACCAACAGCAGTAAACTGATCATTGTGCTGAAAATGTGACTGGGATGAGCCACAAGCGGCGGAGCTGAGATGAAGCAGCGTGAGCATCGGTGCTGACTTTGACCCCCTCGCAGTGCTGTTGGTCAACACCAAGATGCTGCCCCCGCCGCGTATTCCCCCCGGGCGGAGCGTCGTCCTCGTCGTCGTCGTTGTCTGCAAGCCTCTATCAGCTCTAACAAATGAGCCTCTCGGCCGGGCAGGTGGCTGCGTCTCCTCCCGCCTCCTCCCGCCTCCTCCCACCTCCTCCCGCCTCTCCTTCGGTGAGAAATGATCCTGGAAGGGTTAACCCTACCACTGCCACCACCCTCCCCCACCCCCCACCCCCCACCAGCTCTCCTGCCCCTGACTTTGCTCGTCTACCTCCGCCTCAAAACTCCCACCCACCCACCCATCCTCCATCTCCCTGCATCCATTTGCAAATGATCTGGCTTGTCTGCATATTGTCAGTTGCAGCCGGCCCGGCCATTCATCACCTGTCAGCGACTCCCAGCGCCCTCCACACTTAATTGTTCCCTCTCTGACCTGGAGAACAGAGAATGATGTTCCTTCTCCACGAGAAGGGGAAAGAAGGAAAGAGAAAATGAGAGAAAGAAAGAAAGAGAGAAAGAGAGAAAGAATGAAAGAGAGAGAGAAAGACAGACTAGCGCAGTGCTGGCGGGTCCTGTTTATCTTTGGCCAGATGTTTTGTTGTTTTGTTTTGTTTTGTTTTGAGGTCAGATTAGAATACGAGTGATGAAGAAGTGATAGAACACGAAAAGGAAGACGAGCGATCCAGGTCACAGCTGCCAGTCCTCACAGTGTGACTGTCGGGTGGGAAACAGTAGATATAATAGCACATGCTCGCACGTTTCCACACAAACAACAAGGAGATGAAGCCCTTATCACCAGGGACATTTCCATTTATCGATCGATCTTCATTTTCTTTCTGGCCTTTATCGCCATTAATCCACCACACGTCTTTTTTCTTTCATCACCTCAGCTACTCAGACGTTGTACAATTCCGCAAACGATTTTTTAAAATCCCCACATTTTTATTTTTTTAACTAAACTGATATTAAAGACTGAGGAACCCGTTCACACGCCAGCGGTTCACGTGAAAACACGTGTTTTGCGTTCAGCCAGAAACAGTTTGAAAACGTCTGTTTACATGGAAATGACAGAGACACTGAAAACTATCTATAGTTTTCTTGTATGGCCACTAGTGGATGCTGATGGTTGTTTTTGAGAACAATATGCTATCAACATTAAAGTTACTCTACCAGAACAAAAGATCTTCAAAATGTCCTTCCCATACAAGGTCTCACTTCTGCAACAGAGAATGAGCCAATACACAAAAACAACACCATCAACACTCATTTCCAGCCCACACTTCCCCAAATCCATCACACCAAAGTCGATATGCCATCAATCTGTCTTTATAGTTTCACCAACTGACATCATCTTCGGAAACCCGCCGCAAGGATTTCTGGGGAATCAAAGATGGCGTTGCGGCAGCTCAAGAGGAAATATCAACATTTGACAGGAATCAGCCTGAAACAAATCCAGACTTTCCCAAACAAAGAGTATTCAAGCCACACTGATCGTCTTTAATGTTGTGAAATGGATCGTTGATCGTTTGTTGACCGCAGGACAGTCAACAAACCCCGGGTTTGTTCTGTGAAATTTAAACGCTGTAAATACGTGTTTGTAATGAGTGTAATGACAAATTCCCTTCAGAAAGGTAATAGAGGTGGACATCAGCAACTAAAACTAGGTCCTAAATATTAGAATTTTGCCCCGTGTGGATTCTGGTAGAGGAATTTTAACAGGACAAGGACATTCGTATGGACAGACGACAAAGTTGGATTGAGAATAGATGAATGTGGACAGGGAGTCAGGACAACTTTGGAGGCAAACGTTGTTGTTATTGTCCATCTACTGAGCATGTGCAGAAGAACTATTCACTACTGTGGTGGTGTACATGCGCAGTAGCAACGTTTTCAAAAAAGTTGCCTTTTTCCCTTCGTCTCCATGGAGATGAAATCGTAGCATTTTCAAAAAGTTGCGTTTTTCACTGTTTGAGTTCCTTTTGAAAATGTCCAACTTGGCAGCCGTTTTCACATAGTTTTGCATTTTCAGTGGCTCCGAGCACCGTTGTTGTGTAAACGGGACCTTAGATTCACCAATTGACCTCAAGCATCTGTTTTTGGACTTTGGTAGGAAACCAGAGTAAACGGCACATGCAATTTCAGAGTTTTTCACACTTCGTAAGGTCATCCCACGGGCCAAAATAAACCTTCCGGCGGGCCGATTCACAGTCCATTTTCTGTGCAGCCGCTCCTCTAACTTCATCTAACCACTCGGAATGGCCTGGTTAAAACGTCTCGAGCAAAGAAAGGACATCCATTATAGATACTGCACTTTCACTGTTGCAAAATACTGCAGCATTTGTTATTCATCCAGATAACGTCAAGCTTCAGAAGCACGGAGAGCTTTAAAGGTATCCAGGTTTGGGTTAAACATTACGGGGGCCAAGTTTATAAAAGGGAATCCAAAAACAAAAATCAAATTGAACCATTTCTACTGTGCCGCAGTTGTGCTTGTCCGTCCGCGGCTAGAAATTGTTGCATTGCTGTTGGCTCCGAGCAAGTTCTCCGTATCGACATAAATAACACACCTGTGAGAAAAGAGGTTCGTGGTTTATGAAGCGTTCAACAAAGAAAAGAAACAGAGGCAGGAAACCTTTTCAATACAGGAGGGAGGCCATGCAGGAATTAATCAAGGGAAAGTGTGAATGACTAAAACAAAAGAAGTAAAATGAAGAACACCTGAGAGACACTCTAACCCAATTATCCAAGCCCTGTTTACGTGATAACATTTTCTTTTTAAATGTTTTTATTAGCATTAAATGTTGTTTTTGGTTTTTTTACAACAAAAGAACGAACAAAAGTATCAATAGTGAATCAATCGTGTCCAATCTGCTTCTACATAAGTCCGTGATCGTCCGTCACCCCTTCCCACCCGTTAAAAAAAACTTACAAGACACAACTAGATAAGAAAAATAAATAAATAAACAGACGGGAGAACCAAGACAAATAATTAAGTATGAGAAAATCCAGAAGAAGAAAACAATGAAAAGCGACATACAGAAAAATAGACGGGGGGGGGGGGGGGGATGGTAAAATCTTTAAGTGAAAACAGAAAACTTTATGTTTTGGGTGTCGGTTTACACGACAACGGTGCTCGGCGCAACTTTTTGAAAACGGGGCCTAAATATCAGCCATCAAACCAACTCTAACCTTGTTTTCTTGAAACGCCACTGGTGGCCAATGAGGACTTTCTGTGTAGAGTTTGCTTGTCCTCCTCCTCCTCCTCCTCCTCCTCCTCCTCCTCGCTTCATCTTTCATTCCCTTCACCTCTCACGCCAGGCCACAATCTCCTCCGCCCCTCTCTCATCCGCCTTCCTCTTCAATAATGAATGGCCGCCTCCATTATGAGCCGCCCGGAGCGCCGGGTCGTAGTCAGTCATGATCAGGGGAGAAGGGGGACAGGCGAGGACAGGCGAGGACGTGTTGGCGCTGAAGTGGAGCCGACATTTGTCATGCAAAAATGTTTGGGTCGAGGTCCCTGGGGATAACGTGTTGAGAGACGAGGAATTCCTGCTCTTACCTGTATTCAAAACTTGGCACAAGCAGGCAACTGCATACCGTTTCCTCCTGGAATTAAACCATTGATAACGGGACTAGAGACAGGAAGGGATTCCCATCATTAATAAGACCGCTTCTTGAAATAAACACAGTTATAAGGAGAAGCGGCAACAACACAGCCCGGGTAAACTTCCTATGACATAGACAGTGGAGGATGTTATACAGCCGAGCTCAAATCCACTATAAGCAGATTACAGACATTCGTATGAACAAACAACGCAGTTGGAGAATATGGAGTGGGGAGTCACGACACTCTGGAGGACGCCGTCGTTCTTATTGTCTATCAACAACTATTTACTTCGGCTGTGATTTTCAGGAAAGTTGCATTCTACAGCGTTTCCGTGGAGACATAAGGTTTTCAAAAAGTTGTGTTCTCATTGGCTCCGGGCACGTTTGTCGTGTAAATGGGCACCCCCAAAAACAACTGTTTTTTCAAATTCTCACATGTAAATGGAGCTCAAGTCAATTTTGGTTCGTTGACATAACGTTCTCTGTTGCTGATATTACATAGAACAAATCCGCTGATCTGTCTTGCAGAACGATCCTACATCAGTCTGTGTAATTTACTGGCGTGAGCGAGCTTTTTTTTCATCCTCTTGATTATTTCAAAAGCGTGAGAACAGTAGTGAGATTACGGACTTCAGGTGTCACGGCTGTCAACTGAAACCTGACCAAAGGTTTCCGTCGCAAACGAAACGGGATTCAAAAATAAAAAGGTTCAGGAGTTATATTGAGGCGCCGTCGGAGTCCGAGACAATCAAGCGTCGTCTATTTGTGGACAATTGTTCTCTCGCTTCGAACCACGAGAGGTGACCACACCGTCACCGTCCGGATCTTTTTATTGCACAGACGTTGGTGATGGTTTTCACTTAAAGCTCCGTGTGAATGTTTGATAAAACTGCTGCTGGGAGTTTTTTTAATTATTTTTTTATTCTATTATTAAGAAACTCACCATCTGCAGGAGAGGTTCAACGTTTCAGGCCAAGAAAAGTCGAGCGGAAGTGAGAATGATGGGTTTTCTTTTTACAGCCACATAGCTGAGAGATATGGCAGTTTATTACAATCAAACTTTCTTTTTATCATTCGTCTTCATTCTAAAGCTTTATTATTCGTCCACTGCTTGGCAACTTCGATTCATTCGAACCAAAACAATTTTGTAAAGAGTTTTAAGGAGACAAACGTGCTAAAAGCCAATCATTGGTTAAAAAAACAAAAATTCCTCGCTTCAAGTGGAAACACAAAACTGCGCTCTGCAACGTCCGTTTCCATGGCAACGGCCGCTGGTGACACAATTTTACGAAAACCGGCACGGGAAGATTAACAATAATGGCGGCCGTCACCGTGACAACAATACAACTTCGTCTGTCCATACGAATTCCTGAGCGCCCGCCATCGTGAACGTTTATAGCTTATTGTTCTCTGCACGCGTGTGGTTTTGTTCCCAAACCAAAATGACAGCACCCAAAGACCTCCATTTTCAGTTGTTGGTGTAAAAACATTGATCACCCAGTTAACCCAAGATAAAACTTTCACTTCAAAGTGGAGAGACTGTCTGAGGTTTTATACCTGGAATCACCTTCATTCAGGCTTTCAATAAAATACATGCAAAAAAACCCCCAAACATTTATATTTAACATTAGCATCTGCCGTGAGGACGAGAAGAGACATCATCTTAAATTCAGCACAGGATATATTTTACATCGTTTTGGTGTTCAAAACGCTGATCTATAGATATTACGTACCAGTTTAGTCCAACCGGCTCTGAATCACAGGTTTATCAATTTCCAAGTGTCTTTGGAAGTGAAAGTACCTTCCTGCATCAGTAACATCAAAACAATAAGAAATTGGCCAAAATCATAACTATTACCCATTTTAGAAAGTCTCTTTTGTTTTTTTACCCCACACGTCTACAATGTAGGTAAGACCGTATCACTGGGATTTTCCATTAAACCGTCACCGGCAGCAGTGACACCTGTAAACACTCGCATGACAATACTGGCGGTAAACAAGCGGGGCTCGGCCCCGGCGACCGACATGCTATATTAATAAGAACGGCGGTTTATAATTCATGGGGCAGGATTAGTTGGGAGTGCTCGTCCCAGGTCTGGTCGCGGCACTGACACAGCGAGTACTAACAATACCGGACATGCCTCGCTCTCCGCTGCCCACCCCTAGTGCCCATTATAATAATATATTCAAGGATTAAAGGGTTTTTATCTTAGACGGCCCATAAATTATGAATACGCCACTTCAAAATTTAATTGCCCCGAATTAAATGATTCAAGATAATGTTTCTTTTATAAATTCCTAATAAGGCCAGGGGGCAGAGAAAAGGGAAAATACACTCAATAAATTTTCTTTCTTGGAACAAAAGGAGGAAATGGAACAATGGGTGGAGGGTAACCTGTGGCCTCTGGCAGGACAAAAGCTTCAAGAACTACAGCACACACAAGAGCTGCGAAATGGATGAACTTTAATCTCTCTTTTTTCTTGTGGAAGGTTTCCTCTCTGATGGCGAGGACTGCGGTTCAAGCTGGAATACAATGGGACCCCCGTCCAGGACCCGCCGAGTCTGTTGGTTAAAGCTTCGAGCCGAGCTCTCCCGTCTCACACAAACACCAACGATACAGAGGGCTTTAGAAAAGCAGCCAACGGACTGAACTTGTAAAGTAATTGCATAAAAATACAGATCTGTGATGGGAGGGGGGAAAAAAAAGAAAAGAAGAAGTGCTCAAGCGTACGGAGGAGACGACGAGAACGCGGTGCGGCACAAATCCTGCTCGAGTCTGAAAACGACGTTCACAGATCTGCTTTTCTAACTGAACTCAAAACGAACAGATCTGCGACGCCTGACGCTTCGCGTCGAACGGCGACGTAACGTCTTTAAAGCCTTTATGACACAAAAAAAAAGACGATTTCTGGAGTTTGCTTCTATAGTCCTTATGAGTGGAGGAGAGTTTTATCTAAAGTGAACTAATTAAGCCGGTAAACATCGAGTCCTTTTTGCGGCAGGAACATTTAAATTACGACAAAAGAACACTCGAGCTGAAGCTCCGTTTATTGACGTAACCCGAAGACAAAAATGCAGCGAGGCGTGTTCCGTAGGCTTCTTATTTACTATTATTGAAAAGCTTGTCTAGTTTTGTCGGAAGAAGAATCCTCTATCAACAGGTTTGATGGTGTTTTAAGAAAAACAAGCCGCCGGCGTGTGAATGAAGGCCTTCATAACAACCTCGACAATCCAGTAAAAACCAGAGCCTGGACTTTACGTCAGTATCAAAGCAGGAAAAAGGAGTCGGTATAACAACCGACCGAGTGAGAGCGCTCTTTGCTTTCCGGTGAAATCATATTCGGACGCCTCGTTTTAAGGCAGTCTGGAAGGAAAAGGGGGAGAAAAAAAAAAAGAAGGAAGCTTCCTAAAAGACAAATCGGTGAAAAGTTTCGGTTTCACCCGAGAACTCGACGCTGTTTATGGCTTCATCGACGGTTATCAGTCCCTTTTAACCACGGAGTACATTCACAATGAAGTTTCTGCCGCTCAACTTCCACTCAATCAGGACCGTTCGATTGGTCGCCAGTAGAAGGAGTAGAAGGAGGAGGAGGAGGAGGAGGAGGAGGAGGAGGAGGAGGTTCGAGGGCAGCCACGATCCCCACAATGCACCAGCAAATAACGATTGTCAACTCAAAACACGCCGGAGACGAACTGCTGCGATGAACGAACGCCGGCGGACCGACTGGATGGGGGAGCGTTTGGCTTTGGGGAAGCAACTTTTCACCCGATTCACTTTTCTTCTGTTTTCCTCCTCTTTCCCGTCTCGCCAACCCGCCGACGTCATAAAATGTAAACCTACGCTTCGTCACATGTAGAACGAACGTTTTGATAGAAGCCTCTGCGCAGAAGCCCGTGGGACAAAGTAAAAAGCCACTCTGGATGAACTTATCGATGACTTTTTCTTCTTCTTCTATTTCTGAGTCCTTTCGCAGACACAAAAATAAATAAATAGCGTGGGCTGCGGCAGTAAGTGGGATCCGTTTATTCGCTGTTCTCTTTGGGATTATCTTCAGTCCGACTGGCACTTAAGTTAGCCGCCTCCCTTTGGCCCTTCTGGTTGGAGCTTTCGATCAAGGCCGGCGGTGAATCGACCTTCTCAGTCTCCTCCTCCTCCTCCGCCTCGCCGTTGACCTCCTGCATGACCGTCCCGTACGCCACCTTATCCCCGTTGAGGAGGCGGCTGTGCTCCTCCAGCTGCGTCTCCGCGTCGTCCTCCACCTCCTCCAGCTTGCGCAGGATGACGGGAAGCTTGGCGTCGGCGTTCTCCAGCAGAGCGATGTCGCTCTCCTCGTAGCGCGGCAGCGCGGCGCCCTCCTCCAGCTTCCCCTGGAAGTGCAGGCGCTTGGCGCGGCCGTTGGCGGAGGCCTTCTCCAGGATCTGCTTCTCGGCCAGGCGCAGCTGGACGGCCAGGCGGGAGTGGAGGGACAGGTCAGGTTTCTCCAGCATGGAGATGTCCTCCTGATGGAGATCAGAGCAGACGGAGCGGGACAAAGAAAACACATCTCAGATGTTAATGATGAGAAAAAACACTGAATTGACTCATAACAGATCCGATACAACTCGTATTCTCCGACCTCCGAGGTGGTCTTGTAGGTCTTCAGCAGCAGAGCGGCTCGAGTCTCCAGGAAAGTCCACAGTTTGATCTCGTTCTCCCAGCTGACGGGGAAGTCGCTGTTTCCCAGGATGAAGACCTTATTGATGGCACGCTCACCGAGCAGGTAGTCCTTCAGTTCCTCTGAAAGGAGGCCACATGTTAGCGTCTGGCGAAGCGGGGCTGCAACTTTTAGAACCAGAAGGGCCGTTTTGGGGATTTTTTTTATTTTATTTTCTTCCACCAAATAAAATTTGTTTGGAGCCACAAAACACATTACTTATCTGAAATGAAGGGAAAAAGAAAAGAGAAAATGTTGTGCTCCTTCACAATAAAGCTGTGGTTGGCTCTTAAACGGAACCGGGATGCTGTTCCGAGAGAATTCTCCCCATTGTTTATTCATGCACCGGAGTGGAGAGGGACCACACCTGGATGACGTTAAGTGTCCCAACGCTGGAGATTCTCGGAGTAAATCCAGCACTTCCAACACTTTCTGAACTTCATTTAAGTAAACTTCATTATTTACATTTATGTCATTAAGTGTTACAAAAAAAAATAATAAAAAGCTGGTGGAGAATCTTTGGTCCCCCCCCCCCCCCCCCCTCGCTGCCTTTGATGTGAGGACTCCAACATGACTTGGTTACCCTGGAAGATGAAAGAGTAAAAAGTGCAGCGCCCCAGTTGTGGGTGAACATTATTCCATCATGTCACATCTGTTAAGAAATGTTGACACGCGTACACACACGGGCGTGCGAGAAATGATACCCACACGCATATCCAACGGCATTGGGGGTGGGGTGGGCGCTTTAAAAATTAACATGCAGCAGAAATGTGAATAATATATCAAGCGGGAGGTCCTGAAGACGAGTCCTGCAACAGAGGAGGATGTGGCCTTGTGTGGTTGGGGATTTATGACACCGCTGCCATTCTGCATGTATGCCGATGAATATTGCAAACCCCGTGGTGGATTGCTCCTCGCACACATCTGGTGGCCTGCCTTGATCAATTAACCGGCTCGGGGAATGGACAGGCCTTGTGCCCCCCCCCCTCCTCCATCTCCTCAGCCTCCCATTTACTTGTGGAGGAAGCAGCCGCTTGATGCCGGTCTCCGAGGAGTGTTGAGAAACCTGGCGTGCTTTGTTTTTAGAGCGCGATCAGGTTTGAGCCGGGGGAAGTTCCACAGGGAATGTCCTGCTCTTGGTGTTTCACAGTGTGTGTGTGTGTGTGTGTGTGTGTGTGTGTGTGTGTGTGTGTGTGTGTGTGTGTGTGTGTGGGTCAACGTCTTACCCTCTGTCATGCAGAAGACTCTGAGGAAGGCGTGGAGCTGGGCTGAAATTGGGGGTTCATTACAGTGCAGAGCAAAAACACAGGACCTGAAAAGACATCAGCGAACAGGGCAACGTCTCAATAACAAGGTTGGAGGAGAACCGGCAACATTGTGAAACAGCAACACAACGGCACACTGGAAACCAAAGATGTTCTCTAAATGCTAGAATACTATATTTCTGTATATCGGTACCAAATTCTAGAACAAACATCCTTCAGGTTCCAGGCTGCTCTGTTGAAAACTCTAGAAGGCAGCAGGCAGTGGTGAAATATTGAAACCACTGATTCTAAATCTGTGGTACATCTAACACCACTTGGACGTGAGCTCCCTCTAGTGGTATGTAGAGCAAATTAAAAACTTTTTCTTTTTGTAACCGAGTCCGCTGTTTACCGAAGTAAATCTAGACGGAGATTCACGGACACAAAACCTTGCAATTTTTTCAAATATTAATCCTGTCACCAGAGTGTGCCATGTACGTTTCTTCCATTTTTTTTCTTCACACATTTTGGCGGCGCCGCTTCCTCCGGCGCACATTCGTGACTCAGTCTCGCGTCAATGACGTAGAAGTCGTATACATGCAACTGACTGCTCAGAAAGACATCAGATACATATCCGATTTGGTACCACATACAATCGAGGCCTGCCGTGTAAATATAATCAGAATTGCAACGTTTACACGGTCCCAACACGGATCGGAACTGGGTCACGTTTACATGCAGTGTGAACGTAGCCAAAGTGATTTTGTGTATAAACATCAGTGACTTGATGCCGTGACACAGAAGCAGTAGGACTTCCAGGGTACTTAATATGTACCTCTGCAACCTTATGTTAAACAACAACAAAAAAAAAGCTATGGTTGGATACGTTAATATATTAGAATTTATTAATTCGTAAATAATCCGTAGTTGGGCCATGTTGTTCACTTTATCTGTAATCAATAACACACCGAGCCTCTTGACAACAACTGTTAAAAACAAACTATGAACGAGGAAAGAAAATATTTTTCAAAGCTTTGTCTGAATATATGTTTTAAATAAACTGATAATATTTTCCAGACTGAATTGTTGACGTTTCATTAGTTAAGCAAAGCAAACTTTTCCTACTGATAAATTGTGGGTGAAAGATGTAAACATAAACAGAAAACTATTGTAGATTTAGGAAACAAAGTGAAGCGACATGTAAATGCTTTATTTGCACAAGTATTTGAAAAAAATAACTTGCAGATAAAGTTTCTGTTTATCCGATGACCACTAAAGTTCTGATTTATAAAAATAACAGTATTGTTAAAGAGTTCAACTGACCAACTGGATTTCTAGAAGCAGAAATATTGTCGTCTGTGAGATAAAACATGACAAAACACATACTTATTATTTTTAAAGAGAACTCAGTAGGACATACTTTCCAATCACGCAGAAATTGTTTTCTAACTATGTTTGATTGTGGACTTTCATTTTCATATGCAACTGGAGCAGTATCGCTGAAAACATCACGCAAAAATCAAGTATTTATGTTTTCCTGCAATAATCAACGGTCAGCAGAGACAAAGTTTGGCTGGTGATGCTTTCTTCCTGTTGAGTGAGACATTATTACACTGCTTCTCTCTATATATACACATTAACTCTTTGTACGGCGCTGCGGCAGCAAGGTGCAACGAGCTCATCCGGCTCCGGGAAGTTCAGTCCTCATAGAAAATATGTTGAATGCTTGCCATGTTTATCAATTACAATATCCAAACGGATCGATTTGTAAGTTGTGAAGAAAGGAGGGGGGCGAGTGCGATGACGGCAGCCGCCGGTCGTGTCGGCGCGGCCCGACACGGAATCTGTTGCTCTTCCCTTTGAAAATGATCTACGGGCTTATCTGTCACTTTAATAGAGCGCCCTGGCAACAACGGGGATTGTTTCACTTAATTTCCACTGTTGAGATTTCGACTGTCATCAATAAGAGATTAAAAGGCGTCTGATTAAAAATGCCGAGCCGAGGATGCGGCATAAAATTAAGGGGCTAATGATAAAATGATTAAGCTTCTTGGTGATGAAAGTGTTGGGGCGGATGGTAAATTGATACTGGGAGGGGAGGGAGAAAAATGAAAAAAGAAAAAGAAACCTGCTGCAACATTTATGGTATGTGCTTCAATTATGCCAAAGGGAGAGGGGGGGGGGCTAATTGGTTAAAATATCTACTGCTGGGAGAAAAAACGAGCCGCGCAGCTATATGGAAGCTTACGTGGAGTAAGTCGTGAGCCAGAGGCGCCACTCGACCCATATTGGAGGGTTTAGGTCTCCTTTATGAAAAACTAACATTTAGGTGAAGTTTAAGTTTGGGTAATGATTAAGAAAAGTAATAGTTGGAGTGCAGGTCGATAAAGTAATGTGACTCAATGCAAAAGAACGAAAAGAGGAGTGTGTGTGTGTGTGTGTGTGTGTGTGTGTGTGTGTGTGTGTGTGTGTGTGTGTGTGTGTGTGTGTGTGTGTGTGTGTGTGTGTGTGTGTGTGTGTGTGTGTGTGTGTGTGTGTGTGTGTGTGTGTGTGTGTGTGTGTGTGCGCGCGTGTACGTACGCCGGGATGCCGGCTCGTGCCAGGACCTCAGCCTTCATGGCGTAGAGACGCTCGCTCTTGCTGACGCCGAGCTTGATCTTCACTCGGTCGTGGGCGTTGTCTTGAAAGAAGAAGCCGTTGTGGATGACGAATTCCGAGTTGGACCTCGTGCCGTAAAAGATGTAGATCTGCGGAAATCACAATAACAACGGATTTACAACACGTACGTCTGAACAGTACTCAAGGAGTCTGAATTCAAAGCCGGGTCCCACCGCTCAAAGTCAAAACTTAACCAGATGCAGGTGAGAAAACAGTGATTCACTCTCACACTGCAAAAAAATGTCTCCTACCATTAGCAGCCAACAAAATAAAAGAGAGTACATCATGCTACTGGTAAGAGAAGAGGGAAAGTTTATCTTCACACAAGGAAAATGGGAAATTCACAGCTGAAGTGACGACAGACGACATTCCCTTGTGGGTGATTGACAATATGAGCTGCGTTTAGATGTTTGTCAGTTTCACTGAATTATTTCCGGCTGAGAGATCCGATTGTCCCGTTTACACGAAAACTGATGATATGACGAAACTTAAAACGGAAGAATAAACATGAAAACAACAAAGACAAAAAAAAACATAAGATTAATTAAAAAATTATCAAATGTTCGATGAAACAAAGAAAAAATGACATCAATGTCTCATATATTTAAAATAGTTTAAATGTGTATGCTTTATGTATGCTTCTCTACGCTTTGTGTCGCAACCTGAAGTTTGCAGTGTCTTTTATCCATCCTACTCATCAATACAGCGGAGATGAATATTTATAGAGAAAAGGGGAGCGGTGGTGATAAAGCGGGAGCGTCCGCTCACCTGTTCGTTCTCCTTGTAATCCTGCAGGGCCACACACTCACAGCGGTCGTCCTCCAGGTTGTAGCCGGTGGTGATCTGCAAAGTGACAAACGCATCGGAGTAAATATACTCGCAGAAATTGTGACTTTTCATAATGTCGTAGAAAAAGATGTCTTTTTTTTTATCTTTTTTTATTAGTATAACAGATCAGGACTGAATGAAGCTGCCAATTACAAAGGTAAAAACTACTTCTAACAAATGAGTGAATCCGAGTTTGATCACCTGTTGATTCAGAATGCACACAAAATTCAAAAAAAACCTTCCACACGATGTCTCCAATAATGCTAAATCAGCAGTTTCCAATCATACTGAGGTGAAGTGCGGGATGTTTACCAGTCCGTTTGTGTGGTTGCACATGTCCCAGAGGGGGATGAGGGCCAGGGTCACCCTGCTGCCGTCCTCAGTGGGGATCTGATTCTGACGGGTCATCACGGAGGACACTGCCCACCTGCAAGTAAGACACCGCTGCTCATTACATCACCCATACCAGTCACATGACCGCCGCACGGCAACGGGAACGAGGAGGTGAGAGAGCAGTGTAGAGATGACTGGAGACGGAGTGAGGAGGAGAACAGCCAGGAGCTTGAGGAAAACTAAAACATTCGGATTCATATCAACAAGGCACTCAGTTTGTAATAAAAGGTCTTGGTGTTTTCGTCTGCATCTTTTTTCAGTTTTTTCCCCCCAAAACTAACTGATGTACTTGGTTTAACCAGTTCTGTTATATATGTGCCGTGGAAGAGGCACGACGGTTAGAAAAGCCTGAATGACAATGAGAGTAATATAACCCAACTAGTTCCATAGTTGGATTTGGGGCTCCTGAAAATGTATTTGGCCTTACACTATAGTTATGTCGGAAAAATTACATCACTTCCCACAGTTGAATGAAATGTAATTACAAATCACTGAAGATGTAATTACTGGTTACTTTTCTTGTACGTGAACAAGTTAGAGAAGTGCCGTTTGAATGGTTCCATTGCATTAAAGTCATTTTTACTGGAGGGGAGAAGCTTTAATAACTAATCAGAACTCTTGACAGCAACAGAAAAGATGTCTGTAAGTAACCTAAAGATTGTTGTGTAGCCGCAGTAGCAGTGACTGGTCTTAAACATGCGCTCACCTATCATGCTCATACATCATAGGTGTTTGGTTGGTTTTTTTTTCATCGCGACTACATTTGAATCAGTTTTAGAAATCTGTGTTGAACTCATCCGTTGTTTCCGTGAATTCAACTTATACCGCCCCACTGTGCAGGGCAGATCTTTTTGGCAATGCCGTCGATTTATTGATCTGGGATGTGAGTAAAAAAGGGGAAGGAAGGATCAACGGGAGAGCGTTGCGCTGAAGGACATCAATTAGTTTTCACCGGTTTACATCAACAACACATGATAACTTCCCCCACCTCGCACACCGACACATGCACTGACCTGTAGTCATCAAACGTGAAGCTGTCCTTCAAGGGCAGTTTGCTGGCGGCCGGATTAGTCTGAGGATGCAAGAGGGGAAGGTGGACGAGAGTGGGGAAGAAAGAGAGAAGGAGAAACACAAATCAGTATGCGGAATTTCATTATGCATGGAGTAGGGGTGGGGGTGGGGTGGGGGGGGGGGGGGGGGGCTGATGTCTGACAGGGACGCCTAACAAGAAGGACTGGGAGTAGGGGGCCAGCGCCTGGGCTGGTGTGAGTGTGTGAGTGTGTGTGTGTGTGTGTGTGTGTGTGTGTGTGGTCTGTTAGTACAGCGTGACACTCGACCCCCCACATACATCACTGTCAACTTAATTTGTTGTGGCCAGCAGCCGTCATAAATCTGCCTCATCAATTTAGGGGCCTGAAGGGGTACCTGTGTGTGTGTGTGTGTGTGTGTGTGTGTGTGTGTGTGTGTGTGTGTGTGTGTGTGTGTGTTGTGGGGGGGGGGGGGGGCTCACTATTAAAGAAGCCACCTAGTAAAGCCATTTGCAAACTGTCCTGAGCTTAAGTAGAAGAAAGAAGGAGCAAGAGAGAAACAAAAGTTGAAGAAAATGTTGAAAGAAAGAATAACATGAAAGCTGCACTGTGCAAACTACATTATAGAAACCTAATCGAGAATATGAAGTTAAAGATATAAAAATGAGGCCATCAAACAAGTCCGAAGCAGCTTGGGGTACAAGATTTTCCATCAGAGCTGCACAATGCAGTGAAAATGTGCACGATAACACACGTCACCAAAGACGTTTGCGTGCACCCCTGCTCTTGTGAACATACTGCTCAATCAGATGGACTCTCACTGCTCTGGATCTTGTTGGTGACAATCTATACTTCACAAAGTCTTTGAAACATAACATCATGACTGACGGCTCCAGGCCACAAATCAGATGACAAAAAAAACAAAACACCAAAATGAATGAAAATAAGTACTTGATCGCAATAATTACCTAGTTGTTTAGAAAATGTGTGAGTAACTTTATTTTGAAAGCTAAAGAGAAAAGTTAATGTCACAGTGGGACATTTTTCTTGTTGCTGTCAGGATGATTGAGCTCAACATTAATAATCGCTCCTCCTGTAACATCGTAGAGTCAAGCCAATCTATATCACACCTGTAAAACAGAACAAACCCAAATATTCCAGACACATATACCAAATGTAATGAAAAGAAAAGAACGCTGTGGCTTTGGACGTGGAAAAGCAGGAAGATTAGGACCTTTTGGGTTGCAGTTGCACAAACTATAAAATAAATAACCTCAAAAGAGGCACTGGAGCCTCGTAATAGCAATATATATCATATTGACTGTAATTAATCTACTAATTCCAAAATACTGTAATACTGGTGAGAAGCAGCATTATAATAAAGTGTTATTTTACAAGACTGAGGCTCTCCCCGCAGAGTACTCGGACTGAGCTGACGTCAACAAATAAACCAGATTAACATGAATACCGCTGAGCTACGCGCTTCCCCACACATTCCCCCACATCAGGACTGGATGCAGGTGAAGCTTCCGTCTCTTCTACTCGTTCAGTGTTTGCTTCCTACACAAAGATTTCTAGATATCTAGATCTAGATCTAGATATATATATATATAAGTCGACGCACTCGCTGCTCCAAGATTCAACAACAATGACAGTATGGAAACTATACATGAACAGCTTTCTTTAATCTGAGGATCCAATAAGAATTCACCACCACCATCCACACCGATACTCTCAAATATATAAAAACATTCGGTCTATAGTTGAGAGAACGTATTGTAGTATCGCTGTAGTCAAATCAATACAATACAACTCAGAAAACACATTTTTCTCTAATGTGTTTGCACTTGACATGGAAACTGAGCAAGAACGGCTCATTGAGAGGTGTGTGTGTCCGATCCACTCATCTTTGATACATCTCCTTCCTTAAAACACATACACACACGTTCTCCCCCCTCCTCCTCCTCCTCCTCCCTTCCTCAGATGACCGGCCTGGAAAATTAGCTTGTCACATTGGCTTTGAATTGAATTGACCTGAATGTACCTTCCTCAAAAACCCCTCTCTCCCTCTGTGTTCCCCATCCCCCACTTCCTCCCCGCCACCTCTCTGGAGTGTGTGTGATGTATGCACAAGCAGCCACGCAGTCCCACACATGCATGTATGTTGAAGTGCAGAAACAAATGGAACCACTTACAACAACCTCCCCACGAACCGCCGTCGAATCCTTTTGAAAGGTTCAACGCAAGCAAAGATGAAACTGCAACTTTGAAACGAGCTCTGATGATTAAAATGCTACGTCATGTCGAATTATAACGCATAATCGAGTGTGGGGACTTTCTGCAAAATGTAGCTTACGTGTTGTTTGACAGTAACACAAGATTCTGTGACGATTGTTTGACTGCATTTTCTTGTGTTTCGTGATTGAGAAATGTTAAAAAAGAAAAAAAAAAAGAAAAAAAAAAGATTTCTCTGCTAAAAAAGAAACCATTTTGATCAATCATCTGTTCCACAATTGAATCCGGCTTGTTGTGATGATATATTAAACAGTTTGAATTAATGTGTTTCGCCTTTTTCTTTGGTGAAAAACATCAAGGTCAATTCAGGGATTATGGCACCACTGGGCCCATTTTACCTTGGCTCGAGTTTAAAAGGCAAAATTTGACGGACAATCTTCTAGAGACTATTGTGATTGAATCACCTGTATTAAAAAAAAAAAAAAAACAATAAATAAAAGAGGGAAAACGACAATGTTCTTTTATTAAAATGCCTTCCATTGCAAGACGGACAGAGAAGAGTAAAGATGATTACTGCCGTACTTTTCCTCTGTCTTTTCCACCCACTCACAATAATATTGTATTTTATTCAAGTGGAATTTTGAGGCTAAAAGTACTATTTAATCCCATATAAAAGCTCACCATCAAATTAAAATAAAGCACACTCAGCGCTTTCCTTTTTTCACACAATTCCAACAATGTCCTTCCTTAACGGGATATTTTTATGTAAACATGCGCTTATTTGTAATTTATAAAAATGTAGCAGCATAAACAAAATATCTTATATTGAAGATAAATATTAAACTTTGGCTGCAACTAATGGCTACAAGTTGCAAATCCATTCTCTGCCTAAGATCATTAAAATAAATTGTCTTTTTTCTATCTGTGGTTAAAAATAAACGTGACACGTGAATATATACGGACATCAACTACGAATGTGTGATTACTTAACATCTATTTCTTCTCGTTTATCGGCTGCGCCGTTAGTGAAACATTTACAAACGACTTAATGTGAGATCATCAATCAACCTGGAGTTTTTTTTTGGTTTTTTTTCTTCACGATGAGGGCGTTAAAAAAAAAAAAAAAAAAAAAAGAAGAAGAAAAAGAACTTGGCCACTTTGTCGAACTTGACAAGCATGAGTCTCTGCACTCACCTGTAGGGATGAATCAGTGTCACCACACAGAGCAGCTATTCAGCTCCAGAGGTGAAATATGATGTGACCACTCCACTTTACCCTGAGGAGATTTAGTGCGTGTGCGTGTGTGTGTGTGTGTGTGTGTGTGTGTGTGTGTGTGTGTGTGTGTGTGTGTGTGTGTGTGTGTGTGTGTGAGAGAAGAGAAAATCTCTCCTGATAGAAAACTGAAAGCAGCAGTATCATTAACCGCGGTTGCCATTAGTGTAACTGAAGCACAGTCTTGCGAGGCACTTAAATTTAGCAACTCATTGTAACTAAAGATGTAACTAAAGTTAATCAACAAGTTACTTTTGTAGTATTTCGCAGTGTGTTTCCGTAATCTGCAGCTCAATCTAATATCTGATCACCTGGGTGGAAGTGCTTCCTCAAAGAGGTTTTGCAACTCTCGGGCCAGAACTCCCCATGGTGTGAAAACTACAAAGTGGATTGTTTAAAAGAACACGTACACATTTCACAAATGGCAAACTTTGCACATGTTTCAGCTCTTTCAAAAAAAGCTGTAAAATACAGAATAATAAAGAGTTACAGTTCAGACTGACGACAGAAAAGGATTATCATTAATCAGGGTGTTATGTTCTTTAGATCTTTCTTCCGTTTTGTTTGTAAGTTGCACATATTCCAGTTTATTCCATAGAATTAATCAAATCGGCATAAATAAGGCACTGGACTCAGCTTATTCATTTTCTTGCTCATTTAAAGTGAACAGTGTTGGTGTTTGTATTTCAAGCATTCATACTGATTAGGAAGGTAGGGAACGTTTTGCAGGTATTTTTCCTATCATTTGCACATTTCAAAGTAAATCAGAAAAAGCGCTCGGATGGCGTCCTGTGCACTGATGGACAGTGAAACCAGCGGTGACGCTGCTCCAGGACTAACAAGATTCTTTTGTCTTCTTCATACAGAGCAGGTTAGAGCACAACACTCCCATCTAGTGGAATAACGCCACCGTGGTCAAAGAGGCAAAAGCAAACGGTTTACCCAACGTGAAAAAACTGTACGGTGTTTAAGCCAAAAACAACAAGGCAAAATAGGATCAAATGTGTGTTTAAATATGAATATAAGGAGGTGTATCTGTTGCTTGTGGACGTTTATGACAACTATTTCAAACAAATACCTCAGTGAAGGCAATAAAAAGAATGAAATCTCTCCAAAAAAACAAACTTAACTCTGATTAAAGTGGAAGAGTCTGACTTCAGAGAGGACTGATCAAAGCTGAGCTGGCACTTCGGCGTGCGTCAGATTAATAACGGGTGCATTAGCATATTTGGAGATTACCATCCTGCTATCTGTTGTCTGGGCCTGTTAACCAATATTTCATCATGTAATCACTGCGTCTATATCTTGTTCCGTTTGTTGGCAGAACGCTGGACAGAAAGTTTGTAGAACTTTGGAGATGATAGTTTAAAGATTGTTTAAAAAAAAAAGAAGAAAAAAAAAGGAGGGGGCTGATCTTGATATGGAAAGCACTTTGTCAACTATCATATTGTAATTAGAAACTGAATGGAAGAAACGTATCAATGACACTGATCAGGGACAGTTTCAACACTGTCTGGAGTTCCTCATCACTATGTGACTATATGCTGCCCCCTACTGGTCATGAATGGGGTTTGGAGGCACAGACTGAACCACTGAGCCAGTGCCACAAGAAAATGTAGTTTATTTCAAATTTGGCTCTATTAGTGGTCCAGTGTCGTGTATCTGGAAAGATTGCAGTCAGGAATACATCGGATTACACTCTGAAGCTCAGTATTTGTGCGAGTGCCGTTTGTGCCCACCTGGATCAGTTTGTAGAAGTAGGCGTACTGCCGAGCCGTGTTCTTGTACTGGCTCAGCACGTCCTGCACTGCCTGCGTGCCCAGCAGCAGCTGCACGTCCTCCTGCTGGTAGTACAGTGGCGTGTCGTACTCCTGAGGGAGGCTGCGCACGTATGGCAGCCAGAACGAGGCCGGGTCGGCCCGCTCGCACAGCAGGTGGAGCGCCAGAGTCACGTTGCCCATGGCCTGCAGGATCCGGTCCTGGCTGTACAGAGGACCTGTGACACAGCCAGCAGGTATGGTCACGGCACAGTTGTGGACGTAAGTTTAAAAGTGTGGCGGATTTGAAGTTGTTTGTCAATTTGACTGAATTCTTTCAGATTGAGACATCGTACCGTCTCTTCTACATGAACACTGTATAAAATTATAAGATTGAGAGTGACAATTATAAGTTAGGTTAGCCTTCCGAAAATGACAATCTAGTTTGCAATAATGTGTTTTCATGTTAAAATATATAGCCATGACTTCACTTGGCTCTGAAGGCCATGGTGGAGGTCAAGTACCGGGACACGACGGGGAAGGCCTAAGACGGCTGCAGCCAGTCTGCTATGTGGACATCAATCAATCCAGAGGCCCATCTCGCTGTCACCTGCCATTCTGTAGATGACAGAAGCTCCTTGAACATTATTTTAGGAGTGCAGCACTGTGGAGAATATGACCCAACTTAAAGAGTCACCCATGAAAAACTTAGATGTCCTGCTTGATCGACGCAGCTAAACGCACCATATGTGTGCCACACACACTCCAGCTGGGAGTGGCGTGGGCCTCTGACCAGACCCCCGGGTTCTCTGACATGCAGGCCAAGTTGAGAAAGACTGAGGGATATTCCAGGAGCGGCGCCATTGCAAAGGAAACAGTCTACCGAAACTCTCTTTGCTGATTTTGTTTCAACTTCCTAAATAACTGCTGAAACAGAGAGAACGTGACTGGTGATGCGAACGTTGAACTCAAGCGGTGCATGACGGTGCAGAAGACTCCCTTCGAACACCGCGAGGGACATAAACAAAAAGGCAATGAAATTTCTGAGCTCTGCTGCTCCGAAAAATAGGTTAAAAACAGTCAATACTGTTGTTTTAGAGAGAAACCAATAAGAACCGAGGAAGTAAAGGATGTACTGCTCAGCAGAATAGACAATATCTTAACAGGTGTTTATTTGTGACATTGCTAACAGTTTCACTCACAGGCGTTTTGCAAAATACACTTCGAACTGACATTCGAATGCGTGTTGTACACCTTTTGTCCAGTAGGTGGCTCAGTAGAGCGAAGGAAGCCTCAAGCAGCAAGGCCCCTTGAGTGAATAAATTTGAAGAAAACATGAAATGAAGCTTCTGGAACTACTCTAAACAGTTTGTTAGCTTTAATCCTGGGTTTATATAATAAAAGGTCAAAAACAACCAGGAAGTTTTGTTCTCATTACAGTGGAACCAATGTTCTTCAGTACAATCAGTCAAACGTGTTACATGTTTTAAACTCACTGGTTTCATTTCATTTGCAAAGCTTGTGCTGGGAAAACTCTCTACCTACGTTCTAGTAGAGTCATCTGTCAGGTCACACCTAAAGCCTGTACCTCATTTAGCATTTAGCAATTTGTTCCTTAACTTACATCACCGTTAACTCTGTAAATTGGACTCTTTCTTGTAGGATTGTGTGAATTGTATGCATGCACATATTTGTTTCCATGTTTGTCTTCGTGCCTCATTGCTGCCTCTCAGCAAAGTCGTAAATGAGAACTGCTTTACAATTGACCTACCTACAAAAATGAAGATTAAATTAATAAAACTAACATGAGGTTAACGATACCATCCAATGCTGCCAGATATTGAAAGTTGAAATCATCAAGGCTCTCACAATCCCTCGGAGCACACGAGGAGGTCAAGATTTGAATAACGCGATGCAATTGGAGGAATCCAGGAATGTACCTGTACCGCTCACTTACCCAGTACAGAGTTCTGGGCTGCTTCCACCGTCATCAGCATCTTCCTGGGAATCCACAGGAACAGCTCCTCAGCCTGCAAACACACACACACACACACCAATATCAATGGCTTTAATCACGTGGTGAACATTTGGATAAGGAGATATGAACATAAACGTCTGGAACCTTGATGTCTCTGGTGGCCCGCAGGCCGTAGCCCTCGGTTCCAAAGTTGTCCACGGTGAAGCAGTCGCAGGCGGCCCCGTTCTCCTGCGCCCAGGACATCAGGTCGAAGAAGTGGTCCTCTCTGTGGCCCTCGAACACGACAGAGATGCCTGAACAGGGACGCGGTGCGGGGTAAATGTTTAAAAAAAATTAAAGCTTCTTAGGACCTGGGGAAACTAGGACGTTCTTACAGATTTAATGAAAAGACAGACGAGGAACAGATGTGTTTACCATTCAAACTCTATTCATCCTTATAGAACTCCTAAAAATGCTATTGGTGGGTGGCAGAAAGGTCATTACCAGGAAATACATGAACTCTCAACTCTCATGAAAAGAAACTGTTCAAGTAAAACCATCGTATTAAACAACTAAACAAGGAGGGAGAATTGGAAGAACTGGAGGTCCCCCTCCTCCCCCTCATTGTTTTGATCTTTTTTTTTCTATAAAAGCACTCTTCATTCTGCTCTCACCTTTTTGTTTCTTGCGGATCTTCTCCACCAAGCCTCTGATTTGGACGTACTCCTCCCACTCCTTACCAGCAGAGGGCGCAGCACTGCTGCATTCTGGGAAAACATGTTCACCGTCAACACCAGATCGCACAGTCATGGTGGTTTTAACTTGTGACCGACTATGAAAATGAATGAAGACGGAGCTAAAATGTTGTGCCTCCATCTTTCCGTGCTCATTCCTGCCTCTTACATTGACACTGATCAGTCATCATATGATGACGAACGACCTGAAAGCTGTAGAGGATGTGTCGTGTACTCTAATGAAAGGAGACATACTCTGCAGCAGCTCAGAGATGAGATACATCATCTCTTTGGGGGAGACCACAGCAGTGGCTCCTGAACCAGACTTCTGAGTCTTCACCCGACTCTTCTTTCCCATGGTGCTGGATGGAAAGCTGCGGCGGGAGAAAAAGGGCAATGTGGTTATCCATTCACTCTAACCAACACAGCGTGATCACACTGAAAAGGCAATACTCCTGCAAAAAAAAAAAAAAGTTGCACAGTCATCAGTATGGCTGGAGGCTTTATGGAAGGGAGGCGAAGGAATAAATAAAACCCCAGTGAAAGAAGAGCGTGAACTTAAGGGGACGTGGAATAAATTAAATCAGTCAGGACTCTGTGAACCGTTAATATTGAAATAAAAGCACACAAACAGCAACAAGTGATCAGAGATGCATGAAACCGAAGCAGAGCTCTTTGGGACTGCAGTGGAACGTTTTATAAATGAAGCACAGAAAGAAATTAACTGTAACATCCAATAACTGTAATGAATAGTAGATGCATCATCATGTTGATGCTGTTTTGCTGCCTCTGGTACTGGCAAAATTAAACTAATTAATCAAGTGGTAATGAAATCTGCAAATGAAAGAAATTTTAAAGTAAAATTTTATCTTTTTGTGTTTGCGGAATCAGCGTGTTAAACAGTCTGGATAGCATGCAGGGTTCACTGCTCAGCACCAATGATATAGTTCTATAGATCTAATTTCAGCGTTGAGAATAAAACATTTATAGGCGCTCAATGTGGCCTCTGAACTTTGCCAACGCATGACCTGGATATCAGACAACTATAACTATCAGTCCCTCTTTACGACAAGCACAGGGATGCAGACAATTTAAGGGCCCATTTCAGGTGAAAGTGCAACGCCTTCGCGTTTTTGTTTCGGAAAAGTTCACATTTACACAACAGTGGCTTGCAAATAATCTATTTTAGCTACAAATTCTATAAATCGATTAAATCGACTTTTTTCCCGGCCCTAACTGAATGGCTGCAATATTCAGACGATTCATACAAACATTTTTTCACCCTCAGGGTCAACTGCCCCAAAAAGGTACCGAACCGCAGGTTGGGAACAAACTCGGAAAAAAATGAAGTTATTTTAAATAAAGAAATGACACATCAAGTTAGTCCAACAATTCCATTTTAAAGCGTCAACATCCAGGCAGAGCAACACGTGTCCGGAGTGTCGGCTGGCCGCGTCATTAGGAAGACGAAGATGCGGTGTTAGTCCGAAGGCTTTCACACCTTTAAATAGACCGAGGGGCAATACCCCGTTGACAAGCACCAATTTAATTTCCTCCGGGCCTGTTAGGCTCTTAGCAGCTACTCGGCTCATTCGCTCTCACTGCCCCACATGAAGGGAACTAAACTGGGGGGAACCGAACTGGAACGGGGTGGGGGGTAAGGCAGTGGTCAGGGCATTTAATAAGTTCTGAATTCTTTCACAGTTCACTGACAATTAGAAGAATCACAAGCCACAAAATACACATTGATTCAGAACATCGTTTTAAAAGCAGCATCTAGTTTATTAGCATCAGCTGTGGGCCATCTAAACGTATACAACTTGTAATCTGCAACAGGTTGGAAATGTAGTATGGAAATAACTTTCTGAAATTCTCTTCAACCCAATTCGGTGTTATGCAAGGATGCCTTCCTTTGTCTCTTCACAGCAATAACGTGGCCACAGGAAGCAACTTTTTTTTTATTTATTATTTAAATGGTCTTTAAACTGGGAAAATGAACTTTCAAGTTTCCAGCGACATGAATGAACAATAAAATGTACATAAAGGCATCAGATTTTGTACCTACAAAGGGATTCGACAGATTAACAACTGTATGTGATTCACAGTGTAGGCAAGCACACTCAAAGATGATGATTCACTGTTTTCTATTCAGAATCTTTCTAAATATGAATAAGAAATATATCCAAACCATAAATGAAGAGGGGAACATGTACTGAAAAAGCAAGTAATATAATAAAACCTTATTTTCCTATTTTCATGAGAGAAATAGCATAAATAGCTTTCAGCAATGATCACAGAGAATTCGGTGAAAATACTGAATACAAACTAGGGCTGGGCAAAAAAAATGTTTTTGTAGCTAAAAAAGAAAACTTTTTCTTCCTTTAAAAAGTATTGAAGGTTTATTTCCTAAATGTGGATAAGCAACACTGGAAGGCCTTACTCATCTGCATGGAGACGCCTCAACAAAAATAATTGGCACATTAATGACCCTTATGAGATGGGGGGGTTGCTTCCACCTCACGTTACCACAGCCTCTGTGTGTGTGTGTGTGTGTGTGTGTGTGCGTGTGTGTGTGTGTGTGTGTGTGTGTGTGTGTGTGTGTGTGTGTGTGGCCGCACAGCTGCTCTGTGACATTCAGTAGCAGCTGTCACTGTAGACCAAAGCGAGTCACTTGTAGGAACAGAGCGAGAGGCAGCCACTGTCCTGGACTTCTGCAAAAGGATGAAGAAGCAAACGTTTCCCATCACTTAAACACCGGATTTAAGTGAATCTGCGTATGTTTGTGTAGGGTAAAAGAAAGGAGGGTAGTTCTTTTAGATGTAAACAGTATGGATAAACACAAAGTTGTTGGCTCAATATTGAAAAACTCTTTCCAGCATGCTTCATCCAACTCGACAATAAAACAGTCAGATGACTAAACTTGAATACATCTGAGTGAGAAGTGGAACTATTTACATTAATTTATTGATCTTAACATTACCAAGTCTATCAAGGGATGTAACTGACTTGGGTCCAGATGGCTCTGCCAGCTGAACATGACCACAACTACATGCTAATGATCCTAAACACGAAGGCAAACCTATTATTCACTTCAACCGGCTCCTTAAAAAAATAACACATTTCAATTAGACATAAAGACTTGGACATAAAGATTCACGAAAGGATCGTCATATTATGGCTGAGCCCTGTAAGGGACAACGGTTATGCAGGTGTGATTCGTAGCTGCATAGACAGCTTCGCTTGGATGAGGTTATTGCTGTTGAACAAAAGCCTAATGTCAGACCTATGGTGTGGATTTCAGTTAAACATGTGTGGTTTATTTATTAATTTTTTTCAAACTGCACCCATTTCAGACAGATGTCAATCAGACTGAACTTTGCAGGCGAAACTAAACACAGAAATACTGTTAAATGGAAAAACTAAAAGCGACAGCAAACAATGGAGCACTAGAGCAAATTTCAACCAGACACAACAACCACATTAAGACAATAACAAAATCAGCTCACGACCACCTGAGAAATATTGAATTAAAGGATTTCTGACCAAACAAGAGTCGGAGAAACCTGCTTGTGCATTTATGTTGAGCAGCAACTGTGGAACAAACGTCCTGCCGACACACTCACTTCTGTAAAAATCAAAGCCCACTATTATTAATAAACAATAGATTTGACTTATTTTATTAACCTTATCTTTTAGTTATTCTCCTTTGTATGCCTTTCTTAAATCGTTTTGTTTTGATGCATTTCATAATCTCAAGATAAAGATTGCCTTGTTTTAATGCATTTCCTTTATTTCACTGTAAATCTCCTGGAATTGCCTTGTGTCTGAATGGTGCTATAGAAATACACCTGCCTTGCCTGTGCAGGCTAAATTAAACACAATCCAGGAAAAATAAATAGAAGAAACAAAAAAACAAAGTTGCATCCAACAACAGCCCACGAAAGCAAATTCTTGTTCACGAGACAGCAATCCCACGAATGCTCCTTTTGGGCACCATGCAGCTCCATGTCAAGAGGCAGACAGCAGCACTTCCGTTATATTTGCTATAATTAGCCAGGTCGTGGCGAGGCTTAATTTAAACCATGGCTTGGGTGAGATGTTAGTGAGGTCTCATTATTCACCCCACCTCCGATTAAACCCTCCTTTATCCTCCCATTCATGTCCCCAGCCTGAGCGTTAGCCAGTCACTTAGCCGTTAGCTGCTAAGCTGTCAAGTAATGAAGGATCAGTGAGTTTTAGGGAGGGCTACACTGCCCAGGGGGCCGCCTCAGCTGAACTGGCCCCGCTAAATCCCCACCTTCTGCACGTCCCGCGCACGCATTGAAAGCCAAAAGCGGCCAACGCCGCGTGTTAAACCTGGCAAACGTTTATATTTGTCTACATTTCTCTCATTACCTTCTGACAGCAGCAGTTCCTCTGTCCCTGCGCTCAAACCGAGCTTGACTAAGACGCGCATTTGATTGGATATTCAACAACTACGCCCACAATTGCGTCAAGGGTTTAGCGCAGTCTAATTGGTTGTTGATGTTGTGGCTGAGACCCGACAAGTTCCCGCCCATTGCCTCCGTTGATTGGACGTTCACTTTTAAGAAGCCGAAATTGACCATTTATGGTCATGTTTGGACTCCAACGATTGGTTGGACACCATGTCAATAACAGCTGCTTCCTCTTGCTTGCTTCTCCATCAGATTCTGAACATTTATTCATATTTATAAAATGGCTAAATAACATTTCTGTTTGCAAAGGCCTATGACCCTTAACTCTTTCCGTCATTTCTATAAAAACAATTTTCTTACCAACTTTGTTGACTCCTGCTTTGAACCGATTTTATTTTTAAATTTTTTTCTAGTATTTTCTTAGGCTTTTATTTCCTAATCCCTCCTCCTTGCACTTCGATGCCTACTTTTATCTGATTGTATCTTTCCTCTTATTAATATGTTGTTACTTCCTTATCCTCACTTGTAGCAGTTCTTTTCCCCAAGATGTGAAGCGCTTTACAAATAAAATTGATTATAATTTGTCATCTTATTTTTTATGTTGTTTAGGAGTTATTTCTGTTGACATTTGACACGTTTTAGTGACTCAATTCATATTGTTTTATAGAACAAATTTTCCAACACAACACTGCACTAAAAAGGAAAATATACCTGCTAGACCAGCGGTGTTGAAACTCATTTTAGTTCAGGGGCCACATGCAGTCCAATTTAATCTCCAATGGGTCGGACCGGTAAAATAGTGCTGTAATAGCTTTCAATATTGACATCATCATTTTTCTTTGTTGTGGCACAGAATGTACTTTTTGAAAAAGTGTATGTTTTTGCTAAACTTTTCCCAATTAGTACAAAAATTACTTCAATCTCGACACAAAGCCAAATTTTATATCTTCTGGAGCCTAATACAGTGAAATGTCCTGAAATCTTCTCCTATTACTGTTGCATTTTGCACCCTTTTGCATGCACTATTTTTCAAAGGCACCCAGACAGCACATGGCTCCAGAAGATATAAAATTTGGCTTTGTGTCGAGATTGAAGTAATTTTTGTACTAATTGGGAAAAGTTTAGCAAAAACATACACTTTTTCAAAAAGTACATTCTGTGCCACAACAAAGAAAAATGATGATGTCAATATTGAAAGCTATAAAAATAAGTAGCAGGAGGAAATGGAAGAGCTGAAAGAGTCCAAGAGAAAGACAAATCCCCCAAAAAGACAAAATAAAAAGGGTGTACCAACTTAGTTACATAGAGCATGGCTTCATAGAAGCAGAAGACAAAATTAGAACTGAATGTATCTTTTGTGGCGTAAAATTGGCAAACCAAAGTTTGAAACTGTAAGCTGAAGTGGCACCAGACCAAACTCCCCCAAGATGGTGTGTGGAACTGAAGAGTTTATCCTCAGAAAAAAAGAACTTGGTGTCACAAAATACAATCAAGAAACTGTATTTCACATATAATGTGTTATTAGGTTCTTTCAATTTAATTTTTTCAATTGGAGATAGAGTTGTCTAAGGTTACAGTAGTGAACCAACCCATGAATATTAATCCTATGTGGCAAAAGTGCAAATGACACACGATTCACCTGTATTTTTGAAGGACTCAATGAAACCTGTTGCTTATAATCAACATGACTGTGCCATTTTATCAAGCATGATTAATCATTTACATATATAAAGCATACATATATATATATTCATACGTGCACACATTTGGCCTAGAAACACATTCCCACAGCCCAGACATCACAGCTGCCTGGAGTTTAGTCACCCTGTGCATCATAGCTCTCCTTAAGAAAACGCAACACCCCCACTTTGGTCCAGACCACTGCTTCATACAGCCGGCACGGGCTGATGGCCCGATCCAAAGGAGCTGCTGACGGGGAGACGGAGGTGGGTTGTATTCAGTGTTGCCACAGTTACCTTGAAAAATGTATTTGATTACCAATGACTAGTTACTCTTTTAAAAAGTAGTTGTAGTTGGTTGTTGCATTATTAATCTTTTTATATATTTATTTATTTATTTATTTATTTGCACTACCTGCTCTATACGGCCTTTTAATTGCCCCCCTGGGGGAAAAAAAAGTCATTGATTGATTGATTGATTGATTGATTGATTGATTGATTGATTGATTGATTGATTGATTGATTGATTGATTGATTGATTGATTGATTAATTGATTGATTGATTGATTGATTGATTGATTGATTGATTGATTGATTGATTGATTGATCGATTGAAAAAAGGGGGGGCTTCGCGCCAATATGTCTTTTTACACAGGAAAATTACAAAAGTAGTGTAACATCTCTGCAACTGTGTTCTTGTTGCAATGATTAGTGATTGTATGTTAGTTCCGATTCTTTTATGTCACCTGAACACCTTTAGAGTGAGTTGGCCTGTGATTGGCTGTGAGTGGAGAAGGGGGTGGGTCAAGTGAGCGAGAGTGTGTGTGTGTGTGTGTGTGTGTGTGTGTGTGTGTGTGTGTGTGTGTGTGTGTGTGTGTGTGTGTGTGTGTGTGTGTGTGTGTGTGTGTGTGTGTGTGTGTGTGTGTGTGTGCGTGTGTGTGATTTATGCCCCTGCTGTTCCCATATAAGGTTGAAATATTGTTGTAAATTTCAAACGTTCACCAGACTCACTTTGGTGTTTACCTAAGCACATTGCTAGGTTTCAGCTGGCAGCAGCAGAGGAAGAAGGTCGCAGTTTGATGACATCACATGCACAGAGATGACATCAACACCTCTGTGACATTATCACATTCAATCTCTTTGATCTCACTTTGAAGAGTTCAAATGAGATCAAAGTGATGACATCACAGCATGTTCCACAGGAAGTCTGTAAGATGGCTGAGCGTTTGCCTTTGACATGGAAGAAAGCTCAGAAAACACAGCAAGCAAATTCAATATTAGTGGTCCAAAATAGAGAAACGCAAGTCAAATGATGAATGAACTCAAGCCCAAAGTGATAGAGATGAGGGTAAAACACCTCATTGAGATGTCTACAAATGGAGAGAAAGTTAGGTTGCAGAAAAAACTGGCAGCATGTGAAGCGAAATACTCAAAGGCAGAAAAGGAGATCAAATGGCTGAAGGCAGAAAAGAATAGCATGGCTGAACAAAATGTCAAGTTACGCAAGGAGATAACAGATGGCCAAATTAAATATCGGGAAATGACTCGGAGCCATAAAGAACACAACCTGAATGAGAACAAGAAGTACAAAGAGGCAATGCAAATAATTTCCTCTCTGAAGCAGAAGGTGCAGGATGTTGAGAAAGAAAAGACAAAACTAGAAATTAACATGTATAGGCTCCAGTTGAAATTTTCAGATGTCTCAAAGAAAAACAAAGAGGTGCTCAAAGAAAAAGAAACACTTTCTAAGTGTAATGAACAGAACGATAAAGCCATAGAGCTACTCAAGGGAAAACTGAAAACCGATGTCCATCCACAGCGTGATGTTATTCATGATAACTATTTTAGTACCACAGATCTACTGAGGTATTACGACCAGAAGTTGGAACACCAAAGAAAACAGTTATGGAAGGAGAGAGAAAAACTGAAGAAAAGCAATGAAGCCGTTTGTAAACTACAGAGACGATGTGAGGAACTGGAGGGGCGGAATAAGGAACTGGAAAAGAGAGTATTTCAGTCAAAAGTGGTATATGATTATAAGAGGACCATAGGAGAACAGAAATTACAAATTCAGTCTCTTAAAAGCCAGTTGTTTGTTCTACAGCAGCATGCTGAGGAGCACAATGTCAAAACGCTGTATAATTTCAAAGGAAGTCAACATCAGAAAGCTGCACCTTCAAGAGAAGAAAAGATGTCCACACTGGCCAAAACTGTCTTTAATCTTTAACTATGAAAATATTTTAAATATTCATTAACTTTAAGTAATAAATCAATTCCTTTAGGAGTTGTTAATGAGTTACTTTCATTGCGCTATTATGGGGCAGCATGGCTCAGTTGGTAGAGCGGTTATCTCCCAATTGAAAGTTGCAGGTTCGATTCCCATGAACCTGAAGTGTCCTTGGGCAAGACACTGAAAACTGCACTGCCTATGTGAATGCCTATGTGTTAGGTTGTGTCCCAATTGTCCCTCCTATCTCCTTATCTATTGTCTTTTCCTGAACCCCGGAAGTGTTTTGTGTGGTGGCCATGATAAGGACTGTCTGAATTCTCAATAAGCAAAGGAAAAGAGGCTCGTTGCTTCCTTTAGAGCAGGGGTCTCAAAATTGACCCGGGGCTGCGGGAGGCAGAGTCTGGGTGAGGCTGGGCCGCATCAGGGAATCCACAAACATAGCTGTACAAAAAATCCTCAAATGTCATTATTAACAGTTTTAATACACATAGAATGAAGATCATGAACGGCTCTTCTGAACATGGTTTCTCTTGCCTACGCTTCTTATCACATATCTGAGCCCCGTTTGGCTTGAGAGAAGAAGCAGTTGAGACCCTCAAAATGTCTAAAACAGTGGTCAGCAATCCACAGCTTTTTGGTCCCTCGAGCTGTGGAGCGCCATCTTCCAAAAAAGACTGATAGTTGTGGGATTCAACTTTAAATGATCAATGCACAGTGGGATGTCGTACAACAATTCAGTATTACAGTTAACCGCATAAGTTTCTCATGGTCCTATAACTGTGAAGCAATTCAGAAAATCAAAAGCATGCGGAATCTCGCTTATGAGATGTACAAATTACAAGAGCTTAAAATTTGTAACTAAATTGTATAGAGCACCTGGTTGCCCACCCACAACTAGTAAACCAAACTGAACTAGATGAATTAACTAACTACATGAACAAAGCAACAAATACACAACACAACACAATCATTACCAACACTACAGACCTAATATAACCCCCAATAATTACATCTAAAACGCGACTTACAGAACGCCCGGGCCCCGCTACCCCCCAATTTTAAACCGCACCATAGACACACACATTGCACCCACTTCCTCAAAACACAAAGACACACCCTTACATGCATCCAACACTCCACAGGGTGGGGGGAGGACGGGAGATGTGGCTCCCCCCAGCACCTCCCGCTGGTGTCCCACCCCGGCCCAGATAGAGCTGCTCAGGCTGGTTAATCTAGGAAACCAACTTACTGTCTAGATAGAGCTGCTCAGGCTGATTCAATCTAGAAAATCACGATACTGTCTAGACAGAGCTGCTCAGGCCGGTTTAATCTAGAAAATCACATTACTGTCTAGACAGAGCTGCTCAAGCTGGTTTAATCTGGGAAATCATCTTACTGTCTAGATAGAGCTTCTCAGGCTGGTTTAATCTAATAACAGTTGTAAAGTATTTGGATCAGTGTGATAACTGCAAATAATATATGTAGCACAACAAAGGTATCGCTCCAGTGCATCATGGGAGTTTCTGTAGTTATGCAGTTAGTTAATTCATCTAGTTTAGTTTGGCTTATTAGTTGTGGGTGGGCAACCAGAAGTGAAGAGGGTTTTGTGTGGGCTGTGATGCTGCTATGGTTTGCTTGTTGGGTGGCGTCATGATAAAAGCTCAACTTTTGACGATTAAGTAGTGGAACTGATGCAATTGTCAAGCCAACTCCCAATACTGTCTGCCATAAATATAAAACTGATACTACTTGCAAAAGATATATGTCTTGTGCTTGCAGCCAACAAACTTTTAAAGTTTATGAGCTTACCTAATTAAGTAAACATAACGTCATAACGTGGGCCGCAATAACATTATACTTTCGTAGCAAGGTGAGGGTCACAAAATATTGTCTCGCGGGCCATTTTGAGACCCCTGCTTTAAAGCTTCCTTTAGCCTAGGAACCACTGATGCATCCAAGGAGGCAAGCTCATGCTGCCCCACAATTCCTTGCCGCGACAACATTTAAAGGGACCCGCTCATCCGAAAAATAATCTGCCTTGAACAACTTTAAATCATATAATACCCAAATGTGCTTTTTGAAGTCCATTTTTGGAAACTTGTAGTTCTTTACCCAGCCATGGCGGATGTCACTAACTTGCGCCGCCGTCGCATTATTATGATGTCACTCAATGAAAGTGCGGTCCGACTGCCACACCACCGTGATCGCCTTTCACTAACTACTTTAGAAAACAATTTGGACGTACCCTGAGAGTGAGTGGTTGATGGTGGTCAGAGATTGCGCAAAATGGCAGCTGTGGCTACCCACGTATTGTTATCCAATAGATCCTTTACTTTGTGTGGTACAGCAATTGTTTTTGATATTTTCATGTTTGTATCATTTATGTGTGATTTCCAGCTCAAATTATCATCAATCATAACACCCAAAAATTTGGTTTCCCTCTCTCTATTTATTTCAATATTATCTATAATAACTGAGCATTTAATATCTTTCTTTCTGTTACTAAATACCATAAAGTTTGTTTTTCCCAAATTTAGTGACAATTAATGTCATGCCCTCCACTTCTCAACCCTAATTTGGTCCGTTGGCACCATCTGGTGGCCTCGCTGCCTCATGGGCATGACCTCGCACCTCCAATCAACTCAACTGCTTCCAGCTGCGGCGGGGAGTGGCCTCCCCACTTGCACCTCTATATAAACACCGGCTGACCACGAACCGACGCCAAACCGTAATCTACTTCATTCTGGCCCTCCTCGTCGCTGGATTCCTGTCTGCCTCCTGCCTGTCTGGAACTACGATCCCCTCTAACCTTCCCACTCTTCAGCCGATTCTCTCCACTCCTGTGCCAGACTCCTCCGCCCGTCCTCTTTGGCTGCGATCGTTTGTACCTTATGTTTAACGCAGTTAGTTTAGCCCCCCCCCCCCCTGAGCCTGCTTCGTTGTATTTACCTTTTCTAGTAGCTTTTCCGTCAGGAGTTTCCTGATCGTTTTCTGTTTACTTCTTAGTATTAGTTTTTGCCTTATGTAGTTTTTTTTGTTCCCGCTCTTTTGTTTCAAATAAATCCGTGAACCAAATTCTGTGTCTCCTGTTTTGCTGTCTGCGCTTGAGCCTCAGTTCCGTCCCATGACATTTAACGTCAAACCAGTCTTTTATTTTTTTATTTCATTATTGATTACTTCTAACACCTGTGTTAAATTTTCCCCAGAATAAATTAAAGTCATATCATCTGCAAAGAGAATACATTTGAGCAGTTTAGAAACACAAACAAAATCATTGACGTATAAAATAAACGGTTTTGGCCCCAGGACCGACCCTTGAGGCACACCACATTTTAAATTGTATAATGCAGATTTTACATTGTTCATTTGCACATACTGCTTTCTACTTTCTAGGTAACTTGAAATCCATTGATGTGCCACCCCTCTAATACCATTTTTTTTTATTCAATTTAAGAGTATTGGATGGTATATGGTATCAAAAGCCTTTTTAAGGTCAATAAAAATGCTTACAAAATAATGTCTTTCGTCTATTGCGGTTGATATTTCTTCAGTTAATCGCATGAGTGCCATTGATGTGGAGTGACTGGTTCTGAAACCATACTGACTACTGTTTAAAATATTATATATTTCTATGAATTTGTCCAACCTGGCTACAAATAATTCTATGATTTTTGAAAAGGGTACTGGTCTGGAGATGGAGAATAAATGTTTATCTCCATTTTTATACAGTGGAATGACTAACTGTTTTCATATTTTCAGGAAATATTCCAGTTGTGAGTGATATATTGCAAATACGTGTAAATGGTTCTATAATCACTTCAATTCTACTTTTGACTAATATCATGTCCATATCCAAACAGTCGGTGGATCTTTTTCCTGCACAACCTTTTACAATATTCAGTATTTCTTCTTTCTCTACCTTACCAAGAAAAATACTATTCACATTATCCATTATTGGGTTTTCACCTGCAGTAGCTTCTTTTGTTTTTGGTATGTTTGCTGCAAGCTTAGGGCCTATATTTACATAATATTCATTAAATTCATTGACTATTTTAGTTTTATCATCAATGTATAAATCTTCTTTCACAAAATAATTTGGGAAAGTTGTTTTAACTTTATCCTTTTTTATTACACTATTTATTATACCCCACGCAGCCTTCATATCGTTTCTATTTTTGCTAAGTAGATCACCACAGTATTCTTTTTTATGTCTTCTTATGATCCAAACTAATTTATTTTTGTATTTCTTATACTTGTCCTCTGCTTCTCAATAGTATTTGTCCTGGGAATGCTTCTAAGTTTGCAGTTTTTTTCATATAACTCTTTTAATATTGTCATGAATGAATCATCGGCTGTATTTACATCCTGTACATACACTTTGTCCCAGGTCTGTTTCTTTAGGTCCTCTCTAAGTGCCTCCAGGGCTTTTTCTGATCTGTTCCTTATTATTTTTCTGAGGGGATTTCCTTTATATTACATTGATAATTCTGATGAACTAAAAAAAACAGGTAAATGATCACTTACATCAGATATCAAGATTCCACTCTCTACTATTCCATCTATTGCATTTGTGAAAATGTTGTCAATTACAGTAGCACTGTGTGGTGTGATTCTTGCTGGTTTAGATATCATTGGAAACAGACTCAAACTACACATTGAATTTATAAATTCAGTTGATGTGCTCAGTCCACCTGGATTTCTAAGATCAATGTTAAAGTCTCCACATAAGAACACTATCTTATTATGACTACTGTCAAACAGTTTTGTTAATTTATCTGTGATGTTCATTTATGTATACATTAGTACCCTTCAGTTTCCTTGCTTGCATTAACAGATTGTTCCTCTGCTTTCTACTGATGAATCGTATGATGACAGCTGGCTTTGTTCTCTCTTTCTTGGTCATGTGTGACAAATAGATATTTCATCATTTTGGATGTTTATGTTCTTACTGTGCAGAAAGTTGACCACTTGTTGTTCCAATGTCAGCTGTTCTTCCTGTGGAGCATCTTCTGTTGTCTCCAAGTTTGCAGTGGCTTGAGCTTATGATCGATGACGAGTTTCCAGACCAGACAATACTAAATCATCCCTTCTGGTGTATTGCTCAAGTTCATCCACTCGCTGCTCAAGTACAGTTATCGTTCGCTCCCTCTCTGTCAGCATTGCTTTTAATGATTTTACTTCCTCCATGAGTCCCAACAGTCGTTCTTGCTCGAATGTTAGCTTTGCCAGCTCACCAGACATAAAGTTTAGAGAGACTTTGATCTCTTCCAGGTTGTCTTCAGTTGTCATTTCTTTTCCTCTTGTACCATTTCTTCTGTTCGGCAATATTTACCCGGTTGGGCTGCTGCTGGTAGTGGTGATGGACTGTGGCCTGTACCTCGCCTTGATGAGGTGGCTGCTCCTGAGGCCTGGTGGTTGCTGCTCCTGAGGCCTGGTGGTTGCTGCTGCTGAGGCCTGGTGGTGGCTGCTGTTGTGCCAACAGACGACATCATGTAGTTTATTGGAAAACTATAAAATTAAACAAACAGAATTCAGATTAGACTAAACTCCTGAGAAATTTCAAACTGAAAAAAAAACAAAAACAAAAAAAAACAGTATTTTGTCCTTCCAAGGGAAATGGACACCAACAACCTTTATGATGGAAGAATCAAAAATGTATAAGTTGTCACCTGGTGGCATCCTGCACCTTCAGTGGTTTATAGACAATAATCAAAATTTTTCAAGAGGCTGGCAGCAAGGAGCAACAGTCATATTGTTAAATATTATGAAGCTGGTTGTGCAGTGGCCTCATAGCGAGAATGTCATGGATTCAAATACCAGCATCTTCACAACGTGCATGCTTGGGTTTCCCCTGGGTATTACAGCCCCCCCCCCCCCCCCCCAAATTAAATGCATGTGAAGTTATTTGGTGATAATAATAGATAAAGGTATGAACTTGAGTGTGTGTGGTTGTCTGTTGTTGAAGTACTCGTCACATTAAGAGGGATTATGCTGACTTTATGAATTGTCCATTGCTAGTTTTAGGAAGAAAGCTTGACCATCTGTTGGGATTGGTCGTGGCACTGATCCTTGGAGATGCTCAACATTTTCTTCGGTGGTGCGCACACTGTAAGCTGTGTTAAAACCACCGGTAGTAGAGCAGGCCTGACTTTCAGCCACTAGATGACACCATTACACTCTCACCATTTAGACCTGTGTGCTGCTGAAGATCCAGTGCTGGAAATGTACAGCGTCTGCAGTGTGGTTTGCCTTCGACCTGTTTAAAATGTTGTCGATTTATTACCTATTGTTTTTGCCATTTTCAAAACTATCACTCTTCACTTCACATTCCATTAGCTCGGTGCGCCTGTAATCAGGGATGCACTGATACCGGCATCGGGTATCGGTCCGATACGGACGAGAACAATGGAGTCGAGAGGCGCTTCCATGATGGGGGGGAAAAAACAAAACCTACTGTACTGCATCGAGACTCTTCTCGATCCGAGGAAAAGTATTTGTGCCCAATGCATGTGTGTGTCTCTGTTTAACCAGCTAAAACATGATTACTGGGTTTTTTTAGGTACAAAGATCACTTTTTCTCAAACACTCACACTGCTACAGAGGCCAAGGAGATGCTGATGCTGGAGAGCAGGTGAGCAGGAGTCAATATCACCGGGCTTTTGACCAGTGGTGGGGGTTTTTTTTGGTGATGGTGAGTATATGACCACTGTATTACATTTGTGTTTCTACTTAAGTGAAACTTGCGACAGTCACCCATGTACAAGTAAAAAAAATACTGAGCAATGTTGATAAAATAAGAGACAGTACCTGTGGGGCAAGACAAAAAAAATTCAAACTAACATTATGTGTAATGGCGTAAGTACTCGGATTCCGTGAGTACTCAAATGACAGTACTCATACACTACTCTATTTGGAAAAAAATTGTATCGGTGCATACCTATTTGCAATAATACACTTATTGACTTTAAAATGTGTTCATATTCTGATTATAATTTCAGAACTGTTAATGTAATCATTGTTTAAAAATGTGTTTATTAATAATAGCTTCAACATAATATTACAAACGGCATACATTTAGTTTCTCAGCCATTACAAACTCGTTGAATAACGTTTTGAAACCTGATTCTACCGTCGCTTTGTGCCCACATCAACATGACAATAAGTTCCATGCCTACACTCCCTTCCATGTACCGGCTCAATTTCTCAGTATGCCATGTATTCTGGGAACAGATTTACCGGAACAAGCCAGATGTGTGCAGAGGAAACAGGTCATAGGCCGACATTAATCTAAAAACAGACATCAACTCAGCACGGTGATGCATCAAGCTACAACTGCCAACTTATCTTCTACTACGTGCCAAACGACTGAACTTTACATAACGTGTCACACTCTCGCCATTGTCGAAAAACAAAAACAAACCACTCAATTTATAGAAAATATGCTCCTTTGGAGAAAATTCACACACCAAAATGATGTTCGGTGATTTTTTTCTAACTTCTAATCCCATGCGTTGTTTAGATTAAACACCACAATATATGTTGCACACGGCAAACATCCATCCCACAGTTTTGTTTTAACAAAGAAAAGAAATGCAGTCTCAACTGTTTCATGCATCAAATCTGTCCTTTTGCCCCCGTATGTTTTCTTTATTTCGACATTTTGGGATTTACCATAATCAGACAAAAACTCAAAAACATACACACTATGAACAGGGCTGACAGCCAGTCTGAAATAATGATAATAAAGAAAAAAAAAACAGAATGGTGCAACTGTTCAGCATAAAGAGAGAGAAAAAAATCCATAAACTAAAAGGAAAAAGGTCTTGGAGGAACAATAAGGACCAAAGTCACTCTTGGTTTCATAAACATGGTGATTTACAGCACGACGAGATAAAGTGACATTCAGAATGATGACAATCTGAGCATAAAAGAAAACGCACAGTTTGTCTCACGAGTGCAAAACTTTTGCTGAAAACCTGATATGAAGAAAATATTGGCACATGCCATTGTAATTTCATCGTATGAGTGACACTGAAAGATTTGGTAACAAATCTTCATTTTTCAATACAATAGAAATATTTGTAGATTCACATTTCCATCATATGTGACGTGTGTCGCTGCGATACTTTACTGTTCCATTATTTTTCTTATTCTGTCCCTATATTCATGTATGTATGTACTGTATGTACTGTATGTACTGTATGTATGTAACCGAATTGCATGAAATCTTCAGTGACGATTTGTCATCATCCAAGAACCAATCGATTCGATTTTGGGATTCTAACGGGCTGTTTCCGAATAAATCCCAGAAAACGGCAAAAAAAGTTTTCCCATACAAAGTGGATGAGAGAGGCACCTCATGGAAGAGATCAAAGGAGATCAGCGTCTGTTGCCATGGAAACGCTCCCTGCTCAGTGTTTCACACAGTGATGTAGCTACCAGAGCGAATGGCAATCGATGAGCTAGTGATGCTAACTCGGTTCTGCAAACAAACGTGGCGCTGGCGAAAGTCTGCGCTCCACTGAGTGCCCGTTCTAGTCTTACCTTTCCTTGCATTACCTTACCTTACCTTACCTTACCTTACCTTACCTTACCTTACCTTACCTTACCTTATCTTACCTTACCTTACCTTACCTTACCTTACCTTACCTTATCTTACCTTACCTTACCTTACCTTACCTAGCAAGCACATTTTTTGCAGTGTCATCTGCACAGTGGTTCGATATCGATAGGGCTGGCGGTTTCAGAGGTTGCGCGTGGTCTTGATGGTCTGACAAAATATGTTTCATGTTCCAGCAGAAAGCCACAAACATACATATATTGAGCGGTCCTCCGTGGACACTATTCATTCTGTTGTCCAGTTTCTATGGATCTTAAAGTCAGATTGACATAAAAGAGGGTTGACGTTCGGCACGTCATGGAAACATCTGCGTTTGTCCCGTCTCCGGCCTCTCTGAGTTTACGAAGCTTTCTCACGTTAACTGTCACGTTCAGTCAAAGGTTTTCGAGTCAGCTCCAAACAGATGTAGACTCTGCTTCTCAAACTCGCGTTTACAGATAAACTGATCGGCAGAGGTCAGGAAATACTTTAAAAGGTTTCAGCAGGGCAGCCGGTCACGTTGCACATACAGACCTAGTTATTGTCTGTTATTGCTTCCTTACCGGTTGGTCAATGAAATCCTTGTGATAATATTTGATGAACCCCCAAACCATATGTCAGGGATGATTATGAACTGATATTATGAATTGTTTTGGCAGAAAAGAAACAGGTTAATAGATTATTTTGATTACAAAATGCAGACCAAACAAAAGTTATTTGACTTGTATTTGGAATGAAGGTCATTCTAAGTCTATTACTATTCTGTGACACCTACGTATTTCCAACTCTGGTGCAACCGACTGATTTTTTTTTTTTACAAGAGGGAGGACCAGCATGGACGGTTTGTTGACAGACGTGGTTATGCAATGTTAGGTGGATTTTTAACCTTGAACGAGACTCGGTGTGTGTGTATGAACTCTATGCTAAGTTTTGGGATTGTATCAACATGTTTGTCTGGGCTGTGATTTCATCCAATTCCAATGCTTGTGAAATGATGGATTAGATAACTTTTAATTGATCGCCTCTGTTGTTTTGTCAGCTGCTCAAGCAACTGTAGCGTGCGGAGTAGGAGCTGAGCATGGATGTAAAGGACTGTGCTCAGAAGAGAAAAAGGATCAATAAGTGTGATACAGGGTGAACTCTTGGCGTCTGTCCCGCCCTCAGTGGGCAAATATGTGAGTCAGTGAGAAGGTCTGTGTGGGATAACCTTATATAATGTTACAAAAGACCTGGAAAGGATCTGAAGAGTTCATTCACACAGTGTTTGCAGTGTGTTTTTTTTTTTTTTTGACGACAAGTTGACCTGGTTGGTGGTTGGATTTCTAGATATTTTTACACCGGTCTCTTCAAAGCTATTGCAGAAATCGCAGTTCTATAGTTCCACTATAAGCCCTGTAACGTATACCTAAAGGCACGTCTACTATTTCTCCTTGAATAATAACTCTGGAGGAGTCAATACCAACGCAGAAAGTTTTCTCAAATAATTCTATTTGCATGGGATTTGTCAGTTCTCCTTATGTCTGCCCGGACTCATGAGCCTTGACAGATCCTTACAGTTCTGTATGGTTTCAAAACTTCTTGTGAGACTCTCTGTAGAGCTTCGCATTGACAAGAATACAAACATGCCAAACTTCCAACCTTAGGTGTACTGGTCAAAGCAAATAAACGGAATGGATAAAGTTTTAGGTAATTATCTCGGTAGTTGAGATGTTTTTTCTCCCCCAATCCTAACGATGGAACAGTTTTAGCTATATTAGCAATTTCAATTTTTTTGACCGTGATTTTACCATTGTAATTTTTCCAGTATTCCATTTTTTGAGCAGCTATTACTATTTTATTTATTTATTTATTTATTTATTTATTTATTTATTTATTTATTTATTTATTTATTTATTTATTTATTTATTTATTTATTTATATTTTTATTTATTTATTTACTAACTTACTTATAGAATTTTTATTTTTTGCCAGGAGATTAGACTATTTTTGAAAAAAAAACAAAAAACAAAACAGTGTTGCGTTCGAATAAAAATGAAAGCTAAATATTTATTTACATAGAATTTTCTGAATTTTCTGAAGACCCCTGCTCCCCATGTTAAGTTTGGTGGGGTTTTTTTAAAAAAAAATTTTTTTTAACCAGTTTTATTAACTTTGCTCTTTTTTTTTTTTTTTTTACCTTATTTTGTCTGTCTTTGTTTGTCTTCTGTATTGGTTCACATGGAATTTGCCCTTGCAACCTTTACAGTATTGTCCGTGAGTTGATCGGCCAACATACACAGTGGTTTTTGACATTGCTACACCAAAAAACCTGAGAAGGAAAAGGGCTAAAAGAGTTGTTCCAGTGCAGTTTTTCCTTGTGATTTATTCTATACAAAGATCCAATATTTACAATGAATGGATAGTTTTCATATGTTCCAACTGTTCATACAGACACATGGTACATGTGGAAGTTCTTGGAAAATGTATGAATATGAAGGGATGTTTATAAACTTGACAGGGCCATCAATCAGTTGCCTCGAAGTTCTACAAGTTGGCACAGTTTGGTTTCTTTTGTTGTCCTGAGGTGACGACAACGCGGTCTTTCCCAAAGTTCTGTGACGGATGAATGGATCGAGGCGCCGACCTCGATGTGCCCACCAATGGGATGAATGTCGGACGGAATATTTCACATGTGCTTCAACCTGCTGTGTTTTATTAGAACATACCACAATGGCCGTCTTCAACCCACTGAGCTCACACTGTTAACGCTGAAGGATGGTTCCATTTTCTGGAACCTATTACCTGATTTTCACAAATGTTTCCAGAGTAAAACAATATATAGAATTGTTCTTTCTCTTTGCTCTCTCTAGTCATAACATCATTTTTTGTATTTAGATTTTTGGACCTAATTATGATAGGTGACGCGCAATAACTATGAAAATATAAATTATATTAATATATAAATATCTTACGGCTTGTTTTAATTTTGATATGTTTCGTCTCTCGAACTGTCAACTAATCCCACGCACACACACATTTTCCAATGTTACTGGTATTTTATTTATACTTCTTCACTATTTCTGGTTCTTTATTGATACCTTTTCAGTATCAATGGTACAATATTGATACTATTTTACCATTACTGGTACTTTATTTGTACTTTTTAACTATTATTTGTGTTATTAGACATACATATCATTCTCTTTCTTTCTCTCTCAGGCACACACACTCATACACACAATGAAAAAGCTATTGCTATTTGAACTTACTTAGCAATTGCAGTTCGGAGGGGAAACAAGTCGGCAGCAAGCGACAGGCACACACAAAATCCTTCAATCTTAAATTATTTAGTTTAAATTAAAATCAGTAAATTTCTAAGCTGGTGCAGCCCAGCATTCAAACTTTTGTGACGTAAACTTGTTCTTCCTGTTGCCTCTGTCGTGCTTCATGGACTCTTAAAGGTTTTCCAGTGCTTTTTGCATATTTTGTGAGCATGGACATTTGCGTTTGGTAAAAGACATGTAATATAATTGCGCAGCATTATCTTAAACATGTTTGTCTAGGGTCACAGCCCAATTCACATTTTGATTAACAACCAATAATCGAGTTAAGTTTTGTTTTTTGTTTCAGCATACTTTGTGGCCGGAAACTCAACAACAAGTCTTCTTCTTGGCAGAGAATATGAACCAAGTATTGACCTGTCTGAGTGGGCAGACAGACAGCAAATACCCAAATAAACAGAGTCAACGGTGAGCTACAAAGCAGTCAGGAAACCAGCAGGACAAATCTAGTTTTTTATTGTATGTGAATGAGATATACTGGATTTTACAACTGGTCAGCATGTCCTTCCAAGGTTAGCTTTTTGCAAAGACACGCTGCCGCTTGATATTATTCCGGCCCAAAAAAAACCGCCATTTAATGACGGATGTGGATGAATGTGGGAGGCGTGTGTCAATGACACTGCAGATGATATGCAACTTATATTCATGGAAATTCACCAGAAACAAACAAACAAACAAACAAACAAAAAGGGTTAGGTAGATTTACACACCGGCAATATAAAAGTGTTACTGAAGCTGACGAAAGAAGATGAAAAAGAAATAAAAAAGAGGGAAAAGAGATATTTGTGCCAGTGTTTGGCTTCGCTGTGTATTCGCAGATTTGCGATGGGGGTGGGGGGGTGGGGGTGGGGTCTTGCAGTCTTTCTCAGGCAATGTGGTTGTGCTCCAAATCAAAATCAACTGGGAACAAGTTGTAAATACGATGAAAGGATAAATAGATGACCAAAAATTCTAAAATCCTCAGGCTATCTCCAAAGCAGCTAATTTGAATTGTCTATCTGTTGAGTTGCAGGTCTATATAAGGCAATCGTTGACTATAGAAAAATCCCTAATCGGGTTAACTGAAACTTGAAAATCTGTGTGTGTGTTGCCAGAAGAGGGCGCTATTGGTTAAGATTGAGTGGTGGATTCACCACAACTACTGAATTAGACTAGAATGAATCATACAGATTTGTTGTTTGGTATATATATACCAAGTGGGGGCTTGTTTGAGAATGTTCATAAGCTTGTTTGTGTCTTTTTCTGCCAATATGTTTGGTGGATGTCAGGTTGAAAGGCTGAGTTTGGGACAAACAAACCTGACACAATAAATAATTACAGAACGTGGCCCATGGTGCTGCATTTCTCACCGGCGCTAGCGCTCAATGCTTTAACACCAGATGGAGCCCATGTATTGAAAGGGACAAGCACAAGCGAGTGAGACATAGAGCTGCACTATGACTCTCGACGAGGCTCATGGGTGAGTGTCGGTATACTGTTTCAGGATGCTGACAGGATAGTACTCTTATCAAGAATGCACAAAGAGATCCAACCTTTCAAAAGGCACACAATTGAATCACGTACACACACCAAGAATATATGCAATCTGTAACACAACAATTTGTGGCTAAGCAGTGACAATATCATGAAATGTACTCATTTGGGAAACTCTGAAAAGATCCTTATTGTTCTATAGGCACACATTAATCAATCTCCAATACAGATGTTTTTGCTGTTCAGGTTGTTGAGGGCTAACGAGGGCAGGGTCCACCCCGGACAAATCCCCACTCTGTCATAAAGTCACACAAATTGCAGTCACCAATTATGGTTTTTGGAGTGTAGGAGGAAACTGGAATATACCCAGAGGAAAACCTTTGCACGCTCATGGAGGACTCCACACAGCCAACAGCGCTAACCATTGTGCTACCTTGCAGCTTCTATGCACACACATATGGTTGCTTTAAATTTTTTAAACTTGTTTCACAATTTGTCCTTGTTGTGCTGCTTTGAATTTTGGAAACCTTTTCCTTTCGATAAAAGTTACCTGATTTGGACAAATGTATTGCTGTTACCAGTGGACCAAAATTTTGAATATACATGTTATGGTGGATATTATGGAACAGAACCTTTGTAAATTGTTCAACAATGCTTTGAATTTAGTCAAATCTTACCCACATGGGATGATGATTAATATTTGTACCATTATATAAAGTACTGCTATAATAACCTTTTAATCTAAACCTTAAAGGGTTTGTTTATTGTTCTTTTGTTGTGGTGCAGAGTATACATGATGGAAATGTTGATATTTAAAAAAATAAAAAAATAAATTGGATCCTCTCGTAGGCCGATTTTAAACCACGGGTCTTGTATTTGGCCTAATATTTCCCTCCACACATCGGCAACCGGCAAAAAAGATCTGTTGCCTGTCATATCTTGCGATCGATGCGATTACAAGTTTTGGGTCGGTGCTGTGTTCAGAACTTGACAGAATTGTTCGTCTGGAAACAAGCTCTTACAGACTTTTCAAACGGGCGCCGAAGGGAACTTCCAGACTCAGAACCGGTGGGGGGGGGGGGGGGGGGGGGGGCCTTGTGCCGACCATCAATGGGAGAATCGGAACGACTTGAAGAAAGAACAAACAACAAATGCAGGGCAAGTTGGTGAGGTCAGTAACCGCAGACCAGGAACTTGGAGTTCTGGAGACATGACTGCCTGTTTACATTACAGTTACACCCTGTTATAGCCAAGCCTGATAGAGCAGAAAGTAAAGTTCAAAGTAAAAGATCTAAAAGACGATGAGAAGTACCAGGTGTACTTTATTATTATATAAGTGATATTGAAGTATTTCCACAAAAACAGATTGAGCGTTAAAGTGTTAAAAGAAAGAATGAATGTCACAATTCTAGTGTTTATAATTTTTTTGGTGTGTTTCTGCCAGAATATCTTCCCAATGTTTCTTTATTGTGGATTGTCTCAAATTATGCCAATTTCTTCATTTTTTCCATTTGTTTCACCACCTATTGTCTCTGTACTTCAATGTTCAATTTAATCCTATTTATTTTGTGCCAAATAAAACACAGTCTTTTACAGAGTCCCCCATCCTTCAATGTGCCAGAGAAGTTCCCAACTCGACAGTGACAAACTGCTGTTCATTCAACGTTCAACTATTGCCTGAAGAAGAAAGTGTCTTGTGGTCTAATCCATCCCAAACTAGAAGTTCTACTGGAAGTCTAACGCTTCAGACGATACAGAGAAGGGAGTTTGGCGTCTGTGACCATTTCAGAAGAGGTGCGAAAATCTAGGAAAATTATTTACATTATTTTGATTTTGTACAAATCAGCAGTATAGTTTTCACCATATATCTGTATTGCACCATCATGAAAGTCTGTGTGACGGCTTGGAGAGATATCTGGTCTGGAGGGAATAGACCCCACCGGGGCTGCCATGGGCTGGCTACCTATAGTGGCTCGGTTGTTGGAGAAAGCACACGGCACATAGGACAACCACAGTGGCTAGGAAAATACCATCCTTTAGGGCAGGGGTAGGGAACCCTGGTCCTCAAGAGCCGCAGTCCTGCATGTTTTCCATGTCTCCCTGCTCAAACACACCTGAGTTATCATGATGAACCCTGCAGAAAGCTTGATAACGAGCCAATAATTGCTGTCAGCTGTGTTGATGCGAGGACACATTGAAAACGTGCAGGACTGCGGCTCTTGAGGACCAGGGTTCCCCACCCCTGCTTTAGGGGGTTGAGGATCCACCAAGAAGAGAGAAGATGCTTGAGGAAGCAGAGGCGAGGGATTTGCATTGACCAGTACTCCTCATGAAGCAACCAGTCAAGTCAGTCAATTGAAGCACAGCGACGGGTAAAAAACCACATTTCGCAGATCATCAGCACCCATGTCACTGAAGAGGTTGGTGAGAAATGCCGGTGGAGGACCCTGCCCAGACCTTCAAGGGAAGAAATTAAAGAGCAGACACACTGAAGAGAAAGACGGAAACGGTCATCAGGGGCAACGAGAGCCGGTGGGAAACAATGTGGATAGATAGAACCAGCAGATGGTGGTAATGGGACAGGGTGTATAGGGTGTCTAGTGAGTTAAAAGACTGAAACACCCCCCGATTCAAAGGTACACTACTGGTGACGTGTCCCAAAATTTACATCTTTCCCATATCCGAGAGACAGCTCCCACGCCACTCTTGCAAATGGCAAACCTCATATGACTACCATCTTTTGGCACAAAGCACAATTTAACATCATGTGCCGCGTTTAATGATTCACATCATCTGCATATATCAACAATGCATCAACCACATAACAAACACCAGCGTGTTTAACTACTTCTTTATAATAATATTTAACTGAATCCCCTTGTGTTCCCGCAGTGCTTCCTGTGTGACTGCATTCTGTCAGTGAGTTGATGAAATGGGTTCATGGAAACCTAGGGCTTGTAATACCTGATCACCAGCTTGATTCAAACCTACTTGGATGGCGAGAACCAAGATTTAGGCAGTCCATTGCCCAAAACCTCCCAATTCACATCCCATCACAAGTAACACATCATGCAACCACAGCTCTCCGTCCATGTGATTCTTCATTCTTCCATAATTCTGATGCGTTTTTAAGTTAATTGTGGTTATAGTTGTGAACAACCGGAGCCGGCATGGCACCTGGACATCTGCAGCTAACGTGACCCAGACGCAACAAACTGTTGATTCACTGTGCAAAATAAAACTCCTGGATTTCCACTTTTGCAGCAGTTTCAGCTCCAGTAGCTCGTTTGTTAGCTGAGATCATATACGGGCCAGCCTTTGCCGCCAGCATGCATTAATCAGCATTGGCTGCCCATGACCCTGTCACTACTTCACTGCCTCTCCTTCCTAGAGCCACTCTTTAAGGCGCTGAGACCTGCAGACCGTGAATAGCCAACAAGAGCTGCACTTTTTGGAAATCCTGTGACCCAGTTGGCCAGAATGCCTGTTTGAGGACCAAATAGGCATTTGCATCATAAACAGTGTCCAAGTTGTTGCCACAATGAAGATATAATCTGTGTTATTGATTTACGTCAGTGGTCAAAATGGCATGGCGAATTATTGTACCTGCATTTGAGCATGGATCGAGAGTAAAGTAATAAAAACACACACAATTCTAGGCTATGCATTGTTTGCATGGATTGTTGAAGAAAAGTGTAAATTGAATAGTAACAGCGTATGGTTCAATAGATAACATGTACACACACACGCACACACTTTACCTTTCAGTGTATACCCGCAGACAGAGATAACAAGGTTTGCTGCTTTTATCTTCACATCCCTGTGGCTGAGAAGTGCTGATATTTTTAAGTTATGTTTACATAAACCCTGTTATCTTGCGCAGCACTGGTAGCAGCATGCATAGAATACATAATATGGCTAGACTGGACTTGGTCAAATTGATTTATTTATTTATTTTACATCAAAAACATGAGGCTTCGTGACATGTGCGCCATGTTCAGCATCGTCTCTTCCAGATATACTGTGAAAATCAACAAACAATGAGAGCCAGGCAGTCTGCCTCTTTGAGTTTCAATAAGTTGGGATGACGGGTACGATTCTGACAATTGAGTTAATTGTAATTATCCTAATTATGAATTTTTAAAAGGAAGATTTTTTTTCAGCTTGCACAATCTTAATGTGAATGTGAAATGACTGTATAATAATAAATACCATGAGAACCAACACTGTATTCAACCATCATTCTATCTTCTGTTCAGCGGGGCGGGGCGCTGGAGCCAATCCCAGGTGACTATGGGCGAGGGCAGGATACGCCCTTGACTGGTCTCCAGTCCATCACAATGGCAAACACAGAGAGACAGACAACCAACACACACACACACACACACTCACAACCACACCTAGCGACAATTTGGGGTCACCAGTTAACCTCACACGCATGAGGAATAAATCTATACGCCACCATAACACTGAAATATCTGTTTATTCTAAACATTAACGACGCAACATTCAGGTAGGCAGAACTGGTGCTGACAAGATTTTCAATGACTTTGTGAAACGGTTCAGATTTAAAAAAAAAATGAATAAAACTAACCAAACCCCCGCCACGAGCAGGGCTGACAGTTTGAAAACGAGCTCTCAGAAACTCTCTGGTGTGATTCACACCAGAGAGTTCCCATTATCACCCACGGGGCAATTGGTCTAATCGCACCCTGCAGCCAATGCTCCTACAAAGATTGAGAGAGAAAACTGGAAAGATCACCTCCCTCGTGTCGTTCACTCCAACAATTGCTCCAAACATGAGTCAACAAGTAACTCCCCACGCTGCCTTTTAATATGGCCGCCACCCATGACTCCCGTTGACCGCCTCTACGGGCCGACGGATGAAACAGAAGCCAAGAAAGAAAGAAAAAGGGCTCGCTGAAAAATGGGCAGATTAATGATGGATGTAAAGATTGTAAGAAAAGAAAGCAAGGCGATAAAAGAAAATTGACCCTGTGAGAGTGTAGTCTGGGAAAGACCCACTCTGAGACTGGGAAGACGCCTCTAATCCGCGCCCTTCATCTAAACCTGTTGCACTAAATGATTTACCTGTTGAGCCATCAGTTGAAAACACACCTGAAAACCGCCTTCAAGTCCTCAAGTACAGTCAAACAGACTCATAACTGTGGCAGAAGAGAATCAGACTGAGAGAGAAGAAATACTACGGTATTAGTTGGGAATTCTACACATTCAACAGGAGTACTGGAGCCCATGTATTAGCATGGTTCAGTACTTCGAATTTAACTCTGTGTCTCATGTTAGTGATTGAACCTGTTCCCTGTTCTGAAGAAGACAAGGACCCAAACTTGTCATGAATGCACACTCTTTCACTCAAAGTAACGTGGAATCAGGTTTAACCACATTTGGACCCCCCCCCCCCCCCCCCCCTTCACTCTGTTCCCATCCTGCTGCAGTCTGAACTCAACAAGATAACAGAGTCCATGTAAAAAAAAAAAAAAAAGGATCAGCGATTTATCAGGGCTTCTGAGTAGCATGTATGTGAAGTGGACTGCAGGGAGGTCCTCTTATCTCTGTGTAACGTCTGATTCAGTGGAACAGCGATGGCCAATGTGCAACATATATCAACTGAAATCAGACATTGAAGTGGACTTTATAAAAACTGGATTTGCATCTGCTGTTCCACAGACAAACTAGAAACACAAGTGGACCAAGGCACACGTATATATATATATATATATATATACAGTATATATATATATTTTTATCTGAATCGGTAGATCAGTAGAATGAGCATTATCACACTTATCAATTTGTCAGCCCTATTCATTACTATTGACATGAGTAAGAATTGGGAAATAAAACATTTGCCTACATGAGCTGCTGGAACTCGGAGAGGCGCTGACTCACTACAGGGATTCAAATACACCAATCACAAAAAGTGAAGGATATTTGGATTTTGCGTGAAATCTACGGAAATGTGAAGAGTTCATGCTAGAGTGACGTCATGTTGCGAAATCAGGGCATTTAAACGTAGAAGCATTCCACTGCGATTTCCTCATGTCAAATAATTTATGGACAGTAGTTGAGAATGTCAAAGTGTCAGTTCCTTGTCATGTGCTCTTGAGCATCAATTACAACTTGGCGCCTCATGGTATTCACAAGTCCACTTATTGTTTTCCGACACATGGCATCCCACTCTTCTTGATGTGCGGCCCTGAGGTTATCGAGGTTGGACAGAGATCTACAAGCCTCTCACAGGTTTTCTATGGGTTTGGGGTCTGGAGGAAATTTAGGCGACTCCATTTGAGGTCCCCCAGTCCCAAGCAATCATTCACCAATGATGCCACCTCGATGATCTGGAGCATTTTCACCCATGAAGATGAAATGAGGCCCTGTTGTTGTTCACGCTGGGGCACGGCGACTGGATTAATGATGCTATCGAGGTAGCATCATTGGGCTTGTTGCTACCACTCACAGAGTGCAGTTCCGTATTGACTAGACACTCCTGCCCACACTGTAACACCTGGTGACGATAATGGCCGATGCATATATAGTGCTCTCCCAGACGTCTCCAGCATTGTTGGCGGCCATCATTTCCGCTCAACATGAATGGACATTCACAACCCAGTGTCCCAATGGACCCTCACCTGCGCCTGGCAGTGTGATTGGGTACTCTTGCAGGTTGTCGAGCATGCAGACCGCGCTGATGTAAACAGTTTGCACTGATTTGACGTGACACTCACTGCCTTTAAATGTTCCTGGAATTGAGTGACAGTCATCATCCGGTTCTGCCAGTTCTGATAGTTATGTGCATAGTATAATTGTCACATATGTATAGAGCTATCGTGTGCAACTATGTGGTTACATACATAGTCTGATGCTGATTGCTGTATTTATATTGTATTGCTATTAGCCAATCACTTAAGTACATCATATTAATTGTGTGGTATTCGTATTGTATTTTGTAGTTTTCTGTAGTCATTTGTAATTTGTTAAGCATGTATATTGGGTCACATGCTGTGTTATGAAGTAGACAATGTCATTTCTTTTGTAAGCGGATGTAAATCACTGATGAAAGGAGTCGCTGTATAAAATCTACCAGAGGGCGCCAAATTGGGTAGGGCTACTGCAACATGGAATATGGATCCAATAAAAACTAAATATATAAAAAAAACATATATTACAATACATTTCTCCTTTAATTTTGGAATGTAGGGACAATAGACTTTTTTTTTTTACATAAAACTATACCTACATATTGAGCAAAAATGTAAAACAATTTGACTAATTACACTGTGGCAATGTGTGACATCCTCACTTTGTCCTGCTTCATCAAAGACAATGTTTGTCAAAAGCATGCACCAGCACTTTGAACCAGTTTTATCTGTATAAATGTATGTCATTAATTCGTTAATTCAATTACACATGCACCCATAGTCATTTCAACGGTGATGGCAAATGTGCATGTACATTATGTATTATACTCAATATTATTATTATTTTTTTAAATGCTGTGTTTTTATTAAAAGACTTTTATTCTCGTGCTTTTAATACATTGCTGCTTCTAATCACTCTAATTTGTCACTATTGTAAATGCATTTTTAATTACCTTCATTTTAAATCCCTCACCTGTTTTAGTTGCCCTTGAAGTGAATATTTATTCTTTAGTCTTTTATTTTTCTGATTTATTTGCCTTTGTGAAGCGACTTTAAATTGCCTTGTGTATGAATGGTGATGTACAGATAAAATTGTCAATAATTAAAAATAATTATCAATGAAGAGTCTATTTTACTTTTCCCATTATTAATTTCTTCTTATTTTTTCTTATTCTTTTTTTTTTTTTGGTCGGGGGTGTCTTCTTAACCTTTTTAAATCGGTGGCCAGTGCGTAAAAAAGAGGACCGAATGGGAATAGGAGTGTGGATGGGCTTGGTTCACAGACTTGGCACAGGGCTGAGGGAGGAGAGAAAGGAGGGGACAGGCCATGCACCGTATCTGACGTCAGGATCCCGCTGCTGAGATAAGCTGCGAGGCCTGATATTAACTACAATGCTCATCCCGTCGGTCCGGAGTTGACCGCAGTCAGTGCGCGCACAGCTTCGCCGCTGCGCCCGCCCGCGCGCACTTGTTCCGCACCGCCGCCGGAGCCGCGAGACACAAGGTCAGACAGCATGACCGGAGTCCATCAGACCTGAGGCTTCAAAACGAAGAGAGAGGAGGCGAATAGAAAAGAAAAGGAAAAAAAAGAAAGAAAAGAAGAAGAAGAACAAAAGAAAATGATCATGGCGAGTGAGGATCTGCTGGTGACGCTCCAGATCCTGCCCGGCTTCTTCTCCAACTGTCTGTTCCTCGCGCTGCACGACTCCGTGGTGCTGGTGAAGCGCGTCGTGTCGCTGCTCAGCTGCTCCCGGTCCGCCGGCTGCGGAGAGTGGCGCCGCATGCTGACCTCCGCCGGGCTGCGCTCCATCTGGAACAGCTTCCTCCTGGACGCCTACAAGCAGGTACCGCTCGCGCACTGATGCGCGTCTCGCGGAAAGACTTTGCGCTTACCAAAACTTTTCACAGTTTCTTTTAGTGTTGAGAGCAGAAGTTGGGATTATTAAGGCGCTCAGTTGGATTGAACACATTTCCTTGAAAGTGTTTTTGTCTCAAAAACTACTCAAAGTTTGTATTGTGTGTCGCAGCTCCCTTCTCAAAAAAATGGCACTTCATGAACAAATAAAACCTGAGTTTTCTGAATGGAAAGAATAAATCGATCAAAAAGCTTTACATTAAGGGTTAACACTAACATATGATTTAAAAAAAAAAAATAGAATATATAGTGGAAATTGTACTTACAGATGAGGAAAAACTACTCATAACCCCCCCCCCCCCAAAAAAAAAAAAAAAAAAAAAAAAAATACAAGTACCTCTTAGAATTTCATAATCTATGATATGATCAAATAATATGATCCAGTATTTACTTTGCTGGGTATGGATTTCTTAAAAAAAACAAATTCTGTTGGAGGTATTTGATTTCTTTCTAAAAATTGGCTGAAACATTTTTTAAATGATTTTTAGTGGTTAAAAGGACACTAGATATCACTTGGGTGTGTCATAGTGAAAATCAGCATATTTACATTGTTCTGTGATCAAAAGTCAGGCACACTTTAATTATTAAAAGTAACAAATATGTAATAATAAGTTGAACATGACAAGCAAATTACTTTCTCTAAGCACAAGTTTTCATGTTAACTCATCTTAGGATAACTGCTGGAGTTTACTGTTTTAAAAAAAAAAAAACGTTATTAATTCAGTTCATGCAATTCGAATTTTAATCATTATTGAGGGTCTTTAAGCTCAGCTCCACCTTCGATCAAATATTAATATCAATACATTTCGGAGTGTGCAGTGTGGGCGTGTCTGTCTGATATTGTGTGTTTTTGAGTGTGTAGTTGTGTGTTACTGCAAAGCTTGTGAGTATAGATCATCTAAGCGAGCATTCGTTTTCTGTTACATCTAATCCAGGCACGTTGTTTTTGGTCTTTTAACGTATGACACTACGGAGGGAACCTTCATGATGCAGTAGTAATCCCCACCTCCACCCGCCCCCTCTCTCTCTCTCTCTCTCTCTCTCTCTCTCTCTCTCTCTCTCTCTCTCTCTCTCTCTCTCTCTCTCTCTCTCTCTCTCTCTCTCGCTCTCTCTCTCTCTCAAAGCACCACGAGCTGCAGAAACAATCCAGTTTCCTGCGGCCGCTGGGTCATTCACATCTTTAAACTCTATTCTGGCTGCCGGTGAATCTGCTTGCTATTCGTTGTATGTTTCATATGTTTCCGACTGTTGATCTTGAGACTCTTTCGTGGGGTTTGTTGCGGTTGGGTGACTGATGCTGACGAGATTTCAGCAGAGAGAGAGAGAGAGAGAGAGGGAAAAAAAACATCTTCAGTAAAGGTTGAGAAGGCTCTAGTAACGATGTTCATGTTTCTGAAAGTAATTCATTTCTACATTCCTGGCAAACTCCTCAAAATTGTGATACGGTGTATTCGATCTCGTTTGATTCGAGAGTGACCAGCTTTTGAATTCTTTCACACATTAGCAATTGGCACCATTAAATGCCACATATAAATGTGAAAACAACCTGTAAAAACACAAAAAAAACCTCTCTAAAATCGTACATATTTCACTGCAGAATTTCTTTCAATGCGCTCAATTTCTGAGTTGACTTCTGTAAGGAATGTTCCCTTTCTGTGACATCCTATCAGAATACAACTTTCTATGTTACAAGGTCATATATAAAGTACATGAAATTCACTGTCACGTGCAGGAGGTTTATATGTGATGGGGTCTGGTGTCAGTCAGGTGCTCACATGGTAATTCACAAATGCAGCCCAACATAACTGCAGAAGGCAAAAATTCTGAAGTCTTTAGTGTCTGTGCAGGATGTGGAAGAGGAAGAGAGCAGTCCGGGGGTTAAATCGCACCTCCATAAAGGTGATAAGAGAATCGCTTTATAGATGATTAACTCATGTGGAGTGTGTTTTGTGTAAAAACATAGAGCGATCACTCACTCTGTTTAAGTAAATTGGAGGGAAGCTCATGATTTCGAGATCGCTTCTCGTGGCTGTTAATCAACTGAAGCAAGTTGGCTGTTTCCGCAGAACAGTTGAGTAAATCCATGACAGAGTTTCGTCAAACGAAAAATGTTTTAGCGGCCCAGTTACAGCCCAAACCTGAATCCCACAGAGTTGGTCTCTTTATGAGCTTGGAGAGCCGTTCACAGTAGATATCAGAGGAATCCAGCTGAGCCAAATCTTCTCTGTGAAGGAGAATGAACCTCCTAAACATCCCGACACAGCAGCTACTGAAAGGGCCTGCGTATGGTTCTCGTTGTCTATGGAAGTTGAACCAGTTATAAAATCCAGTGACTGTTTAATCTCTGTGTTCAATAAAGGCACGAAAAATAAGAATTGTTTGTGTGGGTTTAGGTTAAGCACATGTCTGTACTTGTGACTCAGAGCAGATCGCATTTTTGTCAACAGTTTATACAAGAAACATTACAAAGGAGCATGCCCATGGACGACTCTGAAAGCCAAACGCTCTAACCAAACTTAAACCAAGGAGGCAGCCAGTTTAGAGTGCAGACACGATCCAGTCCTGCCTTTTAGAGATTGTTACAAATCTGGTGGTCGGGGTTCGGAACTATCTGGAGCCAGAGTGGCTTTTTTGGCAAAGCCCCGGGTACACAGTGTTATAATCGCCCTGACATGCAGGAATAAAAGCACGGTTGACCTTCTTAAAAGTCCGTTTGGGATTAAGATTATTTATCTTTTGCAATATTGCGTGGTTGGAAGAAAACATCGGCAGCACTTATCTTCCATGATTTGGACAGCCGCGCAGAGCTCGACGTGAAAAATGACACCCAAGATGCAGAGAGGACTGTTTGAACATCCGCGGACAGATTACAAGATGTTCCATCTCAAGAATGTTTTTCCTCCAGCAGGTTCTCATAATGCTGAAACTACTTTCTTACCACCTCAGGGTTCACCCCGTGCACCGCTGAGAGAGAGAGAGAGAGAGAGAGAGAGAGCACCTCTGGTTGGTTTCTCAGCGCTGAGGTCTGGATCCCATTTCAAAACATTGAAACCAGTATTACTCAGCAGTGCCTTTTAACTGCCACAAAGCCTTTGATATTATTAGGAAAATTCTTTTTTTTTCTGGCGGAGAACTCGATAAGGCCAGCATGTTCTTGCTCGGATTTCTCTGGCAGGTATTGCTTCCTCCCAGATGCACAGCCAGAGCCAGCAACTTTGCTGCTTAAGCACCTATGTAAACGGCTGTTAGGATTAATCCAACTCCTTGCTTATAAAGGGAACATTTGGCGTCTGCCCTCTCTGAACTTATCTCCTGGAACTCATTAATGGCACCCTCACTCTGCTCTTTCTCCACTGGCTACAGTGAGACCCTTTTTTTGTTTTTTCTCCTCCTTCCTCCTCTCCTTCTCTCCGCCTGTCTCTATGCTATAGCCACGGTGCACTGACGTGGGATTCCACGACTCTACAATATGTGTGTAAACTGTGTGTGGTCCTGTGGAGCCGACAGTCACTTTAATGAACCGGTTAACCTCAAGCAGGCAAATGAATATGAATGCTCCTTTTCAAATTCCATCATTTTGATATCAGTTTGGACTTTTTTATGGCCATTTTTTTTAGTTGGTAGAACAACTTTAAGACTCAGTGGCCTTAATTATCCTGCACATGGGGGTGAGCTGCAGCTCGCACTTATGTGCACTGCTAAACAAGTGTTCGAATGCCGAGTTTATCTCACTTGATTAAAAGGGGGGAGAGGAAAAGTGCAACTGTGATCATGATGATGGGGAATGAAAGCATACAGAAAACCCACCTTATATAAACCTTTAAACGATAGCTGATTGCGGAAACGTAAAGCATTTGAGGCTTGAAATGTGGAAAACATCAGTCCAGTCATCTTGAAGGTCTCTGTATTATGCGGTTTGGATTTAAAATTAAACGCGACAAAGCGTTGCTTTATCTTGCGATACCATTCTCTACCACAAGGTGGTGTACTGAGTCAATGTTGCGAGTTCTCAATGCAACAAGACGGATGTCCATGTTTGTTCCTTCTGGAGCCAGGCTCACTTCTGCCACTCAGTGGACAAAGGAACAATTACAGCGATCTTATAAACCGTCAGATTGGGCTTTTCTGAGCAGGTGTTGATATCACATCGATCAGAATCTATCAGGCAATTCCACATCTAATGCATGAAAACATTGGCACGAAAAGGAAATTCCCAAACAACAGCATGAACTTCATTTGAAGAAATGCCCAATCAAACTGTCGTCTGTTAACTACACAGTCAGCTGCTGCTGAATGAGAGTTCAATTTCAAAGTACTTTTGGCTTATTCAAATCCCAATCTATACGGATTTCAAAACTGTTTTTGACTTGTCGGATGAGCCGTCGGGAAATTTAGACCATTTCGACTTTGAAAATGATCAGTGAAGCAGATTTTTCGTCGATGTCTGTGAAGCACCGGCTGAGATTTTGTTGAAAAGTGTGCTGGTCAGTGTGTAAAGTCTTTTGTAAAAAGCAGTGTGGTCTTTCGCCATGTCTGTAGAAGTGGGAAGAGAGCTTCTGCATGGGTATGGCTTTCTTTGGAGAGGGTAAAAAGACATTGGCTCAAATCTTTAAAAAAGTGAGGTATTTAACATCAGGATTTGACAATTACTTCAATAAACATGCTTCGATCCTGAAACACAATCACAGTGAAAAGTTTGTGAGGTTTGTTTGTCAAGGATTATTCCAAGGTCATACTGACCAACCCTTCCTGTGAGTGGAAGAGACGTACAGACCGCAACGCAACCTCCATAACACCAAAACAAAACTTGTACGCTGCAAGAGAAGGAAGTTTCTGATCTGGTGAAAATACCACCACAAAAATCCGACTTAAAAAAAAAAAAAAGTAGGATAGAGTGAAAACACAAGCGGAAATTCCTCGGTTGCACAACAAGGGGTCTGCAGCTAGAAGACAGCGGTTACGACATCTGTCACATCCTGGGCTCGGCCTGTGCTGCTTTTCACACTCACATCAAACTGCATCAGCATCTGCTTGGAAGTGGACCAAGACCGGCTTTTCAGAAGGTCTGACTTTGTTTATATTGCACGCAACAAGGGTTCAATGGCAGCATTCACATTCCCCCTCAAAGGAGTTGTCCCAACAGAGTCATCGCACAAGAGTTTTGTTTCACATGGACACGAGTGGGAGTAGCAGAGGCCGATGCGGGCCTATACGAGCCGCACCTCCTGCACGCCGACGAGCCTCCGATTTGAATCCAGAATAGAAAAATCTCCGGGTCAACTTAAAAAACTTCCATGTGGTTAGTGGGGGGAAAGATATCTGGGGTAATAAATACAAAGAAATTGCTTTTGTGAAAATGTAGAAAACAGATATCTGCAGAGACACGCTGTGTGATGAATGATATATTTATGGCAATGCCTTTTTACGGCTGTCAGTGTAAATGAGTGCAAAAACAGATGCATTTTTATTTTTCCAGATCAGATAGTTGATTTGTGGCCATTTAAACGAAGGAATTTGTAGGACTTTAAACAGGAAAAAGATCAGAGAAAAGACTGTCCAAGTCTTTAAAAATGATGTTTTCTGAGTCAAGATTATTAATATTATCGCTAATATATTATTGATGAAGTTACTTTGAAAGGAAAATCTGCTGGTGCTTCATTATTCATTATTCATCATTGTGTTCTGGATGTTCATTTACACGACAATGGTACTCGGAGTCACTGAAAAACACAACGTTTTGACAACGCTCTGAGTCTCCATGGAAATGCTGGAAAACACAAGTTTTCGGAAACGCCGCTACCGTGCACGCGCACCATGGCCGTAGTAAATAGTTCTTCTGTATATGCTCAAGTACATGGACAATAACAACAAGGTTTGCCTTCAGTTTTATACTTGAGAGTCACTTGCAATAACACAGAATATTATTCACAATTGTTAATGTTTACAGTATATTGTAGCATATTTGCATTTTCACTTCAATTGTTGTGTAGGCGGAGTCTAAACGGTTGCCTTTGGAGGTAAAGCACCTCAACACAAAGGTTGTACAGTTTTCACATTTGGCACATTGAGTAATCGTTAAGAAATAAGTTTGATATTTTCATGTATTTATTTTTACTTGATGAGTAGTACTTTCACACCCTTAAAACCTCCCTCTAGGCGACATTCTTTTATCCATGTGCTTAAACTTAGTAGTTTTGCGACATAAAAGAATTAAATGCCGACATGGAATTGGGCCCGGCTGGTTGGGAACCAGTGACTTACAACACATTAAAAGACTCACACTGGCTCTTTCTGCAGCTGCCAGAATGACTTTAACTAGGTGGCTGGTGAGAAAACACAGGTGGAAAACCACCACGGGTAAAAGCCTGGCCAACAAACAAGCATTGGCCCAGTATGATCCCAACTCTAATTTCCAAATATTTCGACTGTGTTTCCCCTAAAGAACTGGGGTTCCACCAAACTTCAACCCACAATGATGTTGCAGTGTTGCTCCCTTCCACTTAACCTTCACTTAACCCCAGTCAGGTTTTATAGAACCCAAGCGAAACATTCCTGATGGTACAGGAAACTCTTCAGATGTTATCAGATCAGAACACAGGTTAAAACTTGAGGACTTGTGGAGCTCATTCAAATTGAGCATGGGTATCATTAAACACAAGGGAGGAGCAGATTCTCACAAGAGTCTGACATTTATAAAGGTCGAAGTTACTGGGATGATCAATATTAAGAAATAATAAATATCTAACACATTAGCTGCACTGATGGGGAAGAGTATTCGGGACACTCATGAGAAAGAGAATACAGTTGAAATACAATGTTGAGAATAAAGTCGAACTTTTGAGATCACAATAGCCAGGGCGTGACTCCTCCTTCAAGATTTGATGAACTGGTGAAATTATACTTCAAAATCGGCTTCAATAGTAAAAGAGAATTTTATGAACAAGCGATCTCTGGTCCCCTTGAAAAGCCTCTTTGTTTACAAACGATCTTTCTATCGGGCGGCGTGACAGGATGAGGGTAGAGGACGTGATGTGGAGCGCAATGCATTCTGGGTAGTAAACAAACGAAGCTGACCGCGCAAATCAGAAGAAACAGACGCAGAAAGAAAAAGTTGGAAAAGTGAGGAAGAAGTGGAGAGGAAGACTCTCATTGATATCTGGCCTGAAGACTATATATCGTGGTTGTTTGTGGCTACTCATTAGCCATGCGCTAACTAGCCTAGCCACCACATTAGCCACCAACAGTTACAATCCCCACAGTTTTCCCACGGTCCTGAAATTCTTCTTTCCTTTTACAGGTGAAACTTGGCTGCGAGGCACCGAACTCCAAAGTGGTGAAGGTGCCCGACGGCCCCCGGTGGAGCAGCGTGCCCACCATACCCCGTGACGCCAGGGTCCCGAGCGGGGACGAGTGCCGCCTCCTGGATTTCGAGTCGTCGGATCGCCCCCTGGTGGTTAACTTTGGCTCGGCCACCTGACCTCCCTTCATCAGCCACCTGCCAGCCTTCCGGCAGTTAGTGGAGGACTTCAGCAACGTGGCCGATTTCCTACTGGTGTACATTGACGAGGCCCACCCGTCCGACGGCTGGGTGGCCCCGCCCATGGGCTCGTGCTCGTTCAGCTTCAGGAAGCACCAGAACCTGGAGGAGAGGCTGGGGGCGGCGCGCAAGCTCATCGAGCACTTTTCCCTGCCCCCGCAGTGTCAGCTCGTGGCCGACTGCATGGACAACAACGCCAACGTGGCCTACGGCGTGTCCAATGAACGTGTGTGCATAGTGCAACAACGAAAGATAGCCTACCTTGGGGGTAAGGGGCCATTTTTTTACAACCTGAAGGATGTGCGCCAGTGGCTTGAACAGAGCTACGGCAAACGGTAGGAGGAGTCACGAAGAGGACTCACTTTGGAAAACATCAGATGGCTATCAATAGACTGAAAGTTGTTTTTTTAACAAACGATTGTCCAGAACTTGCAGAGCTGCACAAAATGTTCGTATACCTTTTGCTTATCAAGTGTATTTTCCCATGTTCACTAATACACATTTATGTTTGTTTGTTTTTTCCCCCTCCGCTCACTCAGCTTCACTCATCCTCAGACTTTTGCATTCAACCGCAACGTCTCGATCTCAAATTGGCACGAATACGTGCACCCACAGCAACCCTTTCTTTCATATAAACAGGATGAAAAATGGTAAACAACTTCATTTCCTCGGGTGATGAATAACATTCACCCGCTCACGTACACGTTCACAAACAATCCTGACGCCTTCCATGCGAGACGCTCGTGTCCTTCGCCGGGGATTGAATATTGGATTTGATATGGACTTGTTGGGCCATGACCTCTTGAAATTCTTCTGTTTACTCTAGAAAAAAAACTAAAGAAGTATGTCAACATCATACTACCCTGCAGCCACCAATAGGGTGAAAATGACCTATTTTTTTTTCTTGTTGACATTGTACAGAAACTAATATTTGAATACTGCCTTGCTTCTACTTTCCCTCATACACAATCTGTCATCGGCAAAACGACAACTAATGATGAATGTATGTGTTCAAATGTCATTTTAGAAGATCCATATATCCAAATCCATTGTGCTCAGATTTGAGCGTGGGTCGTCGTGCTAATGGCTTTTCTTGTGACGACTGGGGTAAATTATATTTGATGAATGAATGTGTGATATGCAAAGAGGTTTGCGAGGAGGACTTTTGCACAGAAATCGGCTTCAGTCATACGTGAAAAGAGGCCTGGCGCAGCACAAATGTAGAGTTTCGACTGGACACGGACACGCTAGTGTAATTGTACCACTCGCATGTCAAAACCCCACAATCCTGGCCCGGGTCGCCACCGCCATCTGCATCATCGATCATCTCTGTCTCATGTAGGTAAAAGTTTCCGTGCAGGTGCGCAGCGGTCATAAATTTGGTCCATGGGTTCAGGCTGCACTATTCCTAGACATTGAAATTGTTCTTTTTAAGACATTCTGGTATAGCCTTTAACATGCTCGGGCTTATTATCCAGCTGGAAAGGAGATTTTTTTTTTTTTCTGAAGCAGGTATCAGGTTTTTCCGCTTCGGGGTATTCTCTGCCTTCCTTTTATCCTCCACTATTACGTGAATGCTGCACAGAAGCAGCCAGGGGCTCCATGGTGCACATTGTATTTTATGGTATGAAGATAAACTTTCTCATACTGTCAAAACCTTTTTATTTTTTCTGTCAGCAAACCGTTGCCATGATTTTTCTTTTAATGTAGAAAGAGAGCCCTACTCTTTGACTGGAGAAAGATTTACAGCTGTGACGTATTCTCCATTAAACACAATTTGAATCCTGAGAGGCGTAGAAAATCTTGATTGATGGGGTTTGGATATAGCTATATTTGTGGGTACCAGTGCAATAACAACCCTTAAGCAATTATTCAGCTTTTCTATTTTTTATTTTTTATTTTTTTTGCAGCAAGAATAACCGAAGGTGGTCAATGTGGATGTACTATTTATGTGTCTGAATTTTGCACGTGTGCTAATGCTAAATCTGCTTCTATAGTTTGATTCACGTCCCACTCGGCTATCTAGAGAGTTCAGTGGCTCACATAAAAGGCTCAGCCAGTCAATGGCAATATGCACTGAAATTGAAAATTAATTCTTATATCACTAATGCCCCATGACTCACATTTCAAACATGCACATACTTGCTTGTAAATGACTTGAACATTAGTGGTAGAGCATAGTGAAAGAATTTCCCTCCGGGATTAATAAAAGTATTTCCTGCTCTTTTTCTATTCCAGTAGGTTGTCTAATAAAAATGACCACAAACGTCTGTGACTGTATCGAGCATCAAGAGTTCAAAAGTAATTGCTTGAAATGCATTCAAGTCATTTTATAGAGATGAACAGGTTGAAACCACTTGGAATTTACCCGGAATGGGTTTCCTTCTTTTGCACGTACTATCTGCACTACTATAGATCTTCAGTCGATCAAATTAAGTCGTTACTAAATTGTTTAGTGAGGCACTTTTGAGAAGAAAGCTCTTTCATCATCTTGATAATGTTTTGCTTCAAGGAAGCGCTTTTGTGTCGCACGACAGGGAAGTTATTGGCAGGTAGTCAGTGAGGTCGATTGCTGAACCACTGGAGAAGAATCTGAAAACAAAACAAAAATCTGAGTGGTAACATGATGTGCCAGTGAAATGTTTTGCTATTCTAGAGATTCAATTTGTGGGAGTTCGTCCCCCTCGCAGAGTTTAAACCACATTCGGGCCTCTAGCAGGTCTTTACATATAATCTGCAACTACTCTCACACTCATTTTATCAATTGATTTGTCTCTATGTCTCTATCGTTTCTTCAAAAAACAATTCATCTAAAGGAGAAAAATGGATTCAGGCCTCCACTTGACCTCCCAGATTTCTCCTCCTGCTGATCATTCCAATCAGTTTTAACTCAACGTTTCAAGTGAAGATGCATTGGCTTCGCATTTTGGTTTCAGAAAAAGTTTCTCGTTTTTGAAAACGATGCAGTTGGCATGCCAGGCCACAAATTTGCACTGTTGTTTATTTTTGCGGAGAAACCACAGACACACACATGCGTGTGTGGACAGACGACGGAGTTGGATCGCTAATACGGCGACTCTCAACTATAAAAACTGTTCTCCTGGGAGATACACCACTCTGGAGGTTGTTGTTGTTATTATCCACTGAGCATGTGCAGCAGAGCCATTGGCTACGGCCGTGGTGCGCATGCGCAGTATCAGCGTTTCAGAAAAGTTGCATTCTCCCCCGTTTCCATGTGGTTGGAGCATTTTTTAAAAGTTCCACATTGGGAGCCGTTTTCATAAAGATGCATTTTCAGTAGTTCGAAGCACCGTTGCCCAAAATGCAACGGACTTTTAATTGAAACGTGTAAACGGCGCCTAAGAAAACTTACAAATGGTCAAATGAAGGCCATGAACCTGTGATGGGACGTTTTTTTCTATTTAAAATTAAAGAAGAATTTGTATGAAAACTTTTGCAAAGAAATTTGGAGATATCTTCAAATTCTTGAAGTTTGATCAGCAAGGTGTTCACCATCATCTCGAGCTGCCCGTTAATGTCACAACAGAAGTGGTGCCACACAGTGTTACCTTTTCCTGGAACCGTTTATAAGCTTTCAAAACTAAAGATCCTATAATGTCCTGTATATCTCCACACCTTTAAAACGTTTTGCCCTTTCACACAGATTCTCTTTGTAATGTGCATAGGAGAGTGAGCATACAGTGAACATATTCAACACTATTTCTACCTATAGATACAGCTGAGTTAGCAATTTGCCTCACAGCAGGCAGTGCCATTTTTCCAGGAAAGAGTATGAATGCATTATTTTTTTTTTTATTTATCTGAAAGGCCTTAAGTTAAACCTATAGTTCTATTTTTATTGGGAAAAAAATAAATAAATTGGCACGTCGACGAATAATAACCCCCATTATGCAGTCACAGGAGAAAGAACATTAGTGGTTTGGAGCATTAGCCTAACATTACACAAGACATATCTTCTTGAACATTCAAGGAATAATTCATTGTTCTTGCCTTAGAATCACAAATCTCAGGTTCCCATAAAGAGCCAGTTACCAAGTACAGTTTTCACTGGGTGATGGGGCACTGAGTGGACCTGTGACGACTTTTCTGTGTCAATATTGGGGGAGAAGTTATTTAAAGATAATTTGAAATCCATTCGAAGAATTCCAGAGTGGTTTTTTTTTCTCAGCGTGTTGAGGCGAGCTGTTGAAGGTCAGAGAGTTGGCGAGGGCGTGTGCGGTTGGGGTTTGGGTATGGAGCATGTCAAAAGAGTCGTTTTAAGACAGATGCGTTTGCTCTGGTCACGCTGGCGGCGGCGCGCCGATGAAAACCTTTGACGAAAGAGTCCCGCTCAGTCTCTGGTTGGATAGTTACCTGCACCCCGTCACCGTGACGCAGACATGCCGCATCTGTTCTCATCGTCGATCTGCTAAAATTACTGATGCCTGTTTTTAATGTTCAACTTGTTGTATGCTTTTATATTACTGTGTAGTGCAATGTTTATTTTTATATGTCAAAGAGAGATATAACATAAATGCAAAATAAATCTTAACGTTTACATAAGAAACTGTTTCATATCTGTTTTTGTTTGTCTGATGTAATTTAGGTTTTTATATATTATTGCGCATATGAAATACTCACTCGTGCAATATTCCTACGTTACGAACCACCCAGTATGAAAAACTTGTAAATAGTGCTCCTGGTTTCTTATTGACACATTTACAAACCCTGCCTGGACAATAAACAGACTGTTAAAGAAAGTCCCAAGTGAAGAAACACTGAGGCAATATAAAAGCCAGAAGAGATTGATCAAAGAGACCCCTTTTTTCTTATTTTTTTTAATACTGTAAGGACAATTCCTTACATCTCGTACCGAGAGCAGCGCACTCGTTATCTTTAAATAGACACAATTCTTTATGTCATTCTGCACGCATGCTGGCTTACACTGCCTTGCTGCCAAACATCTGTGCTCCAGTGGGTGTGCTGGTCTTAAAAGGATCAGGGTTTATTGGTTTCCCACTGCGATCGTAAGACAATGTCAGACCGATGCTGAAATCTCAACGTTATAAGGCCAGAACTGTGCATATGTACAGAAAGGAGGCTTATAGGTTGACTCTGTTTTCAACAGAGGTTTTTCCAAGAGGTCGTCAGGAGCAAAACGCATGTCTGTTGCTTGTCTGCAGTCTACAATATCTGTCCATCCGTCTTCTATACCGCTTATATCATGTCAGGTCGTGCTGGAGGGAATCCCGGGCGAACTATGGGCGAAGGCAGGGTGCAGCCTGGACAGGCCACCAGTCCATCACGGACAACCACACACACACACACACACACACACACACACACACACACACACACACACACACACACACACACACACACACACACACACACACACACACACACACACACACACACACACACACACACACACACACACACACACACACACACACACACACACCCACGTCTGCAAAACACGTTTAACCTTAGAAGAGGTCATATTATGCAAAAACCAACAGCAATAGTCGTCCCCCGAACCTGGAATGACGCCCCAGAAATGAAGAAAATCTGTCCTCTCTCTCTCTGACTTGTTTCAATTTTTTAAAAAGTGTGTTGCTCCAACCAGCCAATCAGAAATCAAACCCTATACAGCGTCATCTCGGGGTTTAGCCAATCCCAATCAAGGTAGCCCCTCCCACAATTAGGCAGCTCTGCTCTGGCGCATGGCACCACGAGAGGAAGTACTTCCTCCTCTTCCCAAGATGGGCAAGTGTGGGCGGAGCCAGTCCAGCTCACACAGACACAGCAGATTCTGAATGCAGCTCCGATGATCCAATATTCAAATGGAGGAAAAGCTGGATTTGGGGTAATAAACTCTGAATACAACATTTTTGGACCAACGAGACCTTGTGAAAGTGTTGGAAAGCTGGATGATAGGAGATCATTAGAACAAGGCTAACACAGCTTAGAGAATTTCATATATACAATAGTTTTGAAACACGTACAAAAACTGTATCTTATGTTGCATTCCTGAAATGTCAGTTACAATCTGGGATTGTGAACATTTCATGACATTATACCATTCTTTTTTTTTACCTAATTTTAACGGTTTCACTCCAGTTTTTCAGCATCTTTTTCTTTCCATTTTTAAAATTCTTTATTTTTTAGAAATCTTAGTCATTTCATTTTCAATTAAATCTATTTTTAAGCCGTTTTAGAATTTTTTCCCCCAACTCCTTATGGTTTTTGCATCATTTTCAAAAAGTGAAACTTTCAACACTGTTCAACAAAATCTGCTGAGAGCTACGCCTGTGCACCTACGATTATAAAAACAGCTGCGGATGGCAATACAGACCCAGATTGTCCCCCAATAAAATAGTAAAGTGTATTTTGGGATGCCAAAATGCATTTTAATTTAAACAGTTTGTGCGAAAAATTGATGGTGTCACCTCGGCTGAGTCAGCTCTTTTTTGTAAAGGTGAATGAGGGATTGGATTGTTCCTATAATGCCTTGCACTGTGAACGCACATCCAGCTTTACCATGAAACCTCGAGATTGTTCCGAATATTCTCCTTCTTCTGAGTCTGATTGTCAAAAGACAATTCTTTGTATGAGAAAAGTTTGATTTAGGATCGGCTTCGACCTCGCCACTTCCTTGGAATGATATTCCTTTGTGAATGGAACATATTGGATCGGAATAGACTTGTTTACATGGAGCCTTTTCACCCTGATCCGGCTTTCATTACACTTTCTTTTGTCCAGGTAAACACGGCCAATGTCGCCAATGAATTAAATACAAACTGCGTCACATTACATGGATCAGCCTGGATGTAACTGGTAACAGGGTCAATTTTTTCCATGAGAGTTTATATGTTTGCAAAAAAACCTTGATGTTTACAGATAGTCAGAATTATTGAATGGTTCCTGTGTAAAGGTAAACAACATTAGAGGTCCGCATTGGCTGCGTGTGACAGTCTTCAGGAGGCACTGTACTGAGAAGAGACGTTACTCTATAGAGACGCCGCTCAGGAGCTCGTTCAGTGTTAATTGTGAACGGAGTTCGTCATGAATTCAACATTGTCCAAGGCCACAGAACACCAGCGAGAAATATGACAGAGTTAGAAAGTAATGCTTTGTAATTATTTCTGCAATTATCTATGAAGGGAAATCTTTGTCCTTTATTTGTTTTTTTGTTTTGTTTCAGGTTATAATGAAAGCTGCCTGGAAAGGAATTTTAACTGTTGCTGCCAAAGTTTTGCAGGACATGTATAACTGTGATAAAATTAGAAGATTAGAGACATCTATTAGAAGATGGAAACCCACCAACTCGCAGATGATGAAGTCAAAGTAGTCAAAGTTTAGATTTTTTAAAAAGCTTCATGTCAGCAGAGTTTTTCTGATTTAAAAAAGAAAAACTCATTTGTGTGTAATTTTAATTAACCTCACAAGACTAAAACATGAACTTCAGGTCATGTCAAGTGAAAATGCATCCTTTTTGCAAGAAGGAATAAGGTCAAAACACTAGGAAGCCACTGGACGTCATGACACGAAGACGATCTGCCAAGAGGAATATGAGGGAAGTGAGGTTATATGAAGGGGAGACACAGGTGGAGCACATGAGGGAGGAGTCAGATAATCACACACTGAGGGAGGGCAGACAGCAACAGGGAGAACCTGAAACAAGTGCTATTAAAAAATAAAGCAGGAAGTGGTCAAACCTTTTCAAACTGTGTCTATTTCAATGGCAGAAATTCAGAACGCGATGTAGTTTTCATGTTGGGCCACTAGTGGGTGCTGTTGGTTGTTTTTGTAATGGAACCACACACACATGCATGCAAAGAACAATACACTATAAATCCTATCAGTGGTTGATACTCGGACATTTGTATCGACAGACAACAAAGTTGGATTGTTATTACTGTCAACTATTAAACTACCAAGTCCCAGGAGAATATGGACGGGGAGTCACTCTGGAGACAGTCTTTGCTCTTATTGTCCATCTACATGTACAGAAGAACTATTTACTGCGGCCGTGGTGGACATGCGCACTTGCAGCGTTTCAGAAAAGTTGCGTTTTCCCTCGTTTCCACGGAGACAGAGTCGAAGTTGGTGCATCTTACCATGTTTACTTGGAGATACAGCCAGAGCGTTGTCGAAAAGTTGCTCAAAAAAAAGTAGTGTAAACGGACAATCAAGACACGATGAGAATTTTCCACTTTTACTTGAAAACGTCAAGTAAACTTGGTCTTAATTTTTCTTAATGAGCTAAAGAATACACATCTTCTCAACAAACTGGATTGACAGATATTTGATCAAATCTACATACTGAAAAAAGGTTTAATTTGCACCGAATCGTACAATCGTGTGAAGTTTTTTTAAGGATTACACAATGCTGGTATCTTACAGTCCGGGATAGAAATCCCTGCTTAGCTGTCAGTACTGCTTTGTGTGACTTGTGCTGGATTTTTAAGTAAAAAAAAAAAAAAAAAAAAAAGAAAGAAACTCTCCCTCCCCAGTTTGAGTTCAGGAGAAAGACACAGCCTTTAGGATTCATGTAACATAGGAGGTTCTTAAAGACTTCTGTGGCTCTGTAGCTCCGGGGTGCACTTTTGTTCTTTTAGATTCACCCATCTGCCCAATGACAAATAGCACGGCTGAAGGAACACAGCATGCAGTGAGGAATGCTTTAAACGAAGGCATACATGCAGCACGGCTCACAAAACAACTTTCCCTCGCAGGTTGCTCCAGTTTTCTACCGTGTCACCTTCACCTGTTACTTGAATTTTTTTATTTATTTTTTTTTTACTGCAGTAAAACGGTACATTTTCTCCCTCGGATATGCAGTGAAAAAAAAAAGAAGCTTTTGTAGCACACTCTGGGCAATCACACCCAGAGTTTCCAAAAAAATGGCTGTCCTCTTACACTCGAAAAGTACACTGAGTCCTGCCAGACACTCGGTAATGCTGGAAGTGTGACAGAAGACAATAGTGGAAAGAAAGCGATTAATTAGCTGCACCGAGGCAAAAAAAAAAAAAAAAAAAAAAAAAGCGAGAGGATGTATGTGTGTTTTAGAGAGCTCTCTAAAGAAAAGAAACTAGCGGTAAGCAGAGATGGTATGGAATTATAAGAGGAACCCTCTTTTCATGTACGCCTAAATAGGCTTTTCGTGACTTGCAGTGACCTAATTTCACTCAAACACACACACACACACACACACACACACACACACACACACACACACACACACACACACACACACACACAGAAGGTTTCATGCAATAAAATATTTAGTTTCCAAGAAAGACTTTTTTTTTTTTTTTTCCATGTTTGAGTCTCCTGACTGTCATTGCCTGAATCTGAAAGTTTTCTATCAGTCGATATCTACGTATGAATATATTCTAATTCACCATACACATGAATTATCTAATATACTGTGTGGGTTTAAGCACTACAGAATATCTGATTTATAACTCTACCTTAAACTGTGTGTGCAAACCACTGATAAGTCAAGGTCACAAATATGGAAATAATACTGGTGCTTTTTTTTCCCATGACGATAAATAAAGGCACCTGCTTTTACTTAATTTGTGCCGAGCGTAAAATAAATAAAAACCAATGGGATGGGGGGGGATAAGATTTTTTTTTTCCATTGTGTAAAGATAACGGGCAAATGAAGGACATATTTCAGGAGTGTTTATTAAAGAACATCTGAAGAGCATTTTGTAACAAATTATGATAATTTCAGTCAAGCGGAGTCTTTCCAATTGGAAATCTCAGCAAAGTTTCCCATCTGCGAATGGAATACGTCAGAGAAATTGCTCAACAATTACAGAAAAGAACCCAACTCCAGCTCCATCGTTTGTCCACACGAATGTCGGCGTACTCGTCATTGTTAATGTTTATAGCTTATTGTTCTCTGGACGCACGCGCGCGCGCGCGCGCGCGCGTGCGTGCGTGTGTGTGTGTGTGTGTGTGTGTGGTTTCATTACAGAGACAAACGACAGCGCCAACTCATGGCCTGGCATGCTTGCAAGATCGTTTTCACCATTTCTGCTGTTTCTGTGTGATCGTTTTCAAAACATTGCAAAAACTATGCTTTGTGTAAACGCGGCGTCCAATGGAGAAGATTTTTTTTTTTTTAAAAGTGGATGAAAACAATACTTAAACCCTGAAAGACTGACTTTCACCTGCCTTTGGCTGTTATTTGACCCCCCCCCCCCCCCCCCTTGAAAGGAAGGCCTTGAAATACCCGATGAGGAGCATTCAACAAAACAAAGAATTCAACAAATTTGCAATGTTAAAAAAGTGTGAAAATTAGATTTGAATATAAGTAATATGAGATGTTAGATATTTGATTTGAGCAAACATGAAAACGATGGGGGTTTTGTGTATATCGTAAATACTGCACATGAAATGTTTAAAAATATCTGTAATTATTTAAAATGTATTGAAAGGCAACTGAGGGGGCAGATATTATAAGAGTGATCGTCTCTTCTGCTCCTTTTCATTCAAAATGTGTTGAATTGGACGTTTTGTTGCTAAGACTGTTTATTTCCATTTAATTGTTTTACTTTTGAATGAAAATAAAGAATTACAAACATGGACTCAGGAAAGGAAGAGTAAACATGTGTAAGAAGGCAACAATAATCAAGCCAAAGCAAACAGTAATCAAGTCCCGTAAGCAAAGGAGTAGTGACAGTGATGCTGTCGGCAAATACAAATAAAGCTATTAAATCAACATTAAAGCTCAAGTTTTATCTGATTTTCCTCCCAAACTAAAAAAAAAAAAGGGCCTTTGCTGTTTATTTTTCTTAATTATTCACGTGGGTTTTTAAACCCACATGAATATTAGCTGGCATTGGTTCCAGCACTCCGTCACCCTGAATGGTGGATAAATTAATGGATGAATGGATGGATGGATGCACATGGTCTGCTCCAGCCAAACACTCGACTCACCTCAGAACCGTTCGGCTCAATGACTACACTGCACACATACTGCTCTGTCATCGGCTCATTTGCTTCTCACAGCCCCTCGACTGACCGTGATGAGGACGACATGACGTAAGAGTGTCGTCTACCATAACGGAAGTTGGATCCGATACCAAAGTTCGTCTGGAGAGGAATTTTAACGAGTCACTGAAGGTGTAGACATGAATCTGGAAGGTTCAATGTTCACATTTGAGACACAAAAGACGAGTTTCGAAATTAAAGTTGTATTCATCATAGGAATTTCTCGCCAAGCAGGTCCTTCTCATTCATGAATTTTGCTTAAATTTTCACGAGATACCCGATGAATTAATATGTCGTCAATAAAAACTCTCTTTTCAACAGCATTTCAGTTTTTTTTCAATCCCTCCTACGGTGTTAAGCAGTACTAATTAGTACGGAGCTTAAAATAGCCTCACGCCTCTTTTCTTTGTTGCCTATGGTCTGAATGTAATGACGACATGACGAGAGACAGAGAAATCTACAAATCACCAAGACATTTCTGAAAGAAATGTGTTGCCCAGTATCCAAAAACAAATGTTTTGATGTCCATGTCTTGGATCTTTGAGCAGAAAAAGCATACATCCAGTAGCACAACGGCTGTTTAGGATAAGAAAAACTATTTAAAAGTAGACATAAATTCAATTTAAATAAACTTTGAAAAAAGCTGAAATCTGTCAGAAAGCTGGTTATGCAGTCACATGAAAAAAAAATAAAGAATTGATTCCATCCAGGAAAGGCCCATCAGATTGAAATTCTTGTGTCATTTTCAAGAACCATGTGGCTGAAGCAACGCAAACCACTGGTCCACTGTGAAGGCAAACCGCTCAAAGAGTTATTGAAGCGCATCTTAAAATAAAAAAAAAAAAAAAAAAAAAGCAACAGAAACCACAATGATTGTGTATTAAAACAGCATGAGTTCTGCAGCTCTGCCCGGCCTGCAGTCCAGACCTGTCACCTACTGAAAACATTTGACAAATTATAAAACCCGTAAAGGAGGGCCTGGGCTGCTGTGCAGATGAAATCCTTCAAGGAATAATGGGGAGATGGTTTTACTTAAAACAAAAAAACGCATGCGTTTCTGCTCTCAGTTCCTGATTGCGCACACACGAATTAGAGTGATAAAGCCTGGAAGATTTCTCCCTCCTCTGGTTGAAATTTGGAGTCAAACACTGGAATTAGATTCAGCTGAAAGAACCTTGTCTCTTGGACATTCGGGGCTTTACTCACCTTCGCACTGCACCATGCGATATGATGGTAAAGTCACAATATCTTTCTGTGAGCGCAGGATCTTTAGCATTTTAGCTGCATCAACAACAATCTATAAGAATTTAAAAGGCATCAACGGTGTAATTCACTCTCACTTAATAAGAGAACTTGATACAACCTGCTTAAGTGGATATAAAGCGTACTGCCATGGTTGCTCAGTGGCTCCCTCTAGGGGAGGCATGCGATACACTTAGACAACAACGTTTTCAAGTGAAAACTAATTTTTTTTGTTGGATTTTGCGTGTCCGTGTATGCGGCGGCGGTGTTGCAACTTTTTGAAAACCCTCCGACTACGGGTAAACGGGATGAAGACAAACATTTTTGAAAACACTCTGACTCCGTCTCCATGGAAATGAGAGAAAAAATGCTACTTTTATGATACGGTGCTACTGCGCATGCGCACCACGGACCTCTAGAGTGTCTTGACTCCATATCCTACTTGGACTTGGCAGTTTTATATAGTCGACTCCCCCCGTAATAGCAACCCAACTTAATCGTCTGTCCAGACGAGTCTGTGAACTTGCTGTTGTTAATTTTTCTAGCATATTGTTCTCTATGTGTGTGTGATTTCATTACATAAACCAGAACTACACTCGGTAGAGCGCAGATTTGCCAACAGTCCATTTGTTTGCGGAACCGAGATAGCATCACTCGCCTGATAGCCGTTAGCTCATATCGATGCTGACGAGGTAGATAAGGTAGTTACATCGCTGTGTGAAAAACTGAGCAGAGAGCATCTCCATGGCAACAGACGCTGATCTCCTTTGATCTCCATTTGTTTGGAAAACATTTTCGCAGTTTTTGGGGATTTATTCAGAAACGGTTTGCTGCTAACATCCCAAAATCGAATCGATTGGCCCTCTGATGATGACAAAGCATCCTTGAAAATTTCATGCAATTCGGGAGAGTTTGTTTTTGCAAAAAGTTGGTCAAATACATACATAACAATAAATAAATACATGCAGACCAAAATATAACGTTCTCGGCCAATTTTGCTGGCGAAGGTAACAGTGAACTACTGGCACCCACTAGTGGCCTGGCATGCTAACTGCACCATGTTCAGTGTCTTTGCGGTTAGCATGTAAACAGAATTATTTTTTTCTTTTCAAAAGTTTCACTTTTACAGGGCAGCGTTTTTTAAATGAAAATGCAAAAACATTGTGTTTTCACTTGAGAACAGTGGCTTAGTAATTCCCAGTGTTTGTGTGTGTGTGTGTGTGCGTGCGTGTGTGTGTGCGTGTGTGTGTGTGTGTGTGTGTGCGCGCGTTCGGTTTTGTTTTTTAGGAGGAGGGAATGAGATTTCTTCACCATGACAAATCTAACATATGGATTTACCCAATGACTACAGTGTCGTTTCAGAGAAACAAAGAATGTTTTATTTGTTATCAAACCGATGAAAAAAGATTATGAAAAGTAACAATCAGAACAAAAAAAAAAAAAAGAGTGGCTTCTAAGAAAAAAAAACGTCTGTACCTCCTCATCGTTAAATGTCGATGGCCGATCATGAGAACATAAACGGACAGTAAAGTATTGTCGAAACAAGATGATAACTTATGATAAAGAGGTGACGACGATGACTTGAGGTGACCAGTTCCGCCTGAAACGCATATACTGTGTATATATATATATATATATATATTTTTTTTTTTTTTAACTCTTGAACCTTTGAGCCCCCATCCAGTGTAGCTCGCCATCTTTGCCATGATTCGGTCTCTTTGTGCTTCAACCAAGAAAAGAAAAGAAGAAAACAAAACATAACACTGATGTAACCCAGAACAAGAAAGCCATGGTACAGAAGGAAGGGCACCTTTGTATTTGTTGGACAACTGCAAGTAGTTAAATATTCATGCAACTTTAGAAACATCTCCGTTTAGATTTCTAGGCTAACAATACATTTTTTATTCTTTATGAATATCAATATGATTTTCCACATTCTGGTTAAAGTCTTTCTCCATGTAAATTAACAGTTAATAGACTCTGTCATGAAATTTGCCAATAAACCATATGTTCAGTCTGTACAATAGAGGTACTAAAAATTACAACTGTCATGGTATATGTACAATTTTACTACCTACAAAGTACAACAGATAGCATGTAATAAAATATGTAAACAAATTTCTTCTTTTTTGACACAGTCGACTGTGACAGCAGATAGAATTCACACTTTCAACAGTTGATTTATTTCTGTATACACATTAGTTAACAGTGTTGTAGTACTGCATTTGTCTTCTTCCCGACACCTCCATAGAAAAAGAGAATGATAGGCGATGAACCAACATACAGCTTTGCGAAAAGATAAAACCACCACTGGCTGTGCATCAATAATAGACCTTTTTCTTGAGGAGACAGTTTGTTTTTCTCTCTTTTTTTTCCTCTTTTCTTCTCTATCCACATTGAGCATTTTTGAGGGGTCCGAAAAGAGGGGAAGTCCAGATCTGATGACGAAGAGCCGTTTTTTTTTTTTCTTTTCTTTTTTTGCATCAAAAGAGAACATGGTCCAAGTCGAACACTCTATACTGGACTTTTACTGGACTGTACTTTTACGGCAGAATTAGGATGGCATGCATTTTACAATCAGTCGCTTCTCACCAAGAGAAATCCTTTCCACAAAGCGAGTCACTGTGTCCATCAGACAATGAGAGGAATTGTGGTGAATTAGACGCCAGAGCAAACAGATGCTATGAGATCCGCCCGTGGCTATTTGCTCACTCGGTTCCATTTTGTACACAGAAATAGTTTTGTTGTTTTTTTTTTCATTTTCTTGCTGTTCTTTTTGTCTTTTTTTTCCTCTTTTGCTCAAAGCAAAAATAAGTAAGACACCACACTTATATTATTTATAAACCATAAAAATTTTTGTAATACTTTGATACAAGAGTCCGTTTTACTCGTACAATGATTGTGTGCCTGACCCCCCCTCTTGATAAGCACTACATGTTGCTTACATGCTGAAAATGTATAAGATTATGAGCCTTTTGTAATTAACAATTTCACAAAAAATTGTTGAATGCCAAGGATCACATAGCTCTAAAAGTCACTTCGGAGAATGATGCTGTGAAATAGTTCTATACTGATAATGTCTCTGACCAGATAGAAGAGTAAGGTCTCTAAAGTTGCTATTTAACCTTGTCATTAAGCGTATGCTTAATAGTAAGTGTGCTTTATGTTACAGTACATATCATCAGTTCAACTACTCAGCACAGTATAAGATTATTCAAGTTCCATGTTATACCATCATTTGTCATAGCTCCTCACAAGGAAACTGTTTAAGTAAATGTTCTCTCGGTGCTTTCTCTCTTCCACTCTCTCGTGTTCACGAAAGTCTCACAGTCACACGTAGTACTCTTTATCCTTGTTTTTCTGTCTCTTGTTGCTGCCTTTCAAGCTCTGCTGTTTGTCTTTCATGACAGCGCCATTGCTCTGCACTGCCGAGTTGGTTATGTAGTTCCTGCTCTCGTCCACCTGGTAGGAGCCTTCATCCCTGTTCCTGTACTTATACATGGCATACAGAAGGATGAGGATGCACAGGGCGGCGGCCGCCACTATTCCGATGACCATCCCGGTGGTGCTGCTAGATTCACGGACCACTTCCGAGGTCCCTGGAACTCGCCTGACGCCTGGCTCTGTGGGGAGTGCTGTGGGTATATTACGGAACATTGGGGAGGTTATTAATGGGCCCCTCAGCACGGTGCTGTCTACCTCAAAGGATGTGGGCAATGGAAGCAACACTAGGTCTGGCTGGGGTTCTAGCTCGCGGTTACTCATTTTGCCGGCCGGCTGTTTGGCCGGAGCATTGTGGAGGGTTGCGGCGGAGGCAGAGGTGGTGGTGGTGCGGCTCTGGTCGGCGGTTAGCGGTATGGCGGTAGTGGTAGTCCTACTGCGTCTGGAGACGAAAGGTTTGTTAGCTCTAAAAGTCTCTGGGGGGAGGGGGCGTTTGCTTTGTAGTCACCTTGAAAGCCTGACGTGGACCAGGTCTTATCTGTTACCAAGGAGAAGGCCGAGTAAAAATCTTCATCATCAGTAGGGGGCAGGTTAGACTTGAACGCTTTCCCAGAGCCATACCCGATATCACCAAGCCATCATCATCACAATCATCGCTGCCTCGGTCCGACAAGCAAGGTACCCCCGCCTCAGTGGCCTTGGACAGGGACTCTTTGGTGGTCTCAATAATGGTGAGGAGTGGGTGGTGGGTTGAGGGAGTGGGAATGAAGGGTGCACGAGGAGCTACAGAGGGGTGCGCTAATGGATCCTCAAGTACTCTGATGACTAACTCAGCTCCTGGGAATGGACAAAAGACAAGTAGGCATATTAGTGAACAACATAGAGGTTTTGGAGAACATGCATTGATACAGGTAACAACATCATTTTTTTTTAAATTGAATGAAAAGTAAATAAAACCCTCAAAAACATAAAGGCCAGCAGCTGTCTGGTAAAGATGAGTACATTTCAAACCCTCAACAAACATGTGTCAAAAGGGTGCATCACACTTGTTAAGATCACCAGATTGTGTTCACGTTGTTTTCATCTATTTTTGAACTTCTATAGAAGAGTGTACAGAAAGTGAGACTGAATGTGTCATTCTCATTTTATTTATTTTAATATATAAGAAATAATGTTGTATATAGAAAACCTGAGCCGGAGTGACAAAGATTAAGGCCTCGTTGACGCATCATTTTTGTATTTTCTTTTTCAGAGGTTTTGCGTTTGCACTGCAACGACTTAAAAACGATGTAGTTGGCATGCCAGGCCAGGATTGCTATTGCGGGCGACTCAACTATAAGACTACAAAGTCCCAGGAGAACATGGACCGGGGGTCATGACACTCTGGAGGCTGCCATTGTTGTTACTGTCCATCTACTCCCGCATGTGCGGAGGAACAATTCACTATGGCGGTGGTGCGCATGCGCAGATGCAGCGCTTCCACAGTCTACTACGGACATTTCCAGAAAGTCATTTTCACCTGTTTCCACGGCGACGGCATTGGAGCGTTTTCAAAAGGGAGCGGGAGGCGTCTTCAAAAAGTTGCATTGTCGGTGGCTCTGAGCACGGTTGCAGTATAAACACTTGAGTATCCTCAGCGTATAAACGGGCACTAAACCACATTGTGTCCCACACAACGCCGAAACATAAAGCTCCCACGTTTTGACTTATTCAGGCACTTTCAGTCTCATTTTCGTACAAAATACTATTTCAAATGACATAAACTCCAATATGAACACACGCTGGACATCTGAATAAATGTGTGCTTTAAAAACAAATGTGCTCATCTTGCCAAAGCTCATTTGTCAACGACTGGAGCTTTTTAAAAAGGTTTAAGAAGCTTGAAAAAAATGTCTAAATGTGGCCACAATTATTTGCATTTTTAATGCTGTTTGAGCAGATTATTCAAAGATGTGACTAAAAATAAAGATTCTCCATTTGACCATACTTGAACAAAAATCGATTATTTAAATAGTTGGTTTGACTCCTTATGGATCAGATTTATCACCTTAAACCTTTTTTTAAGACGGACATAACAGAGTCACTTGAATGTTCACTGCTACGGGGAAAGATTGCCAAAACGTCAAAGTTGATCCGATCTATATACTAACCTGCACACGAGCCATTGTCAAAATGTGACGTGAATAAACTAAACTAAAACATACCAAAGTTCAAACGGGAAATTCATGCCTTAATTCAAATTCAACCTATTCAAAATTGTTCTACATGTCAGCTTCTCTCAAGGATGCCGACAATCAAGAAAACTGTTATTTCTCTATAAGACGGACATAACAGGCTTGATAAGCGACAAGCTGAAGGCCACACACGTTTTCATCCAACATGGGTTTGATTTATTTTAAAAGCGAGTGTGGCCAATGCAAAGAGTCTAAATGTAGTTTAAATAGTCTGGTCATGTTGAACGAACCCAGTATTGTTTAAATCCTGGTTAAAAAAAAAATAATAAAAAAGTTCCAAGTCCAATTGAAAGAGACGAGAGTGTCTCTCTGATCTATGTTTGGTTTTAGTCAAATCCTAGGTCATAATTAAAATACCAAGGTCTTAATTGACTAATGTGTGTTTCAAAGAGTTCAGTATTGATCACAAAAACACTTTTCCATCAACTTTTGTCTTTCAGAAGATGCAAAAATTGTAATATATTGGCTAATTATGATTGAAGATATGATTTCTGTAGGAAATGTAAAAGTTACGTGGACCTGCTGTGTCGCAGGCGTCGCAGGAGTGAACATTCAAAGTGCCGTCGACCCGCCGAAAACAAAAACATCAACTGCCTTCAGGGAGCCACTGACGCACATTTCAGTTCATCTACATGCATTCACAAGCCTATTCATTACATTTTTATAAAAGAATGTTATTGAAAACTTCATTCTGATGCCACAGGTTCACATTCAGATGCAGTTTGCAATTTTGCCCATACAAGTTGATTCTGTTAATTTCTGCTGATCACGGTGTTTCTACTATATTATTATACAGTAATTTTTACAAATCTGGTGGAAAATCAATTTCATATATAATATTTAAAACCTGGTGGTTGTTGATGCACCATTCATGTGTTCTGCCGATCAATATACAATCTGCCGGGTGCAAGATACTCAGTAAACTGGACTAAAATTATCCTTTTATGTTAAAGGGTTCCATATTTGCAATTGGTACAAACAATTAAAAAACATGCAGATTCCCCAAACGGTTGTACAATGCCAATTTAAACATAATGCATAGCCAATAGTGTAAATCCTGTATCATTATTTACAGGAAATTAAGTTTTAAATGAACAAATGTTGCATCCGGCTAAAAAGACAAATTGTGCAAACGGCATCTTGAGAAAAAAATAAAGAACAGTCAATAAACAAAACCACAATATATATATATATCCACATATATAATAAGTATAAGGTGTTGTCAACTTACATCAACAAATTGCCCGCATGATTTAGGCATGAAGAAAAGAATTTACAAAGGAAAAAGGTTGTGTAAGAATGTTGAATAGCCACTTGGTACCGTTAAAGATCATTTTTAGCCATTGTAGATTGTGTTCTATCTTAAAACATGACGGTACAGGGAGGCAACAACACATACATCCACACCACATAACATAAAAAATAAACACCATAATTCTGTTTTTTTTATGTTTTGCTTTTTTTCCTGGTAAATAATTTGTCTTTACAAAAAAAATGTATGTATCTGCATCTTTTTTTTTTTTTCCCCATTGGAAGAAGACTTCAATGGTGTCTAAAATCTATTCATGTTACAGTTTTTGCTTAATTTGTCATTTGTTCTTTAGTGTAGAATGGATGGATGACTCTCATATTTTAATATCTCTAAAGACAAGGGAGAAGGTGAAGAAGGGGGCGGGACCTATGAACATACTACAGAGGAAATGAGGATGATGAGGGTGACAGTGTAAGTCAGTTGCCATGTCCATGTAAAGGCAGTACGAAGCGGTCGGGCGGCATTAGAGCTTTTGGCTGTAAGGAAGGGATGGGGATATACAAACAATGAGCAATATACATGCCCATCTACAGAAAAGAACAGAAGAACTCTAACACTGACATGTCTTACAAACCCTAAACTGCAACTTCTTAGCCATGCAATTCATTTCTTTTTGTTGTATATTGTTTTAATCACAGTAAAGAATTATTCTAAAAAGTTTGGTCAAAATATTTTTTATAAAATCTAAAAAAAAAATGGAACATATGCGAGCTGTGAATCTGGAACTGCTTCATCGACTAATTTGTGGGCTTGTCCATATGTTCTTAAAAGCTTCTTTTTAAAAAAATTTTTTTTGCATTTCATATTTTTTTATTGGTTTATTTTAATCATGTTCGGTTTCAGCCAGGAGACGAAGTAGACACACACAAGCGAGTCACTGAAGTAGTTCCAAATCCCCCACCAAAAAAGTCAAATTATATCCCAAAAAAATCTTTCACACTGTGATTTGATTAGATATTATCTCTTTTCTTTTGCAAAAAAAGAACAAAAACAAGAAAAAAAACATACTTAGAATAAGCCAAAAAACATAATCAGAACCAAAATGCCAGTGATCAATTGGATAACTCCAAAAAATATGACCAGTTCAAACTATCAAATGAAAAAAAATGTTAAAGATGAAAGAACAAAGCCATTTAAAAAATTTTGCACACACTACAACCAGATGCACACAATAGGAAACAGACACCGCTGAGAGAGGTGCTCGACTGTGGAGGACGGGCGCCTCTCTCATGTGTTTCTCGATGACAAAGTCTATCCGTAAGGTTAGTCTTTAAACATGAACCGGCCGTGCAGTCTGGGTGTACATCAGAGAGAGATGGTGCTGGCTGAGAATGGGTTATTGTTGTTATTATTATCTTGCTTTGGTTTTAGTTGTACTGCAGGATGTTGATGCATGCTTAAAGTAAGTTGCATTTAGGGAAAGTAGAAAAGAAACAACACAGCAAACTGGGCGCAGGTAAGGACTGAACCAATGTTAGAAGAATAAGAGACGGACCCTGTGTCCCAATCCCATAGGTTAAACTCGGATGAGCCATCCTGACACTTTTAATCTCCAGTCGATATCCGTGCTACATGCGTGCAGTGTGACGCGAGGTCAAACGGCAGCTTTGTAAAGCCACAGCCAATTTTCCAGTAATCCCAAAATGCTTTATCACTTGACTCATAATCTAATATCTTTAAGAATTGATTCCATTTTCAATGCTACCAAAATCAGAAATGCGAGAAAAGAAAGGGAAACAAACAATAAAACTAGTGTAGAATATGCAATTGGGACACAGCGGACGTTTAACCAATAGTAGTGAGGAACAGTAAGAAAATAAAAAACACAAGACGTATATTCATAATGTTGCACCAAATGTGAAATGTGATTTATTCCGAATATAAGTATGACGCTGCCGTCAAAAGACAAGAGTAAAGCTGATATCCATTCCTCTGAGGTTGCAGTTTGTGTGAGAGATTATAACTTTGGCCCAAGGTCTTTTTCCAAATGTTGAGAATGTAATCATCTTAATGGGCAAAATAGAAATCACAATGCGCCGGTGACTTCCTCTCATAACAGTTTCTCCAAGAAAAGTGTCCAATCTGTTTAAAGCTGCAGGTGCGATTGTATTTCTTCCATTTCTATAATATGTGTAATCATCAATCCTGTTATCTCCATCCTAATGTTAAAGAAGCACCATGCCAACCTCGGACAGCACCTCTGAAACTTTCAAAAAAGTCTTTATAAATGAACATTTTGAGTCCATTTTTATTTCTATTTTAAAATGTTATGGTCTGGTTTAAAACAGCTAAATAAGGGAAAATGGCTAAAGCAGCAGGAAATGCTAAGAACAGATGCTGAAAAGACTCCAAAAAAATAATACTGGAAAAGTTGCTAAAATGGTAAAATCACTAAAAACAAACTCGAAATCACTAATATTGCTGAAACAGTTCCAACTATTAGGAAATGCACAATGGATATAAATAGCTTAAATAGCCAAGATGCTTAAAAAAAATGTTAAAAAGGGAACAGTCCCCTACAAAAGGGGGAAAAAAGCTAAAATTTGCTTTAAAAGCAACACAAAAAGTTAATTAAATAGATCTAAATTGCCGCTATGAAACATCATGCAAGGTTAGTTGTTAGTATTTATTATCCATTTCAGATTAACAACATTTTGTTTGTGCTTTATTTGCTGAGAAATCACAAAAGCAGCTCTTCTGGTCATAAAGGTTTGTTCATTTACTTATTGTAGGTTCCTAGACTCTGAAGGTGGAATCATAGTTTCAGGAGCCTCTCCTCCAGGTCTTCCTTTTCTCTGCTTCCCTGCTGCTCTCTTTGGTTGTGGAGCTCAAAGTTCATGATCCTTGTTCTACTGGAAAGTTATTGCTCTTTTAATATATTTGTTTTTTTAATAAGGTTCTTGTGCTACTTACGCAGTTTTCCCCATTGTTTATTCAATAAAGATAAAAAAAAGGAGCCCACTGTTGTGTCTGAGCAGTACTTTGACCTTATGGCCAATCCCACGTGAGGTTTAGTGACGGGATACCAGCTTTAAATCTTATGTCTTCCAACATATGATTGAATAATTTATTCTACATGTTTTCCTTGTGTCCATGTAGGTTGAAAATTAGAGAAGAATTCCATAAGATGGCAAATTTCTGACAAGTTTCTAAGTGTATAAACCCAAACGATTTTCTAAAACGTGTGCTCCTATACACTTTCTACGTTGTATTTTTGATGGAATTGATCTACATTACTCGGTTGCCGGTTATGACTTGAAAACAACTAAAAGACCATTTCTGAACTCCTAAAGCGGTTGTAAATTTAGAAAACACTTTGCCAACTTTCAGTCAGCTGGGATCCTTTTTTTCCCCCCCTGCCTGACTCAGGTCCAGATTTATAGATTTATTCTGGTTTGCAGTGGAATTTAAAAGGTCTTACATTGCGCCACGCAGACGCCATAGAATAAGTGACATGTTTGCAAAGCGGCCGTATACACACACACGCCGAATGTGCGAAAGTTTGCATAAAGCGCCGAAGCAAAGACACACACTGTCACGCGCTCTGTTTAGACAGCTGATTTGATGAAAAATAAAAGTCTCTTTTTTTTTCTGTGAGACGTCCGAGGAAGAAAATTTAAGCTGTGGAGGCTTCTGTGCAGAAACAGTTCCAAAGAAAATGTAAGTTTCCATCAACCTGCTTTATTTTGGAATATTTAGAACATTAAGATTGAAGGTTCTTCATGCCAAAGTAGAGAAGTTGTTGTTTTTATTTAACCTCAAAACATATAGTTAGTGCATCAGAAACCTAAAAAAAAAGTAGAAAAGTGGACTGGAACCACAGTAATTTATAACTCCTCAATTTAAAAATCAATTAAACTGAAAGTTTTATGTTGACAAGATCTAAACTATCATAATATTATAAACCTTACCTGTCAAACTCTAACTTCATTTAAAATCATCAGTCAAATTTTAGCTCTTTAGCCTCAGACACTGAGGCTGATGTCAAATTACAAGCATTTGATGCAGCATGTAAAAAGTAGAATACAGAGATTTTCTTTGTTTTTTTAGCGACGCTGATGGAATTCCACGCTATAGGAAACGACAAGACAATGAGGCTGGGGTTAAATTACGCACATTTTGTGCTGCATGCCATTAGTAAACGATACGTAGATCACTTTTTAAGCATGAAACAGGATCTTCACGTAACAAAAAAAGCATAAAAATGTGACGTATAGTGTGATATAACAGGTTCATTAGTAGCTGTTATTCTCTTACACGTACAAGTATTTGTGTCTGGCCAGGTTATTTCTTTGTTTTGACAACCTGAGAAAGCCTGTTTAGTTTCCCTATAAGCAGAAAAGCGTCATAAAATGTACATATAAAATAATGGTTGCTCATCATACAAACGCATGTTGTGTACCTTTTAACCGGCTTTCCAACTGCATAAGCTGTCTTGCCAAGAAACCATAAAAGATAATCTACCAACCACACATTTTCATTATATTTGTGCCATACGGGCAAAGGAATGTTCTTAATTGTGGGGAAGATATTTTCTTAAGTAATTTGTCAACCCTATGACGAAAATTATTGGATCAATAATTTGTGGCACTAATAGTTTCTACAGTTTTGCAGAACCTTGTCACAAGTTCACTTCATGTGTATCAGAAGCGTTTTTTTTATTTCATTTGCCATCTTATGAAATAAACGGAGAGGAAAGAAAAAAACAGAGAACAGAATCACTTGATAACTTCTCTGGACAAGCCAGAATGACGACCGCCACGCTGTCAAAGTGAAGACAGTGTGGGGCTCGAGATACACGACATATTGATGACACTGCGACCGCAAAAATAAAAAATAAAGATAAGAAATGGCTTACAACTTAAACACAGATGCAGACAAAACAACCAAGTTAGTCTAAATGCGAGAGCGTGAATCAATCGTAAAGCATGCGGTGAAATGGTCACAGGTCACCCTGCACAGACTGGGTTGAAGAGTTTGATAAATAATGGTGCCGGTGGTTGCTCAAGAGAAATGGTAATGTAGAAAACATTAGTTTTGTGGCAAAAGAAAGCCTTTTCATGCCATCTATAGAAAAACATCTTCAAAGGCTTTACGATTTTATTGAGGCCGTGGTATTTTTCTAATACATGCCAGTAAGGGATGCACGTGTACCGATACCAGTATCGGGTATCGGTACCGATACTGCACCGAGTACTAGTGAAAACTCTCCGATACAACCGGGTGAGTACTACGCGAGATCATGCGTCAGAAACGTCGCCCGTAGGAACGCAAGAGAACACGAGTGTAAGAAATGTAAGATAGACTGTAAATTGTGTTTTGCCAAAACATCAAGAAGAGGGGAAAGATAGTTCATCACAACACCAGCAACAGCCAGTGACATTTGGACCTGCGGAGTTAGTACGAAGTTACTGCTCAGCACGTAACCCCGAGCTATGCTACATGCTAAAGAGTTTCGGGGCTCACACACTCAGCGAAGCGACATGTTAAACATGACTCATTATGACTGATACACACTTTGATAGCTTAAGGTACGCTTAAGGAAGTGTGTAGCTAGACGCTGCGCACTGCGCTACGTGTACTTTAGACTATAACGGCCAAAAAATACTTTAAAAGTTTTGTGACCGCACGGACTGAACGCGCCAACCACGCAAGCGCCAGACCAACGAACAACAACAACAGAGGTTGTATGAGGAGATCCACGTCTGTACAATCGCAATTTAAAAGAATATAAAGCTAGACAGATGGCTCAGAACTCTTTGAAAGAAACCTCGTGCAAGTCCAAAGTGTTTTTTGTTGAGGAACGCTTATATGGTTTAACATAATTACATTGGGAGTCAAGTAGAAGTTGAAACATGTAATGTATTGCATAAGGAATCCATCAATTGTATCCACATGTTCACTGCTTGTGTCTTGGGTTTCAAGACTGGAGTCAGAGGTACTTCACACACAGGATGGCGAGTAGATGGCTGGTAAAGGCTTAAAAAGCAGACTCAAGTTACCATCATGCCTTCAAAGTTGTGGATATTTACAGAAATGTTTTTGAGCCATCTGACCACATATGGAATGTCAGATGCATATAAGAGAGGAAAAGAAGACATGTTTGTCCGTCTGTGTCATGATCTAATTTTGAGTTCATGTCTGTGTGAGAATAAACTCTATTTTGCATCAAGCTCTGCATATCTCTTGAGTATCTGTTTGCAGTTTTGGAGGCGTGTGTCGCGCCGACCTAGAGACCGAGGTGGTTCGTTTGTATGAGGAGTATCAGGCTTTATGGCACTGAAGTACTTGTATCGGTACTCGGTATCGGAAAGTAGCTCGCGGTTAGTACTTGTACTTGTCCTAAAAGTCGTATCGGTGCATCCCAACATGCAAACGATGTTATGGTAACTTCTTATTTAATACAAAAAATATTGATGGCAAGAAAAGGTTGGTTTTTTTTGCCTTCGTTTTTGCGTCAAGAAAGGAATCGGGATGTGTTTTTTTTTTTTTTTTTTTTGAGAAGGTACAGGGTACGAAGGCGCATGGTACCCCAGAAAATATATGAAAACAACTATCACCCACCAAAACATCATGCCACACTGAGGATGAGGCCAAAATACAAGAATGCATTTTTGGACAGTTGGCGAATAGACGGGGATGGTATCTTTGCTAACAAAATTTTGAAAATAATAATAATAATAATAAATAAATAAGCCAAAAACAAAAAGCATTGACCTCAAAGAAATAATAATAAAAAACAAGAAAATAAAAATAACCAAAGGAAATTTCAAATCAAAGCATGCAGCTGTTAACATGATGTTAGTGTTAGAATGGTGTGAATTTCTGTGTAAACAAATGATTGGATGACTGGGGCCCTGTCTTTGTCTTTCTTCACAAATCCCCATGGATCTCAGGCTACACAGCACAGTTTTTTTTGTTGTTTTTTTTTAAAACCCATTTGCACCACAATATTTCACATAGTCTGAAAAAATTTGGGAATGACCTTCCAAATGGATGAATGTAGTGGTGACGATCAGCAGAATGACACTCATCAGTCATGCATCCAAAAAGTGGAGTTGGAATAGACAATCTCATTAGGAATAGTTAATGGATCAACCTGGGCTCAGCCAACTCTGTCATGTCCTGTTTAGTTGAAGGAAACTAACACCTTCTGAACAGTTGTAATGGGTCTATTGTGCCCGTTTGACTCTTAAGTCTTTATAATTGCTGTCGGGCATGTTGCATTTAAAATTATTTACAATAGAAACTGCTACACACATAGCACAATTATTTAAATAATCTGTCATGCCACTAAAAATGTAGGTTAATATAAGATTATCTACACTAAATCATGACTGCTGGCTGATTTTGTCTAAATTTCAAACGGAAATTCCCAAATTCTTTCAAAGCGATTATCTGAAGTGATCACATTTTAGATAGTTTTTTTTGCTTGTTTGTTTGTTTTTTGGGAATATTTAGATACAAAAAAGACAGAATAACAAATACACCTAAAAGCAAAAAGTATGACCCAAAAAATAAAGAAGGAAAGAAAAAAAGAAACCTGTACACAGAAATTCAATGATATCTGTTCTCTATCACGAGTACCAACGCAAGCATCTAAATCTGGAAAGACACGAATGGAGACAGAAAGGAAGAAAAAAAGTGCTCTGGACAACACTCACTGGAGCTGGAGACAAATGCCAAAACCAAAAACTTGTCAAATAATGTGTTGTTTGACAGTCAAAATCAGTAGAGCAGCGAATGGCAGGAGCGATGGACTCCAACATGATGTGACAGGGTTTGCAGCATCAGCGCAGAGAACATGGTCCACCGTCATACAAATGCAGCTCACCGGTGACAGTTGTGTACTAACCCGTATTATTTCTCTCAGCAGACGTCATTTGTATGCATGTTGGTGACCATGTTGACCACTTTGGAGGACCCCATGTGCAAGTGTAGCTCATGATATCGGTGGCTTCCTAATCTGAGCAGCTATGACTCGACGGTTTGTCTGAAGAAGAAGTTCCACAGCTTTCAATTTGAACTTGATTTTTTTTTTTCTTTTTTTTTTAAATTTTCCTTTAGATTCAGTAATCCATTGTGTAGCTTGCTAAGACTGTCTGGTTTAAATGAAGTTACACTTTGTCTAACCATGGGGGTGTGATGCTCTGAGGATGCTTCGATCCTCGTGGCCGCGAATGAGTGAAAGCACAGAGAAAGCAAGCAAATGCAAACTAACCTAGCCCACCTGCATGGACAGTTTCACACTCCTCCAGGTCTTCGTCGTCACTCGAACACTCTGCAGATGACACGATGTCATCCGATGTATGCTTCTTGGGCGGAACGTTGGACACCAGAAGTCACGTCCATAAAACAACATATGGTGCAAAAGACCACAGAGGGCAAGCCAACAGAGAAAGTGCAGAAAGAGAAAGGGGTGGGGGGTGGGGGATAGATGAGAAAAGTTAGAATGTGACTGTGGGAGTTGAAGTTAATTTTGTCCTGTTGCCACTTTTATTGTGGCCAAAGACATTAAAAACAGCGGACTCTCACAGTATCATGGCTGCGAGCTTCACGACTGGCAGCAGAAAGCAACGTGCCAATCAAAACGACGCGGCGGCTACACCCAGACGACAAGGTAAAGACGGTAAAGTTCAGGACCGTCCGTCTCTTCACCTTCTTGGCTTTTAACATGATCATGAATCCCGCAAGGAAAACTACTTCATCCTTGATTAACGTCATGCATTACTCTTCCGAATGCATCTGTTGGAGTTCATACATTACGGACAACACAGTCTTTCTTGCGTATTGATGAAAAATATTGCGGCTGTCAACTTTGATTCACTTCAGGTTGATATTGTCCAATCAAAATCGAAGACTTTCCCAAGTTCATGAGGTTCATGTTGGACAGTGTCACACGTAGTTGACCTCTGCAGAAAAAGCAGTGCTGGGATTGAGAACACGTTGACAACCATCTCCTCTCTGTTGCTGACATATCAGATCTGATCCAGAAATCAAAAAGAACCACTTACCAGCTTGAGTGAAGTCGTCCCTCCTCTCTTTCTCTACCACGATAATAGCCGTCAGATATTCCTCTGGCTTTATTCCGTCATCTCTCAAATCTAACTTCAATCTAAAACCTTTGTCATATTTCCAATCTGCCATTTCTTTTAAAGATTCTGGAAAGATCTGTGGAATCTAAACAATGCCGTCGCCTCTCCAATATTCATCTCAATGAGCAGTTTCTGTCTGGTTTCCAACCTCTTCAAAATCACCTTCGGCCTCCCGATTGCATCTGATTCATCCATTCAACTATTCCCTGAAGTATCCAACACATACCTGGACCAGTTCACCGGGTTCTCCTTCAACTTTCTCAAACACGACCGTGAAAACATTGACGTTCATCTTATGGCTTCAAATCTTTTTCTCCCAATCCTCTTCAGGGGACTTCCACACACATCAATAACATGACTTATCTGCAAATTTCCACCTTTGCAACCTCATCCATTGCTCTCATCCAGCAGCACCGCCACATTGGTCCTCAACCTGGTCCCCTTCTGTCCTTTCTCTCTGGTTCACCTCTCAAAAACCCCAAATGGGAGTACATGACTTCAGACCGGAGCTTAATTCCCATGGCAACAGGTAATAACTGCTGTTGGTGTTCTTAGGTGTTAATAAAATGAAACATGTCAAATGCCAATTAGTTATTGTGAAGAACCTTTCAGGGTAGAATGGAAAATCCTTTAAGTGCATCAAAAAAACAAAAAAAGAAAAGAAGGAAAGGCGGTTTGCTCATCAAACACTTAATCGTCTCTTGCCAGTCTTTGGTAATTAAAGTGACACTGACAACCAGATGACATATAGTAATGATCTTCTTGTATTTGCATCCATAATTCAAGCGAACAGCCACAAGGCAGAGTGAGTATTCACATCGTAAAAGCGATCCAATCTGAACCAGATGTCTCAGATTAGGTGCCAACGATTAAGGAACCTTGTTAGGAACAGCGTGTTTGTTTGTTTTTTGTTCTTTATCTCCCTTCTTTTTGCCAATGACATGCAGAGTTTAATCATTCCAAGACCCCCAAAAAAGAGGCCTTACATTTAACACATACGTCCACTGACTAACTGTTGTTTGGTTCCCATATTGCTTTTGGACGTCGGAGGCTTTTTACTGGCACGCTGCCTCTCAAAGGTCAGATTAGTCGGGTCTCTCTCTGTGGGTGGACACATGCAGTTTGACATGATGCAGATGCAGATCCTGTAAACATTGTGGAGGTTCTGAAACTTTCTAGATGCAGAAAATGTGTTGATTGTTTTTTTAAATTAGAGACTGCTCGCAAACTAATATCGTTCACTGTATTACACTTTATTCCAAATCCCTGTCTTTTAGATCTTTATAATTGCATTGCCAGACTCACTGTGTATAATGAAATGCTCCAGACAGACTTGCATTCAACGAGAAACAGACTCATTGGTAAATGCTCTATTTCTGACAGAGATTGAGATTTGACTTCTATGGGTTCAAACAATAGTTTGTTATTTATGTATTTTTTTTTCTATATTATTTATTTGGCCCAGCTTTAACTAGTAGGTCAAAAGTGAAATAACTAAACAAATCGTACACAGTACATAGATGTTGTCTATTGTTTGCCAAGCAGATGTGTATGTTTGCAGCTGGAAAAGTACAAAAAGCTGAGAGTAGGCTTAAAATTGGTGTTCTGAGGTCGAACTGGACAACTGCACAACTAAGCGCTTATAGAGCAGGGATGTCAAACATAAGGCCCGTGGGCCAAAATTGGCTCACAAGAGACTCAAAACTGGCTTTTGAAATTGTAAAAATTGCAAAGAGAATATTTTTTAAAACAAATTTCTTAAGAATAGTGAACACAACACTGGAATCCGAGCTAAGACATCGGCGTGAAAGCTTGATACCTCGTGGCTGGCAAAGTGGCCTCAAACCCATGCAGTTAGGGGGAGTTTGTAAAAACATGCAAAATGCAAAATGTTGGGACATTTCACTATATTTTGCACAAGGAGGTTTTATTAACATTGGCTTTATGCTGAGATAGTAGTCATTTTCACGAGTAATTAAATATAGACATTTTCGTCACGTATACTCTGCGCCACAACAAAGAAAAAGATTAAACTTAAAGGCTGGTAAAGCAGCGGGTGTAAGAAAAGCTAAAAATATTGAATAGTGAAGCCAAAGAAAAAGTTTAATTACCTGTCAGTGTAGCATGATTATAAACCCATACCTGTACAGTTGAAGAGGATCTGTGCTTCCTTGTAGTGGTGGTGGACATCATGGTGGTGGTCTCGATGAAGGTGGTGGACATCTCTGGAGGCATGGCGGTGGATCTGGCCGAACCACCCACACTGGGCACGTCGCCAACCAGCCTCACGCTGCCATTTATCTTGATGTTGGGGTTCCCCTCGACGGCCATGTTCAACACCTTCAGGCCGTTGTAGTAGAGGCCCGACAGCTGACCCTGATAGGGTCGTCCACGATCACTGCCACCGATTGCGACCGTTGCTTGAGTGTTGAAAATTGTAAGCTGTCGTCCTATGGGGAAGATATTCAGGAAGGAGTTTTATTATACGACAAGCAGTGAAAAAAAAATAAAGTGTACTACTTTAAGAAGGTATTTAGGCTATGTGCATTAGGTTTAGCTCTATGGTTGATTTTTGGGCCTGGGGCACCACCCAACATGGTGGCAAATCATGCCAAGACATGTAATCTAAATTTTTCTTGATATATTGTTGAAACATTTTATCTATAAATGAATGACCTCTAGCTTCGTGGAACTTCTAAAATGATCTCTGATCTGCGTTACTTCAGGATCAATTAGGTTCTTTTTTCAGTAAATAGAAGTTTAGTGATATTGTAACAGTTGTGTCAGCAGAGACAAATTAAATTTGCAGCTCTTCTTTAGTCTTTTAATGCAAGAGCAGTTAGTAACAAGTCAGCTAAAGTGAGCTTCGGCTACTAACTGATTTCTGCTAAATTAAAAAAAAATAATAAATAGTTTCAGTGAACTATGCTTTCATGAGCCACATAAAAACCTTCTCATGTTGCTTTGTAGTAAATACACAGCGTTGCTTTGCGTGCACAGTCTCAAAACAAGCGAAAGCAAGAAAAGTCGAAGGATTCATTGGTTTTAAGTCTCCAAAAATCACCAAAATATCAAAACCCTGCAAACAGACAAAGGAATGTGCAGCAGCTTTCACAACACAAGAACAGTGAGCAGATAGAGAAATACATTTATTTTAAATTACCTTTCTCCTGCAGCCATTCTTCAACTGGTCGGGTATATTTGAAAGGAATTTTCTTATTGGCCATTTGTAAGCGTTCAACGTCGCTGTTCCCTTTAAAGTTTAAGAAAACATTTATGAGGACATTTATTATATATCATGATGGTCATGTCACATGAAGGAAAAAAAGACATTCCCCCTCTGAATCTTTAAAAAAGGTTAGAATGGTTTTAGCCGAAGGTTACAGTTGTTTTAATGCGATATGTTCCTGAGGCTCATTTCATTAGTTTTTTGAGAATAAAAAAAGCAAACAAAAAAAAATGTTCTTCTTTATTTTTTGAAGAAAGTGTGCACAGACGTCAACATTCACATGATAGTACATCATCTTCACAATTTTTCTTTTACTTCACGTTGCAGGTTTTCACCCTGCGCTAAATGCAGTTTCCAGCCTAGATTGTGTACAATAATATCAAAATCTACACGCATGGTCGAGTTTCATGACTCTTTGTTCCAGTAGGTCTTAGCACATGTAAAGTGTCTTTAAGTTACACGATGATGTTAGAGATGTTATGTCTCGGCGGTCACATTGGCACATGTCCGATACATATTAAATTTATTTCCACATATGAATGAGGTTTGCATCCAATTCGATGGATTCAATAACATATCCAATCTGTGTCACATAAGAGCAAAAAAAAAAAGGGAATTGGGTCACATTACAATGACTGTAAATAAGATTTTTGTCTTTTCCTCACTAATTGATTGATTTGTACTTTCCACAAATAGATTTTTTTTATATAAAATCGTGCCCTGAAGTGCTTTTTAAGTCTAGTATCCATTCCTTGGTACTCATTTTTGAGGTTTCTGAATTGCAGATAGTTGTGTAAAAAATGTGTAAAATATATTAGTTAGTGGCGATCGTTCTTCCTCCTGTTTGCCATATCTGTAAATGGTAAAATGGTAAATGGACTTGACTTATGTGGCGCCTTTCGGCTGCGCTTTGCATAGTTCTGTGCTTGTATTTCACCTCCTGGATGCTGATCATGATGACCACAACGTGCGGTGACACATCATGTGCACACTTTCTGGAAATGAAAGACAAATTTGCATTTTTAATTAAAGAACCAAAAAAAAAAAAAGATGAGCCCGGAGTTAAGGAACAAACAAAAACATAAGAGCAGTTGTATTTTAGGGCATCACAACACCTTGCACAGACTTTTCTCAAAAGCATTTTCTTTTAGTAAAACAATCGCCGCTCGAAAGGGTTCAGGTGAAACATCACTGGACAACGTGTGCCTTCATACAGTAGGAGATATTATCTGGAGAACAAAACGATACCGGTGAGCTCTCTCCATCGCTGTTACCGTTCGGTTAATTTAAACTTCTCACGTCTGAAATCTGGCCCGTGTCGCCTTTCAGCCATGTTCCCTTCCTGTCTGCGTTGTTTTTTTTTTTGTTTTTTTTTCTTCCTTCCATACAGGTTGCATGAACAAACAGGCCTGCAGTCAGTCAGGCCATCGTTGGCTACTTCTCTGAGTGTGAAACAAGTGTGGAGTTTGGGGGCTGGGAGAGGCCACACAAACGAAAGCACTCATCCTCTGCCAAGCTGCGCGGTTTCTAAATGCCACTTGTGTAAAGAGTGAGATGTGGAGGATGTGGATTATTACACGTTTCCCTTTCATTCACACAGGAAATCGTCCTCTAATGTACTGAAAAGGCTGATTAATGTTCCTTCACGCCGAGGGGAAACATTTTTTTGACGTCGGGACGCAGGTTGCTTGCTGTCAGCTCACGTCAAACACTCCAACGGCATGAATCAGTTTTCATGCAGATCTGAAGCAAATAAAGAAATATTTTGTGAAAAATATAAATAAGTGGACAATTTTGCAATAATCCCTATTTTAGTTTTCAAAATATTTTCTCTTTTTTAAAAATCTGAATCTCTGCGTCGTCAAATCCCGGTCCCTCATTAGTTTATTTATGTAATAAAACTCAATCTGGTGAGGCCAATTTAATCTCGCCTCACAGGAAATGATGCGACTTCTCCACCATAGTAAAGCAGGATTGCCGGCTCATGCCAAACTCGCAACCCTAAAAACTAACAATGCACCAATTCCACCTTAAAATAATAAAAAAATAAAATAAAAAAAAAGCAGAGTAAATGTACGAGTACTAACATCACATAGTACTTGCCGAGTAGTATCAGGGATCTTTTATTGGTATCAGTATCGGTGCATCCCCATTAATACAAACATTATGTCAGCTTTTAAATTTTGGTTGAATTCTTGACATTCAGATCACGTTAAAATAGATTTCCCCCATGGCTTTTGCAGTAGCATTTACTAACAGATGTTATTTAAAGCTTTTGAATGTGTGGCGGTAGCTCTCTATATTCGTACAGTACAGCCTGCAACCACTGCTCCTGCGATACCAGTGGTTTGCAGTAAAGTCTTTGACACACAACATGCTGTGCTCTCCTGTAAAAAGATTTAAACATAAGCATATTTTGCACCTTTGTAGTTTGTGATTGTGGATTAGGAATGAAAGAATATCAAAATATAGAAACATATTTTTTCCCATTTTAAACTTGTCTGTGGTATTTCTTTCCACATTTACCCCCCCCCCCCCCCCCCAAAAAAAAGAATAAGTCCACCAGTTTTTTGTTTTTTTTAACTTTTACTATAAAAGACAAATATTCAACCTGCCTTCGATGTGTCAAAGTGTTTCTTTGAGTGATCCTTTGACTACTGTAATCACCTGTGCTGGGATCAGCTCTTCACATGTTGTAATTTCTGCAGGTGACCAACAGAGGTCCACAGAGTTCAAAGATTTGAATGTAAATGTTTAAGCAGCTGTTGATTTGACTGGGGGAAGCCGTTTGCACAGGCCTGCATTTCCCCCAGACTGCTTCAGAGCTCAGCAGTTCCCCAGAGGAATGTCTCCTGTGAAACAGACGCTGCCCAGTGACCTTCACAGCTAATCACACGACTTTAATGCGGCCTGTTAAAACCAGCCGCTCCCTGACACTGTACCTGTTGGGAAGTGTTCGTTGATGGACCAGTTGTCCACCTGCAGTGTGGCATTCCCACCGTTCCTGGTGAACCGGACCACGTGATACTTCCCGTCATTCACTGGGGTGCTGCTCTCCTCCACACTGATGTCCACCGTGCCGATGTTGAACGTCACTCCAATTTTGCCTTGTTGCTAGAATTGGAAAGCACGAGTTTTACATTTTTGACACATTCAGAATTGGGGGGTTGGGCTGGAGGGTGGGTGGGTGGGGGGGGGGGGGGGGGGGGGGGGGGGGGGGCTGGCACGCTGGCGTTTGAACTGTTCTCCCCGGTTTCTCGTGGTTGAGAAAGTTCTGACTTGTAAAATAAAGACGCATCACTTCAGACTCGGCATCACAACTTCCACTGTCTTTCAGCAAAATAGTGGCATGTTTGTTTGAGTTTATGAGCTCTCAGTGAGAAAATCAGGGCTCGTCAGCATTACCACGGTGGTTTGATTTAAGGTCGCTAATAAGACAAAATATTTTTCCCCTAATACTGCAATAATGTCAAGGATTTCATGGATTGGAATTGAGTTTGAACTGCTTCAATTTGAATAACACTGAAAGAATGAGTTCTAAAAGTTGGGACTATTTGTTTATGCACAGTTCATGGTATTTATGTATGATTGCTGTTGCCCAAGTCACTTATAGTCTTCTGTTCTCTGTAATCTGTAACAAAATAATGTATAACATTTAACATATTAAGATCACATTTAAATTCTTGTTAAATCTTTTTACATTTTTGACCAGTTATCACATTTTGGGTTTTATTACATTATATTTTATAACGTTATATTTTGGGTAGTTTTTATATATCGGGCTCTGGTGAAAACGTGTCGCTGTTGCATTTGTTGTTTCAAAAATCGTTCGCGATTACACTGCAATGTTTTGAAAACTGTGTAGTTAACATGCCAGGCCACTAGAGGGTGTCATTGGTAGTTTTTGTAATGAAAACACGCACACATGGACAGAGAACAACACACTATAAACATTGATAATGCCGAATACATGGACATTCGTATGAATAGGCAATGAAATTAGGTATTACTTGAGGCTCTCAGCTTTAAATTGCATTTCCGGTAGCTTCGAGCGCTGTCGTCTCATAAACGGACACCAAAAACACTACGAAAGTTTTCTGTTTACACTTGAAAAATATTTACAATACCAGTTTCAAAGTGGATTATTGCAAATTCGTCTCACTTGTGAATGAGTGAATGCTTAAGATCAGCGGCAGCAAAGTGTTTTTTGTGTAAGAAAATTGATTCCACTTGTAGTAGTGACCACATAGAAGTCTTTGAATGTTTTGTTCCTCTGTGCTAAACAGGTCTTTTGAACACTGTTAAAGGATTGAACATATCAGGTTTGAACAAAGTCAATCTTTTACAACATACAACAAGAAAACACAGTTTCACTGATCGATCCACATGTGATGTCGCCATCGCTAATAAACGTTGTGAAACAGATGTAATGTGATTACAATTGTTGTCGATTGAAATTCACTGTGTGTTGAATACTTTCCACCCTCAGGTGGTGTAGATGTTTGGGAAACGTGCAAAAATAAAAAACAACTATGTGGCAGCTTGGTGGTAACAATAAAGGAATATTTCATGGTTCTTCTACATGCAGACAAGGTTCAGTAAATAAAGTTTTCTCTGTTTGTGTTTCGGTTTTCTCAGAATTCTTTCTCCCACACATGCGTATGACGTTAATAAATACATTTATATTGTTTGTAGCATGTAAAGTCTGTAGAATTGAATCACAGGAACAAATTGTAACAAATTATTTCACAATATATAAAAACAGGAAATTCTCATTAAATATAAAGGGTGAACCAAATGGCTGTAAATTCAGCTTACTGAAACAGGATAGATGTATTTGATCCTTTATATTTAGTTTAACCATACTTAAAGAAAAAATTAAATAATTGGCTATGAGATCATGTTCCATGAATCGCCACTCATTTAAATCTCTTCTAAAAACCCATTTCTATAGACTCACTTTTAATTGAAGCTTACCTTTTGTTTTACTTGCTTTTATTCCATTGATCTATTTTTACTCACAATAATGCCCCATTTGTCTTTTATATGCTCTTTTCAGCCACCGAGGCCAGTGGCGTTTTGCCGCCCATAATTTTCTCTGTCATTTCCGTCTTAATAATGATTGTTTGTCTCCTCTGTCTCGCCTGAATTTTTTTTGTTTGTGTGTTTTTACTGTAAAGCAGTTTGTGCAACAACTGTTCTTAAATGCTTAAGTGCTATATAAATAAAGTTATTATTATATTATTTAATTTATTAATTTATTTATATGGGAAGTTATTTCCCAGACAGCAAAGACATGCGTGGGCTACATGTCTGCTTTTGTTTGGAACCACAGCACAATCATAGGATGGAGTATAGTCTAGAAATGCACTCATAATAATTGAAATATTCGGATTTTTGCAGTTTGTATCAATTAGAATACTACAACCTGTGTGTGCTGTTCCACACTAACTAAAAAAAAGAAAAGTATCTCACATAAAAACACACAAAAAAAGAAAAAAAAACTCACACTTTACTAAAAAAGAGATGAGAGAAGCAGAGCGTGCATATATACTCACTATGTGCAGCATGAGGTAGTCTCCCAGGCCGGTTGCACTGTCGATTCGGACCAGGATGCCGTCCTTCAGGGAGGTGCTGAAGCCCACCGTCAGCCTGTCCGTCCTGGTGCTCGGTTTCTCGTTGTCTGGCCAGTTGAACGTGATGAGGCCTCCTCCTTTGCCAAAAATGTACGTTGTCCCAGCTGAAAATGTGAAAAATAAGTTGAAAGATGGAGAGACCACCAAATCTGACAATCTGAGAGATTTAAATACAAAGACATTGTGATTAAATGCACCAAACGTTGAACCTGCAGATTCAATTTGTGTATTTATTCTCTGGTAAAGGTACTCATTTGACTGATATGCTAAAGTTTAACAACAAACAAAATCATTGTGAAAAGTTTGACACTGCAAAGACTAATTGATGCAATAATTTGACGGGCTGAACCCACAGTGTGAGGTTGTTGGTCAATGCGCCCCATTATCACGGCATCTCCCACGACTTCAACGAGCCAGGCACGGCCAATTCACTCACACACAAATGCACAAGAACACTGTCTGACCCGCGCACGCTCGTCGGATAGCTGATGCTAATGAACCGGGCCCAGGCGGCTGATACAATCCTCAGCCGAGGCAGATAATGCCAGTCATAATGCTGCTTTGTTGCCAGAGCCCAGAACACCCTCACTTGCCCGTTCAAATTAGGGCCCCAGTGAAAACTTTGCCTTCCCCTGGAGAGTGCTCAAAACCTGTTTATTCATCTCCTAATACAATGTGCTAATTCTATGCAGTGTGCCCCAAAAACCACACAGAACACGGAGATCTGTTCATGCATCTGCACCGTTGGATTGACGCATGTTTGGAAAGTTTTTAGGCTTAAGGTTGGCTATGCAGAGCAAACGGCGATTCTTTTCTAATGACGTCTCATGTGATGGCAAACCTGTGCTGTATGTATATCTCTTGCAATTTCAGGGTAAATTAAGCTACAACTCTGCAATTTCATACAACCAGTGAACAGTGTGGTACAAAAAAAGTATCAGCTCCATATTTATAAAGTGGCAGTAGTTACTAGTTACAGTGAAAGTGGTGCATAGAATGGTAATGTATGGATTTTAAAGCTGTATTTCTTGAGTACCAACATAGGCTAATGTCGGCACGTCTTTGATATCACCACTTGCTTATAAATGAAGCTCCTGCTGCAGTGAGCAGGAGTTTAGTGAAAAAGTAACAAAGCTGTGGGGACAACGTCTCTGGGTAGAGAGAGCATAACATGCTATAAAATGTTTTAGGCCCAGTTTAACTGCAAAGTTTTGGCGTTTTTGTTTCCGAAAAGTCTTGTTTTTACACGTCAACGTTTTGGAAACAGTGTAGTTGGCATGCCAGGCCACAAGTTGGCACTGTTGGTTGTTTTTGCCATGACAGCACATACACACACGCATGCAGAGAACAATACGCTGTAAACATAACAGTGGCGAGTACACGGATGTCATCATCTTTGTTATTGTCTTGTTATATACGTGCGCAGGTGCAAAGGGACTATTTACCACGGAGGAGATGCACGGTAGCAGCGTTTCCTCCGTCAAACAAGGAGACGGGTCTGGAGCGTTTCCAGAAAGTCTCGTTTTCGCCCGTCTACATGAGCAATTTTACAAAAAGTTGCATTTTCTATTAAAATCGTTGCCGTGTAGATGGGCCCTCAGAGTCATTATCAAGTGTTCACTCTTCTCCCAGTGTAAGTTATATCATGTGTCTGTTCATCGCTCAAATAGCCCAATTAAACTCCTCCGTAGCTGTGGTGTACATATACAATAATGTGGAAATGGATATAAGAAAGTAACCTCTTTGGTATTGCTGAAACACAACCCTCTGACTATGAATAGTGCGTTCTCTGACTAATAACTTCCTCGCCGATGCCGCCATGCTCACACAGGCACTTCTACCAGTATTCCTGGCAGCAATGATTGTTGAACCACAGCACAGTTTGTTTGGAAGCAGACCAGTACCCCCTTTAACAACGTCCACTTCCACAAATAAATATCACTAACAGCCTAACTGCGTCAGTTTTTTATTTTTTTTTATTTTGTGCAAATCTGACAAGTGGGAACATACTTTCATTTTAAACTAAATCAAAGAGCCACTCAGGCTTGGATTGGCTCCCAGGACTTGAATATCTAAGGTGGGTCTCACATTCGGAGGTATCGGTAGGAAGAAAGGCAGTCGGTTCATTCTTTTGGTGGAAACTCTTCCCTGTCAAACGGGTGCACAGACTGAATCAGTTAATGGGGGTCTGGGTTTGTTCCAGCTCCAGGCACGCCGAGCAGCCTTGAGCCCGTCTCACTTCCTGTCCTCACGCCCACCCAACACATCATGGAGTGCAAATTCGCATGGAGTCACAACCTGGTTTGCTGAGTGCGTTTCAGTCGAGGGACAAACTATAAATACACAGCCAAACCAACTTTCACTTCTGAAAAGAGGATATTTTAGGTTTTCGAGTCAGTGTGGATTTAAAAAAAAAAGTGATTAAATGTGATTTGATTTACAGTCTTGATTTTGTGATCTATTGTACTCTGACTAGTTAATAATCCATATTTCCCAAAAACTGAACAGAAATTCACTACGAGAAACTCTTGAGCTTTTATCCATGTTATTAAGAAGCACAGATGGGAAAATTACCCACAACAAGTATGGTTCTAGTCAGTTTTTTACCTGTTCAGATGGTGAATGGAGTTCACTTATACGGTGCCATTCCACAGACGTTACAGCCCCCTAAGTGCCAATGGAGGCAGCTGCCACACTCAGGCCATCCATTGGGAGCAGTCTGGGGTTCAGTGTCATGCTCAAGGACACTTCAACATGTGGTCAGATGTCAATTAATCCTTTATAAGGATTGTGGCCATTCTTGGCTTCTTCTTTTTTGTCTTTATAGTCCGTCCTAACCAGTTAATACACAGTTAAATAATTGTGGTCGACAATGAGAGACGTGTGGCTCAGTTCACGTTTTGGAATTTGGAAAGATTGTGACTACGCTTGACACTTCTACTTAAAATAAATCATAAACAAGATATGATTTAATGTGCCATTATACTGTATATCATCATGCATGAAACAAATGCAATATGCAATATCTGTGTACTTATTTGCAAAAACACTTTACAAAGTTGGGCTGTATCACTCAACAACATCCCCTTCACACAAAAAATATATATTTTTAAGCAATGAACTGTGAAACGGGCTTAAAACTGACATTATGTTATACCAATAATGGCGTTTGTTTGTTGTTTTAAACCAATTTTAAAATTAACAAAAGAGATAACTTGAACAGGCTCAAAGGAAACTATTGTTTTTATAGTACTCTATAAAGAATGAGGAAACGTTGTATTGTCCTTAGTCTTTACACCTGGAGTTCCACAGGGTTCCATGTTGGGACCCAAACTTTTAACTTTATCCATTCATAATACTAGTGGACTTTAGTAAAAAGTGTTGACTTTACTATACCACTGTCAGATGACTTTGTGGTAATTTGCACAATATGAATAAAATAGCGATCTAATCTTTTAAATGTTTGCTTCATTCACGTATAAATGCCCATATAGGTAGGCAATTTTTTGTTGCTATAACACAACGCACATCCTTTAAATATTGTAATGCCACTCTTATAATTGATTAACTCAATATGAGGTTAAATTAACAGGTAGCTCAGGTAATGCCTCTGTTGAAGCTAATTAAACTACTGTTAAACAGAACTTGCACACATGCCAGCAGCAGCTTGAGTCAAGACAACAGTGTCTGCTAATGTTTGCTGAACAGGTGGTTGAGAAAGTACTTTTTTACTTATTTTGACACTGTATGCAGGTAAATATCAGCCCTTTTAAAGGGAAAATCGTAAAAAATGTTATAGCTTGAAGGAAACATTTGGTTTCCATAATTCCGGTGTTAAAGCAGAAACTAAAAATATTTATTTGAAAAGGGCTATTTGTAACACCCATAATATTATTTAGAGCAACTGTTAAGTCATATTTTGTTGTACATAAATTTTTTTTAAAAACTGCATTTTTGTTAGGTTACTTGAGTCAAGCCTGGCCAAAAAACCGGGCGATTTAACCCACGCATGCCAAACACAAGTTCAACACTTTCTAGTCTTTCTAGCTTTATAATTCATGAATCAAAACATCTGTAAAGGCAAAAGTCAGATTATACACAGCTAATAAGATGGAGCGGAAAATGGCAGGATTTATTTCTAGAGCTTGTTTCATTGTAAAAAAAAAAACAAGAGCGACATGAATGCATTTACTCTTTTCACGTGTGCCGGGGACAAGTTGTACTGTTTTTGAGGTAAAAGTTGTCATAATAAGACACAGTAAATAATTCCAGTATCTTTCCACTCACCATGGCCACCCTTCAGTGACGCTGGAGACCGGTATATGGAGACGGGAGAAAAGGAGTGGTGCCTTGTCACATGCAGACGTTGCTGCTCCGAGGCAGAACGTGAGACTGCTACCACTTTAGGTCGAATGGCACTCCCAGGGTTCTCCAGGTTCCCCAACCGGGACGAGCCTTGCTTTGTGGACGTACCGATACAACCCAGCACGAGCCACCATATCCAGGCGCTCTGATAGAGGACGTAGAGTCCAGGAGGTTGACAGGGACTCCTTCTCGCAGGACCCCGTGAGGGGAAAGTGCCACCAGGATACATGATGGCCAAAAGCGTTTAAGTTGTGATAAAGTGAAATTGTGTTCTACACATCAACAGTCTCATGACTGGGAAAACACCAGGAAACTAACAAGGCTGTCACTCGTCGGGATTTCTATTTACCCACATGACAACACCAAATGGAATCAATCAACCAAAACAGGAGAAAAAAAAACAAACAAGTTGATCTAATCCTCAAACATGCCACATGGCCTGTGAAGGAGCCAGGATGGGTGGGAATCTCTTGCAGCCTCCTTCGTACATCACTTGTGGATTGACTTGTGCTGCCATTCGCCAGCTCACTCCTCCGTCTCTCCCGTCCATCACCCGCTTGCTTCCTTCTCAGAAAGACGTCCAAAGGTTTTCTTGGAAAGAAAGGGAACTCAAAGCCGGGGAGGGAAGGACGCCCGTCCACTGTCTGAACTTGCACTCGGTCGTTGAACGGAACGCCACACATCCGCTGGACCACTTTTTGTCCTCCTCAGCATGTTTTTCTTTCAGTTTCATTCCCTGAAGATGAAAGTCTCCGTTCAGGCAAAGTACCACCCCCGGCAGCGAGGACAGAAAATTCCCACGGTTTGGCTTGGTTTTGCCCGCTTGAGCGTGGACCCTTCGGCGTATTCTCGATCTAGCCACACATGCCTTTCAATAAAGACGGCAGCAGCAATGATCTGGATCCCAGAGCAGCCACGGGATGAGAGAGCGCGAGGGTGGGGTGAGGTGGGATGGAGGAGGTTGGAGGGGTGAGGGTGCCTGGGACTTGCGGGAGAGAGAGATATAGCGAAGGCAGAGGAGAGGTGACTGTCGTTGAGGATAAGGGAATGTGGCTGCAAATGGCAAGATAGAAATAGCAGCCTGCTGTAAATATTGACTGAGACAGTTTAAAAAGAAAAAAGAGAGAGAGAGAGAGAGAGAGAGAGAGAGAGCTGGAGGACACCACAGCGAAAGGCAGAGCGTGTTCATTGTGAGGGGGAATGTAAATGAAAGTGCGGATGGCGACAGAAGGAACACACAGCAGAGGGGAAAGACAAATACAGATTATATGTGGATAGATAATCTGTGCTCTGTGAGCAACTCCAGAAAGAGAAGCAAATTAACCCTTAAATGACTCGCTTGTGACAAATAACCAAACCCGGAACACTATACAACTGTAATTAGAAAGAACACTTTTATGTTTTAGAGGTAAAGTATTTATGGAATAAATACGCATTGTTGATATATTTGAATCTACAGCTAAACAACAACGTTTATAGGGGAAAACTAATAAATTTTTTTTTAGAGTTTTTCTGCACATGCTTCAGTAGATGGACCATAACAGCAATGGCAGATCCAGAGAGTCATGACTCCTCGTCCATATTCTCCTTTGTAGTTTCACTGTCGTCTGTCCATACAAATATCTGTGTACTCCCATTGTTTATGTTTATGTTAGATTGTTCTCGTGTGTATGGTTTCATTACAAGAAACAAACAGCGCCCACTCGTGGCCTGGCATGCCGACTAGATCGTTTTTTTTAAGCGTTTCTGTCATTCCCGTGTAAACGGAGATCGTTTTCAAAACGGTGCCGCGTAAACACTTCTCGGATACAAAAGTGAAACTTTTCGGATACAAAAAACTATGTATTTTCACCTGAAATGTTGTCACGTAAACAAGGCCGGATTAAAAAAATCTAAGGGAAAAAAAAGCTGATTAGCACTTTCAAGTTATTTTAACTAATTATTTCAGAGGTGGAAAGATGAATAATAACAAAACAGCAACAAGCGACAAATGTGGAGTTTGAATCAAAACTGTGGTGGGAACTGTAGCTTGTTATATGTTATGTTAGAAAAAAAATATACATAAACAACCTGAAGGCCAGACCAGGATTTCTAGTAGTAACTCAAATCTTAACTATACTCTAAGCAGTGGAACAACAGAAGATACAAAAAGGAAAGAATTATAGGATCCCTGAAAAGAGCTGAAAGTAAATAACTTTATGGGTTTGGTATCGCAAAAACAGCCGAGCCAAGTAGGAAAGTGGTCATTTATCAAAATGGCTGTTTTCAGCTCCATTAAGGCCACAAAACAAGTGCTGCTCCGAACACATTTCACCTGAGGCGCAGCAGAGGCCACAAAATCCACGGATGAATATTTCGATTTGAACTTATGAAAATGGCAAATTATCTTCAGGAAAGAGAACAATAATTTATGTCTCAAATAACTGTCTGGGTATTGATAGGTCAACTCTATCAAGCGTCATTGTTTTTGTTTTTCCAGGAGGAGGTTGAAGGATAGTAGGAGATTTCTTAATTTGTCATTGAACATGTAAGATATGGCAGCGAACTACATCCATCCATTATTCTTGAATAACCGACCCGGGTTACGGCTACTAGACCCCAGAACAACCACAGGAGCTGATTGGCAGTGCACACAGTCACACTGCTTTTGGAAATATATTTATTTTTTTTTTCATGCCAGGGAGTTTTAAAAAGAGCATGAAAAGAATCTGCTTGGGTCACTGCACAACAGGCTTTTTTTTTTTTTAAAAACTTAAGCCTCATTTACACGACAGCGGAGTTTAGCATCAATAGTACGTGACAGAAGTGTCATTAACACTGTCATTAACATCACGTGTGTGCGTGTCTGTGTTGACAGTTACGGTTCCAAAAACGGCGGCAATATGTCACTATGCTTTGACTGACACGTTTTCCTGTAAAGATTATCTTGTGCATTAATGGTTTTGTTCTCTAACGCCACATTTAGGAGGAGCTCCACTTCTCTATCAGTCCAAACAAACAGCCCTCGGTGCATTATCATTGAGGGAATTGGAAGTAATTAGTACCATTCAATGTTGTTGTTGTGGTTTTTTTTTTTCCAGGTTTCTGATTGGCTAGTATGGCTTTATGCTTCCTGTTACACTGCCACCTATAGGTTTGGAATGGTCACTGTAGTTCTTAAAAAGGTTTTTACCTGGGCTTGTGCAAATGACTTTTTTCTTTATTCTGGTGTGAACAAACTTTATTTTGAAAACGTAGAGTCGAAATGTGGCCTAGATTTGAGAGGAACTATTGGAATATATATATATATATATTTGAATATGAAGAGCCAAGCCTTTCCTCTCTGTATAGTCTGTACTTTATTAACCCTTCCCCTGTACGCGGGACATTTTCTGGTCTGGGCTGAATCGACGAGTATTTTTCCACACTAACTGGCAGGTGCAAACTTTAACATAACAGAAGTGTCAGATCTCCAATGACAATATTTGATTTCAAACGACAAACACTGCATCATCTCTTATGTAAGTTCTGTTTGCTTCGTCAGGGTTTTTCTAATATAAGCCTGGTGGAAGGCTGTGCACACACTCAGTGCCTGCACTCAATAAAAACAAAAATAAAAAAAAGTTTGAGCCTGCCAAGACTCACAAGTTTCCTACCATTCTTTACTGCTGCACAGTTATCAGAAGCTAACTTCGGGGGTAACTCCCATTTTTATTCGGGGCTGCTGATAAACTGCACGCGGAAACACTTTGTTCTTGACGGGCCAAAGCATTTGTTTTCTCCCTAACTGTAACTCATACGTGCATTTACAGTTTATCACCGGACTGACGTCCAGTGCACCTGCTTCTCTCTTCATCTCAAAATTGCCGCACTGTGATCTCTCCATGAGAATCATGCAGGACTTCAGCCGCCGGCATGTGTACGACATCTGAATGGATTAGTTTCTCAAAGTTATCCCCAACACACATAATGTTAATCACAGCGTTCCTCTGCTTTTTGTTATTGTCGGGTTAATTCCCACATGCACGTGTGATCTTTTCCATTCCCTGTGACATGACTTAATCCACTCCGACTCCTGAGGTGATGGGGAACTTTTAAAAATTCTACTTCACTGGGCTGCAGCCAGAAAATGCCTTTGAGTGCTATTCCACTCGAGGGCATGAGACGGGGGAAGCTGAATATCACAGGGGCGACATGAAAGCGGCGAACACCCGGCTCTCCGTGATGGGGCGGACAGGGAACCACACGTGTTGCAAAACCGTTTGCGAAGCACCGACAAATCCATCTTTTCCCTCTCCGTTTTGTTTTTCGTCATCCCGCTGCATGGGAATCCAAAAACTGTTTGTTAAAAATGTGTTTGGAATTTGGCAATATGAGAATCTATAACAGAAATAAGTCGCTCAACGCCATTGCAAGATGTTGCATCATCTCATTTTGCCGCCGTCAGCAGAGAGGTTGAAGTCACAAAGGCAACTTTAACACTTTAACTCTAAAGTTTTGCATTGCCATGCATACGAATGTCTTCGTATATCGCATTGCATGGTTTTAGGTACAAATAAAGCTTTTTGATTGAAAAAATCCTTGAATTATTCATTTTAGGTCTCATGTAAGACACGATAGGCGCTCAAGGAAATACTTTCCCTTCAGGTTTCATCCCTGACTGAAAGCGTTCGGTTATGTAAAAAGCCAAGGACAATAGTGATGTGATCATACATGGCCAAACAAACTACTCCTGTTTGCGCTCTCAAGATTATCCTGTGTATTTACACCACCACATCAAATCCTCCTATTCACTTGTTTTGCCTGGGAAATTTGTTTGTCCCACATGATTCAATGCTTCATTATCCTCAATTTGCATTTGCAAACAACTGTAGGTTTACGGGATGTCATACAAGTTTGCATGTGTGAGTGTTATCTGGCCCAGAAGGACCAACGGCACAATACAACGTCCAACGTCCACCGTCCATCGTTCCGTCAAAAAATACTGTCCCCCAGTAACAAAGCCTGTTCTCCAACCGCTGTGCACCTTTGTGGCTTTTGCTGTTGTGTTGTAGTTCTTTCTTGTTGTGTTGTTGGTCCTTCTGAGCCACTGTATGATTGTGCATCAGATGGAGATATGATGGACTAATGTCTGTCATATAATATTTACCGATTCCAAGATTGAGTTCTGTGTTTCTGTCGTAATGCGTGTGTAGGTATGAGACACGTTGAGAATATTCCCATGACTATCACCCAACAAAAGCTCTGAAAGAGAATCTAGTTTCTAACTGACGAGGGGTTCAAACAGTAGTATCTTTCACGAATGGTAACTACTATTTTTTGTTAAGTACGTATCAAAAAGGGCATTAAAGTAAACGCTTATTACATGCAGTTAGTTGAAACTGAATCATGTTCATAGTTCAATAAAGTTCATCTTGCCTTCCATTTGTCTATAAGTATTTTGATTTCTTCTTTGCAGGCAACAAGGTTTTTTTTTATCAGAAATGTCATCTGGTGGTGTTGTGTAAAGTCACTACCAGAGAAAAGTCTGTTGAAACATATAAAAGGTATGTTGGAAAAAGCTACTTGTCTGAAAAGAAGAAAGTAAAATGTTTAAGAATCATGTTGACATCCTCACCAAAATAATGTCCCTTTAAGCAAAATGCATGATGTTTGCCTAAACGGGAAAAGTCAAATAAAACCATAGCGAAGAATAAAAATATTCTTGCAGCCTCAAAGTCTTTTCCCAAACCGCACTCAACGTTTCTAAGTAAATTGAAAACAACAATAACTACAGTATTGGGGCGTCGTAATCAAGAGCAACTAGTAAATTAACTCCACTCTTTATTGTATAAGTAACTGTGGGCAGTCAAAATGCAGTATTTTTCAGTAACTTGCACAATACTCGTTCTCCGGTGGAGATTGCATGTCAAGGATGTCCTTGGTTTTGTTGGTGAGAAACAATCAGAGGGCTTTAAAAACAAGTTAATTCGGGGCTGGTCAAAATCTCAGCGGTGGCTCTTGATACAAACACAACAGTTCCATTAAAGAAAAATTAAGAGCCACAAAGACAGTGCCTCAGCAGAAATATATAGCGAGGCCTGTCACATTAACATAAAGCATGGCCCTGAGAAATTATTAGCCTCCCTAATCTCAGGAACACTCAGACGCAGCATTGCACTCTTCAAATGACCTGTCCGGTGTGATGCATGGCTGTTTTCCCCCACCTACCGAAGAACGCCTGCTGCACCCACACCCCTGCAGTCTTTATTTCTTGCTCCCTTGCTTCTTTTCTCCCCCACCCTCCTCCTCCTTTCAGGCTCCAGATTTATGCGCGGTGGAACGGTGAGGGGCAAAGATTACACAAACAACAGCCAAGGCACACCAGCAAGGTGAAGGTCAACAAACACATTATCCTCCACTTATCAACAGTGTATTAACACAGCTCATTCCCTTCTTGCATTACACGGAGACAAACCAGGTCGCATCAGCCTCTCCTGCCTCAACTATCTGCTGCGACCAGAGGGGAGGGGGGGGGGCGGTGTAAGAAGAGCTGACAACAATATAATGACATTAGCCTTTATCTTCAGACTGCTGCCATCCCGCCGCCCTGAGACCCACCCCATCACAAACACCCCGAGTGGATTAAAGTTGGGGCTACTGTGCAGTTTTATGGCAGGCACTTGGTGTGGATGGTTGGGGCGGTGGGGGTGTTTGGGAGGGTGGTGGTGGTGGTGGTGGTGGGCGCGATCAATAGGAATGATCTAGCACACAGCAGGACAGATATAAAGACCAGTGAAGGAGAAAATAGACTCTCTGTCACCCCGCCGATTGCTCTGATTGCCTGCCAGTCTGCTCACTTGTGACCAGCTGGCCCACCCCACGCGTGCCCAGCGATTACCTGAGGGGCCTCCTGCAGGACCCACCCGAACCCCCGGTTCCCTCTCATGTGGACCTGGCACCACGGTATGCAGCATGTTCCTCCCTCACACACCGACCAGATTTTTTCCAAATATTCATTCCAGGACTGGAACGAAGCAAACACTGCCCATTTCTATCCTCAATGAATCCAAATGATCGCTTTGGTTGCACGATATTTAAAACTGTATCAGAACTTTACTCCAACAAAGTCATTAGACTTGACGACGTTCAGTTTCCTCGTTTATGCGATTGTTGAGTTCAACAAATATTAGACTGCGTGGTAAAACAAACCTAACACTGACTCTACTTAAAATGTGGTACCATACACTACAGGCAGTACACGCTGGTAATACCAAAATGGTCCATGTGTGAACCCAAGTCTTAAGTATTGCATATTTACTCATGCAATGATGATAACAATACTTTACAAACAACATTTTCCATTGTTAAATAAACCTAAGAATCAATGTTCAAAACAAATGAGTGTAAGATATTTACAAACAATAAAATGAGTAATAAAGAAATTTATAGTGCAACATGTCTTCTACATGAAGTGGAAAATGGTAAAAAGATTTTGATATAGAATTAAAAAAGAAAAATTCACACATTCTAACCTTACTAAATATAAGCTTATCCTGAATATTTTCAATTATTACAGTTGTGCTGAAAACAACAACAACCTTTTAAACTAATTATTCTATTTAACTTTATTATTTTTGAAGCGTGGCATTTTAGATCAGGGGTGTCAAGCACATTTTATTTCAGGGGCCAATTTCATGGTGAGTGGGTCAGACCGCTAAAATATCATCAGTGTTGACTTTGTACAGACAAACAAACCTGAGAGTACAGCTGAACGACAGACTGGACAGGACGGGCAACACAGAGCACTTCCTCAGAAGACCGGCGTTCTTCAACATCTGCAAAAGGCTGCTGCATGATGTTGTATCATTCTGTCGTGGCAAGCGCCCTCTTCTACACATCTATCTCCATCTACCTATGACAAGGATGGAAACTGGAAGGATTCTGTGTTTGGTGGCCGGACCAAAGCAAACTAACGTCAATAGCCGGTCCCGACAAGTGTGTGTAAACAAAACACTGCTGCATGCTTGGACAGCCGAAGCAGAGCAGGAGAGGAAAAGCTGTGGGATCACCAGGAGAGTGAAAAAGCAAACAATGAGAGAATTACAGAGGCACTGTGCAAAAAAAAGAAAAGAAAAAAAAGGGTCTTAGTCTGAGCCTGCTGCAGGCGAGTGAATGAAACCACACGCTGTCCACAGGGATGAAGGTTTATCTAATGGCTGTAGGTACAAATAGAGCAGAAAAAAGGCTTATGATGGCCTGAAAGCCAACAGACAGTGTGTGTTTTGTCATCCTCTCTTCTGTTGAAATCAATTGCAACACTGCAAAATTGAACCGAGGCGATCGTGTTGAATTCTGGAAAAATTTAAGAAAAAAAAGAAAAAGTGAAGGCAGGATGTCTGTTTCTTAAAGCTGCTTCAAGTTATTGGCAACGTCACAGGTGGAACCCTCAGACATTTATCTAATGTTTAGGAGTTCAGGGAACGCTGGCTACCGCATTGCTATCAAACTCGCCTCAACGCCGTGTTGTTGAGTTTGTAAAAACATGCAGGAATCCACCAGGTCTCATTAAAATTTTGCTTTATCTTGAGATTGTGGTCATTTTCTGCAGTAATTGTTTGGTTTTGCGAAAATATTGATAAATATCATCACATGTACTCTTCACCACAACAAAGAAAACTACAAAATTTAGCTTTGAAGGTTTTATTGCATATTTTTACCAAACTACGATGCCACTAAGTTTAATTTCGGAAGTGGCCACACTGTTGGACGTGTCTCTGCATGTACAACACCACCGAACCCACCGTCTTGGTCCAGAAGCCTGGCGTGGACTTCCTGCCTGACCTTCTCGCGATGCATTTCATTGGGCGACAGCTGAAGCATAAAAGTCACCACCTGTCAGGTTCTCTGCCTCTCAGCTCTGCACTGGACTCAAGGGAGGGTCCCGTACCGACGGCGGGAGGGGAAGACGAGCAGGAGCGAAAACATAGAACCCGTAAACGTCTCGCCTCTAGTTAAAAAGCTTTTCGCCCACAGTCAACTTTCTTTCTTTGTTTTTTCATCACTTTCATTCTCACCCTGACACGTCTTTCTGCTGCTTTGTTTTCATTTTCATTTGTATCTATGATTACCTTTTCAGCTTAACTTCTGCTGTGTCGCTTCATCTTTGGGCAGTCAGATACAACAACAAGTCATGGACCTCATGGTCACTTTTTTACTTTTTTACAAGAACTGACCAAAGGAAATGTGAAAGTGTCCTGCTGTTACATTTCTATATCGAGATTCCAACTGAGGATGTATCTCACAGGGCCTGAACCTTTAACCTGTTGAATCTTTTCTTATCCCGAGATTGTAGTGGGTTCTGTTTAAACTCGAAGAAAAAAAACTAAACAAAAAAACCAAGTCCTTGCTGTTTACCTAACCAAAAATGAAAAAACTAAAAAAAACAAAGGAAGATTTTTCAATTGACTCAGTCGTATAACTTAAGTGGGCAATCCCTCTTCCTCTCTGCATACGCATGATGGATCTTCGACTTCCACACGGAGAAGGCCTCACACAAAACAATGATCTATTCCCGCTCGGCGCCACGCTCACGTCGCGGGAAACGCCCCCGTCGTATTTCCTCTCTTTTACTTCCATCCATTTTTCAGCCGCTGCTGGTCAGTCATGGGATGCGGTTTATTGTCTTATGGCACCACTTCATCTCGTGTCAGTCTCCTCATCATAAGGCCGCCGTGGCAGACCCGTGATGGATGTGGCCTCCAGCTCTGAGACTTATCCGCCTCCAATACCCTCACTCCTTCAGACCTGCAGCCACGTGGACGGCCGAGCTTCAAGACGCCTCAAAAGTCCATTAAGATCGTTTTTGTTCTGCCTGTCTTTTATCTTATATGAGAGTTCTCTGAGATCCTAAAATGTTCAGTTGATTGTTCAGAATTGAATTAGTGAAGTTTAACATAAAGCTAATGTATTTTAAGTCTGAGAAGTAACAGTAACAGACCAAACGAACCTGAATGTATGATTTTAAATGAAGGTATTTAAAGGGAGCGACATTTCAAATATAGGCCAGATTTTAAATCGGTCATATCATCCAGCTTTCCAACACTTTCACATGATCTTGTTGGTCGAAAAACGCTGTATTTAAAGTTTATTGCCCCATAGCCATCGTTTCCTTGATTTTCAACCATTTGAATATTGGCTCATAGGAGCTGCATTCAGAATCTGCTGTGTCTGTGTTAGCTGGACTGGCTCCGCCCACACATGCCCATTTTTGGAAGAGGAGGAAGGACTTCCTCTCGTGGTGCCATGTGCCATGTGCCAGGAGCAGAGCTAAAACTCCTCAGAAATTGAAGTAGTTAAAAGCCAAATAAGTATGATCTGGTATCAGGCATATTTATTTATTCTAATCTGTTGTGTTTTTTTTTTTTTATGTAGTTTTCTTTTTCTTTTTGCAAAGCACTACATGGTGGTTTCAAACAGCCATTAGTCATCCCAGAGCTTTGAACTTCCACACCAAGAAAGGATAAATGACCTTAATCCAACTCAGCATTTACTTCAAGAAGGTCAAACTTCATTTTAAGAAGCCATGTTGATCACTAACGTGTGAATTTAATTATTATCTTGGAAGGAAATGTCGCTTTTGGCAATGATTGCTTCAAACATAAACCAAAGATTCATCTCTCGCCATGACTTTCATGAAGCATTTAATCAGCAGCCAACAGGTTAAACAGCCTAGAAACACACTGTCAGACTAAGGCTTTGACAGCAGACCAGCACAGATTCGCAGAGAGTCTGTGTAATGCTGTGACAAATCCTTCTATATACATAATAAGGTCCTGAAATCATCTGCGCTGTGTTTTATTCCCAGACGGTTTGGACGTGTCGTGTACTCTAATTACTCAAATCAAAAGTCAAACTACAACTGTTGTGTGACAAATATCAAAAACTGTTGATTCAATCGACAATGGAAATTCAATTGTCAAACACAATGTCCAACTTCATATATACAGACTGAGTTCTAGTAATTGGAGGGAATGTACTTCTGATAAACGATATCCTCTGACATGAAGGATGTGTTTAGAAAAAGAACTCTGGCGTGTCAAGACTTTACAAAATGCGGCGTTATTACATAATGAGTTCAGACTGTATTACGTTATTACATATTGCACCGTTACTTCATAATGCGGCGCTGCACACCTTTCTTTTTTTAGCAACGTATTAAAGTGTATTTTGTTTAACCATTAGAGTATAAAATGAGTTAAGAAGACCATATATTAACTTGAAATCTACAGCACGAGTAGAGAAGAAGCAGTCTTGTGGTTTTAGTTGCTTTAATTTATTTATTTATTTTTCCCTGGCAGTTGAGTTGGCTGTCCTCTCCCCAGCCTCTCTTCTCAACATGCTGCATTCATCTGACGTGAGATCATTGGTCAGGCAATGGGCCTGCTAATGAGATATTTATTGGCACAGTCAATCAGAAAACTCCAGATAAACATGTCCGTTCGCCTGCTTTGCCTACGTGACACATTTTCAGGTTTTAACTCAGCTGATTGAGCGCCGACTCCTCCCGCCACCGCCAAGGTCAGAGGTATTTACAGGCGGTTCTTGGAAGCTTTTGTGTTTCGGCGAGCGGACATGGTGGCAAGCTATAAGCAAACCTGAAGCACGGAGTGTGTGTGCGTGTGTGTGTGTGTGTGTGTGTGTGTGGGGGGGGGGGGGGGGTATGGGGGGGAGACTTAAATCAATTTTTGGTCTGCAGTCCCAGACGAGTGGACAGCAGTGATGCAACTCCGTGTCAACAAAGAGACAGCTGCCTGTTTCAAAGGAAGATCTGAGTGGCTCTCTCTCTGCGTTTATGGGAACCACGGATGTGTGTGTGTGTGTGTGTGTGTGTGTGTGTGTGTGTGTGTGTGTGTGTGTGTGTGTGTGTGTGTGTGTGTGTGTGTGTGTGTGTGTGTGTGTGTGTGTGCTCATAGACACTTTGAACTTGAGGATGTTTTCGTTTAGGTCAGCCTCGATAGCCTGAAGGTTTAAATATCACATTTTTTATGCATTTTTTGGGGGGAGTCAAAACACATGTATATAGCGTGACGCTGTGCGTGCATTGTGTCCACATCGACAAGCTTCAGCTCTGAATTTAGAAAATCTCAACAGCATGCAGTCAATTCAGTGAAGTTTGAATACGATCTGAGACTGAAAAAAAAAGAAAAAGAAATGCAGGTGATCACAGCAGCTGAACACCTTAAAGCTTGGATCTTCTCCTCTGCCTTCTTCTCTGGTCAAGTCACATGCAAGTCCTCAAATACCATTTGCCGATGTTCCTGTATGGTTTCAAGGTTTATCTCCCATTTGAGAGCCCGTTTATTATTTCTATATTTAGAATGAGATTTATTGCTCTTAGTTCTCGGACCTAATAGTCCCGGGGACGGAGGACGGAGACGTGGAGTCCGACTGGAGCCTGACGTGGAAGTGACCAGAGGCCTGTGACGGTGGCCACCCATTGAAAGGGGATTTCTCCAGTAGGGGCACCATTTCACATTAAATTTAAGATTTTGTTGTGACCTTCTGTGCTTGGAGGAGGGTGAGGGTCATCACACAGTGATGCTCATGGCAGAAAGAACGAGATGACAAATGGTTGATGTTGGTTTTCTCTGCATGGTTTAGCACATCGCTCTTCGTTTGGGAGATCTGATTGGTATTTCCGTTGAAATAGTTTGGGTAAATGAGGGGAATGTAAGTGGATTAATGAAGTATGATAAGTTTTAGTTTTCAGGAGTTGGAACAGGGATGTTGTTGCTGTTGTAAAAATCCATACAACCACTTTTGAGTCAACATTTTATTGGTTTTAACGATTAATTCCCTATTTTTTAAATATTTTTAATATGTTTTTTAATAACAGTAAAAGAGCCCGGACTGCATTACATAACTTAACAGAGATTCATCTAAATAACAATGCAATGGGCAGAAATATCATCGTCCCACAACATCCAGGTAAATGTATGATGGAAACACGGAGACTCCGTTGCCAGAATAATCACCAAAATAAAACAAAACAAGTCTTTCAATCAGAGTTGAGATGGTCACTAAATTAAAAGAAGAAATGTCCCTTTTTTTCCAAATAGATTCATATTTCATGTGATGCTTATTCTCAGGACTGTTTGTGGACATGCGGCTCTCTTTGGGGATATAAAGTTGATGGCGCTCTGCCCTCTAGTGGTAAACATTATATATGCATTTCAATCTATTACAGCTCTTCATTTCAGCAATTACGTTATGTATATATATATATATACATATATATTTGTTTTCTGGCTCTTTTAGATATCCTCAGTACTTTTTTTGTAGTGTTTTCTTTTACTGAATATGAAATATAGCTTTAAATTAAGTTTGTGCGTTGTGATAACAGCAGATGAGCTTGGATGGATGTAACTGGTTATACATTCATGTCCAAAAGTGTCGCTAAAATCTGCAGCTCAAAATGATGCTCCGTTCCTTCTGAATGGTGTTTGTTTGCTTGTTGATTGTGACTCTACAGTGGTTATTAGTAGAAAAGGGTCCCAGCATTGTATTACAGCTCCAAGAATCCCTGACAAGTTAACAATTAAACTAATCACTTGATTCAAACTAATTAATTCAACAGCGTTTCAACTTCCTAATTCCTTACATGATTTGGATCACTTGAACAACAGGAGGGTCAAAGTTCATGACAAACTGAGAAGTGCTAAAGATTCACATTCTTATTTCATTTTATTTTATTTTTTAAATCCATCTGAATACTGAAACTGGGACATTCCAACTTGGAAAGTTGGAACTACAAGAGTTCTCAACACAACAGCGATCTGTATAAAAACACATTTTCTCTTAATGATGCATTGCGATAAATGAGTACATCCAAAATATCTTCATATCTTTAATCCATTTTTTTGTAAAATCCTCTATATTTTTACAGTCGCATGGCCGTTCCACAGGCTGGACTTTCCCATAGAACTTGGCCCGTGTTTGACATCCTTTGTTTTAGACTATATGAGCGATAAAAACATTGATCGTCATTAATCATCATGTTTCTCACACCAACGTGTGAGCTGTAACTTAAATTCCCCTAAATGCACCAAAACTAGGTTCAAATATGAAAACTGCACCAAACCAAACATATCTAAGATAGAATATTTTGATGTTATTGTACTCGGGTTGTTTTGAAGTGCAGTTGCCAAACCGCTGACAACCTCGAATGGCATTTTATGCGGGTCACTCTGCTGTCTCGCCAGGTTTTGCGTCCAGTGACGGATCTTCAAACACTCCTGAGGACGCTCGACGTGCATCAGCATCCTCACCTGCACTCACCCCCGAATCCCCGCACAACGTAGGAGGAGTCGAAAACCGCTTCTACAAAACAGCCAAGTCAAATAGCCACGGTAGAACTCCCCATAATCCCTCCGCTGGATAGACATTCGCTCACACACAATCCACTTTCCCGTAAAAAGTGATGACTCAGCGTGGGAGGAACTCACCAGTACTCTCTGAGGCCCTGACATTTTTGCTTTCACACACAAACCTCCCATTCGGACATGTGCAACATCCAGCAGCTCGGACAGATGATTCGAGGGCGAAGAAAAAAAAATAAAAAAATGACAGTGGATTGTAGTGATGGAAATCCATTCCATATAATAAGATCTATCAGAGTGAAGCCAGAGAGCGAAAAGATTCCTCCTCAATCTGCACATGCAGTGTTTGTGTCAAGTCACAGCTGCAAAATCAAGCAGCCGACCGTGAGAGCCAATGTGTGTGTGTGTGTGTGTGTGTGTGTGTGTGTGTGTGTGTGTGTGTGGTCAGCACTCACGGTCGTTGCACTGCGTGCCGGTGTAGGAGGTCATGGAGCAGTCGCAGGTGTAGTTCTCCCACTGCTGGATACAGATGCCCATGTTGGCGCAGGAGTCCTCCTGACAGGTGGTGCTGGGGCCTGCACGAGTCCAACACACACACACACACACACACACACACACACACACACACACACACACACACACACACACACACACACACACACACACACACACACACACACACACACACAGAGGATTTAATAGAGCACAAACAGTGGGCTACTGATAAATGACTTCATATTTATTAACAATCAAAGCTGAAATGGCCATTGTAAGAAGATTTAGGCTCAAAATAGCATAATTTTATTACTTTACTAGCTTTAGATAGTCACTATCATACAGCTCTGTGTCACGTAGTCTTGTCTTTTTGAATGGGATTTCTTTTTGGCATCCACATATAAAGCCTTTTGGAAATATTCTGTCACCTGTTTAAAGATATCAGTTTGTAAGAGCACATATTGCCGTTTCTTTATTCATAATTGTCCAGTGTTGTATTTCTATTCCATACTGAGCTTTGTGCCATTTTGTACCACCTTTCCTCAGCATAAAAGAAACAACACAAGCCAAACGCGGCCCACATGGCGCTCCAACCCGGCCATTAACCCACCAAACAAATGGTAAGAATTACAAAGCATTCTTTTTATTTATTTTTTTAAACAAATTTCTTAAGAGTACACAACACAACACTGAGACCCGAGCTGAGATGTCAGCATGAAGGATAACTGCCTCACGTGATGGGATGGAGTACAAGATAGTTCACTGCAGGAATGTGTGATTTCCCAAACAGGAAGTGTGTTACACTATACCGGGTCCCTGGGGAAACGAGCCCGCTCCACTATATTTCCTTTTACAGAAAACCTCATTGCTATCGAACGAGCCTCAAAGTCCTGCTGTCAGGATGTAAAAACAAACATAATACAACAGGTTTTTTGTTGACATTTCATTGTATTTTGCACCAGAAGGTTTCATTAAAATTGGCTTTATATTGTGATTGCAGTAGCTTTTGGTAGAAATTGCTTTAAATTCTATCACATATACTAAAGAAAAACTTTAAAATTTATTATTATTATTATTATTATTATTATTATTATTATTATTATTATTATTATTATTATTTGTTATTATTAGTATCAGAGTCTCTGGTTTAGCTTTTTTGGGGAAAAAACCTGAAGAAATGACTTATATATATATATATATATATATATATATATATATAAGTCATTTTATGCGGGTCACTCTATATATATATATGTAAGTTATTCTAATGTGTCCTTGTGATTGTTCTCGAAGAATGCTGCGAAAAGGTCAAAAAACAATTTTTTCCATCTGTACGAAAACCTCGGATTTGTTGTTGTTGTGCAGCGATGATCTCCACATGCAAGCTGGTAATGAAAAGGACGGGATCAAATCTGAGAATATTTGATAAGAAATGTTAGTTTTTTTCTCTTGTTTGAGCTGTAAGTCAGTACATTTTTGGGGGATTTTTCATTGGAAAAGAAAGAGCATGCGAATGAGTACCAGAGTATGACACATTAGCCTTTATACTCCATGACAAACACACATATTTGTCTCATTTATTGTTTCTGTTTTTCATTATGTACATTTTAAGATGCCGTGATCCATAGACTATAAAATGCACAACTTTAAATACTAAAAACTCGGAGATTAGTTACAGTATTTGTGTTGTAAATGAACTTGTATTGTCTAATGGAAATGTATATTTCGATAAGTTTCATTTTTTACTTATTGGATATTATCACGGAAAAAGCATCCCCTCCTGCTGTTGTTGCTTGACCCTGACGTCCCCCCCCCCCCCCCCCCCCCCCCCCCCCAAAAAAAAAATAAAGAGAGGCCCGTCCCACTCAGCCTGAATGTGATAATAAAGCCATGGCTGTGTTCTCACACTCCTTACCTTGGTACACTGTGTACACAAACATCTTCCCCCCCCCTCCAAGCCGTGACTTTGAACCTCTTCCCATCGTGTTCATGTGGACGCGTTGTGCTCTGAACATGTTGAATCGAAGGTGAATAAAAGTTCAAGAACATGATGTTTCCAGATGGGAGAATCTCATCCAGCAGGGGAGGCTCAACACTTCATTTATTTTCTAAAGACAGAACGTTCTTTGTTATTTGTGCTGCAGCTCATATTGTGGGAAAGCAAGTTGGGGGGGGGGGGGGCGCTCGAAAAACTATGAGCACTCAGTATCGCCGCGTCACCCGGACTTCTCCGTGGAGTTTGCATGTTCCTCCCACTATCCATCGACGTGCCCGGTCAGTTTGATTGATGACTCTGAGTGTGTGTGTGTGTGTGTGTGTGTGTGTGTGTGCCTCTGTGATTGTAGCTCGTACAGGGTGTACTCCGTCCCTCGCCTGCTGGGAATTGATGGTGACTAAGTATTAAAGAACATGATTTTTCCAGATGTGGGACTCTAACTCCACAAACCCTGAACAAACCCGTTCGGTGAAGACCGCAGCTCCTTTTGTTCTTCTTCTGGAGCTCAGCTGCGACATGCAGTGGGAAGCGCTCTCCGTGATGTCTGACGGCTTTACGAGCCACAACAGTGCGTCAAGCGGTTTTCATGACTCAGGACGGAGGAATGAGGACGGAGAGTGGAAAAGTTGTCGGCTGCTCTCGGCTGTGTCAGACAAACAGGCCCGGGCCTTCCTGTGTGGAGTTTGCATGTTCTGCTCGTCCGTGGCTCTTCATCGGTCCAATATGAGCTCTTAGAAAGATTCTTATTGCGTTAATTCAATTAATTGATTTGACACGCTTAACTTGTTAACTTTTTTTACGTAATTAACGCAGTTTTGTTTATTTCCGTTATTTGTTTACTTCCGTTATTTGTTTTTTTTTAACTCCCTTACTGGAGCAGCAGCTTGTGCAGCGTCTCTGGGCGCAGCACCGTCACACCACAGCAGCACAAGACCCAGTGGAATAATATTAAGGCAGAAAGTGAAAGTCATCAGCTTTACTTTGAAAAGCCGAATTTATCGACCACAGAGGTAATTCTGCAGCAACACAGCACGTTGCCATGTTGGCTGACCAGTAGCCACCAAATTCTTAAGCTGGAGGAAATACTTGCAGGTAAAATATTAATTTCTTCTCTTTCTCTCTTTCCCTGGCTCTCTTATATACTCTGTGTGTGTGTGTGTGTGTGTGTGTGTGTGTGTGTGTGTGTGTGTGTGTGTGTGTGTGTGTGTGTGTGTGTGTGTGTGTGTGCTCTCTCTCTCTCGCTCACTCTCTCGTGGATATTACAGTATATTTTTGGCACTTTGTTCATGTAATAATTTTACAACTTTGTTTCTCGAAATATCCACATTCTAAAAGTGGTGGACCTGGACTCTTACAAAACCCAGACTTGTGTTAGATGTTTATCAATTAATTAATCAAAGTTTTTATTAGTTTGCTAATCTTGGAGAGAAACAGTTTCACACAAAGCAGAAAGGACTTTATAAAAATAGTTAACAATAATCCTGTGGTTTTCTCTGAATGAATATCCATTACAAGCTTCAGTCTTCAGTAGAAAAACAATGCGATTAATCGCAATTAATTACAGAAAATTGTGCAATTAATTAGTTAATTTCTTTTAATCGATTGACAGCACTAAAAGAAAAATGGATGTTTGGCCGGTTTGGAGCCTCTTGTGGGCCAGTTTTGGCCTCATGTTTGACACCTGTGATATGAATGCAGAAACTAATTCCCTATAAATTCTACTTACTTTCTTTATGACATACTACAATTGGTTTCATTCCAACTACTTCCTGTTTTGTAAAAAGTCCTTTTTCTTGACGTAATGCACTAAAACCAAGAAGAAATCTTTGTAATTGACAAACAATTTGTAATCAAAGGTTGTTATTCTGCCACGTTACTGGGACTGTATGAGGATATTGCAATGACTTAAATAAACTCTGGACTTACTATATATTTTTTTCACGTTATATATGATCTAAAACACATCGATATGTAACAGTGAACTTTTCCCCGTGTGGCGAGTTTCTTTTTAAAGTTCTGAAATAAAGGTGATTCACCATTCAAGAACATGTTTTTTCCAGCTGTGAGCCTTATCCAGCAGGGGAAGTGAAACACGTCATTTATTTTTTAAGGACAGACGTTCCTTTCTTCTCCGAGCAGCTCAGCTGTAACGAAGACAGCGTGAGCAGCTTCATGTGTTGTCTGATGGCTTTACGAGCCACAACTGTTTGCGTCAAACGGTTGCACAACCCTGAAACCAAAACCAGGGCGGCACGGCGGAGAGGCGCTCGACAGCGTCGCCTCACGGGGGCCTTAATGCGTGGAGCCCGCATGTTCCACCTGTGGCCGTATGGCCTTTCTGCAATTCCGTACCGCAATCCGAAGACGTCACGTTTTTTTTTTAAAGCAGGTGTGTCTACACGTGTCTACGGTGGACTGGCGGCCGGCCCGTCTTGTACTCTGACCTCGGCCAAAGAGTAGCTGGGATTTGTTCCAGGCTTCCTGCAACTCGCATGACGTTTTCTTTCCACAACAATCAAAACTGCAGGAGTTTGATGCACCTGCTTTATCCAGTTTGCTATGACGGATCGGCGCTCGGCGTCGGAGGAGACGGCCGTAAAACTGAGTGAGAATGCACCTTGATGTCGTTCCTCCACATTATTCAGTTTGAGAGCAAATATTTTCTCTTCGTTGAGTTGACTGCTTTGGAGTTATACATGGTGTCTACAAATAGTTTTTCGTCTTCTGGCTTTTTTTTTTTTTTTTTTAATGCATCTTCAGCATTTGTATACAGAATACATTTCAATCATTTACGTTCATTAAAAATAGTTATCTTACTTGTGGAGGATAAACTCAGGTGACAGAAATTATTGAATTGAAATCGGCGCCATGTTCAGCGCAATGGTTAAAAAAAATCATTAAAAACTTCAAAAAATTCGAACAATTTCCAATGAGAAGATTTTCAAAGTCTAAATAAAATATATAAAACAAAACAAAAAAAATTATATATAGGGTTATATATATATCAAGGTTTTTTTTTTTGGGGTGGGATGAAAAAAGTTAGAAAATTTACTGCAATCACACATAAATGGAACTTGCATGATGAATGGTGTCTTAAGTCAATTAAATCGGATTTAATTAATGATGTCATTCTTATATAAAGGTTTTTAAATGGGTTCCTCTTGCAATACCAAGAATGACCACCAAGTACACCCCTATAACCAGTATGGCCATCACATTGTTTTTCAAATATAAATGGTGGTAAAACAATTCATTTGATCTGTTTTGGGAAAATGAGTGACTCAGCAACGTGACGTGGTTCACTTGAGTCACTACCAAACCATGTTGGCAAGCGGTGAAATTGTTCTTCAAACATTTTCCAAAGAGTCATCGGTGTCAACCAATAGGTGTCATTAGATATCCTTAAACAAACAAATCCTAGAGTGACGTCAGTTGAACTGGCTGCAGTAATAACTGCAGTTTCAGTGCAACTTCTTTTCTCACTCCAAAATGAAAAATGGGGCCATTTCTGGGCCCAGTTTTAACCAGGGACAGCTCAAGCCAATTAGGGACTGTTGGTTTGTTGTCATCCGAGGAAGAACTAAATGAAAAAGAAAAAATATTGCTTTAGTTGCATTAAATTTGTTTTATAGGTATTTTATCATGTTTTCTCTTCGGGCAAGTAGGTTTTTTGCAACATATCTTTGACATGTTTTGCCGGTAGAATCAATAACTGTCAATTTTATATCACGTATGTAGGGCGAGTCGGCGACGTCGACAGAATTTGGGGTTAAATAACAATTTATAGCCTACCCGACTGTCATTCGATTTCGCTTACCTCTTGAGTTTTAAGCATTTTGTTTTTCCAATTTTATTGGGATACGTAGGATTTAACTTGATCGGACAGATGATAAAGTCTTTCCTCACACTTGAAATGTTAAATTTGTCCTTAATATTTAAACAGACAATGATACCACTGTAAATACTGGATTTCAGATCGAAGCATGACCAACCATATTTTTGTGTTGCACCTATAACCCTTGTAATCTCTTTTAATAGCAGACATGTACACTTATTTTGTCCAAAATATAAAAAATTGTTCTCCAAGAGCTCTGACATGTTTCCCAAATATCAAGTGGGAACTTACCTGCTTCAGGGACACTGATCAACCAGGTATTCAGATGATTTGAAAGGAACTTTATTGTTTGTCCAGATGTAAACATGTGGCCTTATTTGTAGTTCAATAACCACTGATCATGTTCAGGGTTTCATAATGTAAGACATAATAGTATAAAGATGACTTGTGGGACGGATGTTAGGCGTTGTCCAGCGGTGCAGTACTTCCATCTAGTGATGGCGCAGAGTATTGCCACCGCCTGATCATAAATGGGCTGTGGACAGCTGATTGAGTGAGGAAACAAGTAATGGAAGCTTGTGATGAGATACAGGCATGGACGAAAAAGCAGCTCACATGACGACTTTTCAGCTCATCAGAATGCTTTAAAAAAGAAAAAGAAAAAAACTGCACAAGCACACACAAAATAATGAGACATCAGAATGTCATGGACAAGACCAGCAAGCTGTGATTGATGAATTTTATTTGAAAAAAATAAATAAAATAAATAGATCCACCATTCCTTTCTTACATTACAATGAGCAACATCATGATCAACCCCATTCAGATTGTCACAGCAAGGACAGTACAATACACAGATTCTCTGCTTTGATTGAATTGAGATGTCAGTCAACACATTCATTGGTCCAACAAGGGGCTTTGAACAGTTAATGTAAAAAAAAAAAGAAAACAAATAATAATAATACAGTACACTCAAAGTCCAACTGAATGATTATGGCAAGCAGAAGAAGAAAATAAATGGCAGTACAGCCAATGATTTACATGCAAGCAATAACAGGTTGTGGATGAAGGGCCAGAACCTTTTTTTTTTTTTTTTTTTTTGAAAGAGGATGACAAACAAAAAAAAGAAAAAACAGCCACAAGTAATGAACAACTTGGATATGGAAACATTTTGTCCGCAGTGAGAATCGCTTGCTTTGTGCAAAATGTTTCAACAGCCCATTCTGATGTAGCTGCGCAGGTATGAACGACTGGAAACGGACGCACGGCGTACATCAAAACCTTTGGCAAGTTTCGCTTTGTGCACAAACTGCATTAACTACACGAATCCAACGCTGCTCTAATGTCAAGACCACACGTCAAACTGCAATACGGAGATCACACGACTGACGTGAATCACGTTTTTACTTTGTACTTATGGAATTGACCATTTATCCCTATTTTTGAGAAATGTCCAGCGACACAGTGTCGAGTTCCGACAGCTTTTCGTTATGTGCACAGTCATTATCGTTAACACACATTATCTTAGTTGTTAACACTGAGTGGATCAGTCTAATAACTGATTCACTCAACGGAGTGATTGACTTCAGTTAACATGGAGGAAAATCCTCTGGAAATACATGTATATAATATATATATATATATATATATATATGAAAAATATGGCTGAAATAAGCTGTTAATATCCAGAACGCTGTGTTTGTCTGTGCGGCGACATTTTGAAAACAATATCGGCAGAAACGCCAAAAAATTGGTGTAGTGAGCGAGCCAGGCCACATGTTGGCGCTGTTTGTTTTTGTAATGAAGCAACAGAATCTAATTATTAACGATGGCGAGTTCAGACATTGGTGTGGACACACGATGACGTCGGGTTGTTAACAAGGGTGATTGAAGAACGTGGACGGGGAGTCGCGGCGCTCTGGCGGTGGTGTGCGTGCGCAGTGGCAGCAAAGACTGATTTCATTAAGTTGTGAGTTCCCTTCTTTATACGGAGACGGAGTCTGAGCGTTTCCGAAAAGTTCCACCTTGGGAGCCGTGTTTTCAGAGGCTCTGAGCGACGTTGTCACGCAAACAGACGGCCAAATTGCAATGCAAGTTTTCAGTGTTTACCTGACGGGGTATCAGAGCGCGACACTAACAGTCAGTATAAGCAGAGCGAATGTATTCCGAGTACTGCGGATAATATTGACGTCACTTCTAGTGATGAGGTGCTCCTTGGGTCAACAGGAGTTCAGTGAAATAGAGACGTTGCTGCTGTCGCTCCATATTTGATCGCAACAAAGTCGTCAGGCAAATTCTTGCCAATACGTAGATTCTATTAGGAGAAGAAAAAATAAATAGATAAACTCCTGAGGCTAAATTATGTCGCTGCACAGGCAAAAACTACTCTAACGTCGAGTGTGACGGCGCCGTCAAGTGGACGACCAATGTGGCCGATAGCATGGCGGTGCGGCTGCAGCAGGACCCGGCGGCTGGTTTGCGCTCTAGCGGTGCGCCAGCGAGGCGACAAGGACAGTTATTAGGACGGAGCCACTTCCGTACGGGTGCAGCGCCGACGAGCTACTGTTCGCATTGAGCAGGAAGAAAGGGCTGCTGGAGTTGAAGTTTGTGTCGGAGTAGTCTAAGTCAGGCTGAGACCTGAGGGACGGTGTACCTTCACATCCGCGCTCGATCTGCCCGCTGCGGAACAAGGCGTCGTTGAGGAGATCCGGCAGGCGGCCGTTGAGGTCCACCGACGCCAAGCAGCCCTGGAAGCCCTCCCTGGAGGCCACCAGCTTCGGCAGGCTGCTGTACATGCCCGGGCCCAACCCCGCGATGAACAGTTCACCTGGGGAACAGAGAAAATAGACGCCACCTGTCTCTTAAATAAAGGTGAAAAATAAATCTATCTATCTATTTGATCGTGACAACGCACATTAATCAACAATCATATACAAATTGTACACAAATTGTAAATTATAGCAAAACTGCTCATTTACATCCCGAGGCAGGTCACACAAGCAATACAATGTCTAAAGGAATACAAGAGATTTACATGGAGAAAATGAAACCTCCAGACCTCGGAGGTCCTTCAGGAAGAGGTTTACTCAGTGTCCCTAGAGTCAGAAACAAACAAGGCGAAGCAGCTTTTAGTTCCTACCTCCTCACCTGTGGAACTTCCTGAACACCTGAAGTCTGCTGACACACTCACCTCTTTTAAATCAGGACTTAAAACTTTCTTATTTGCACATGCTTTTCAAATAAACAATAGATTTTTACTTACTTTATTAAATGTACCTTTATCTATCTTAATTAATTAATTAAAAAGGGAGGAAAAAACAACCTAACAACATATAGGTTAAAAGGTTTTTTTCTCTTTCAACCGTCTCCTATACTTGATCATGTGTAATTTTATTTTATTTTTTGACTGTGTTGCATTTGCTCCGTGGATAAAACTGACTGGAATTAAACTGTATCTGATTGGACAGAACCGATCCACTGACAAACGTCTTGGTTGTCCAGCGTTGCCGACTACGATCAGACCCTCCGCCTCGCTCGCCGCTTTTCACCGACCACTAAATCAGACCAGAGGAAAGAAAAAGGTGTCATGTCCGGAGCGTACCTTTCAGGTCCAGGTTCTTGGCCCCATTTATACTCTGACTCGTGGCTGTGGCGTCTACTTTCAGCGTGTGGGTGTTGCTGTTGTCTCGGGTGATGGCCACGTTGTGCCACTGGTTGTCGTTCAGCGCCCTATCGCTCTTGCCCTTGATGAGGTTGGGCCCGTTTCCCAGATCAAAGACGTAGTGGATGTATCTACGAGAAGAATCACCACAAATCAGTAAACGATATATCTTTCATTTCAGTGCTTTATGCTTAGATTTTTTTCATACATTTCGTCTTTGTCTCAGATATCTGAACGGGGAATTCTTGAGTTTGTGACTTTCGGGCAGCTTCAATATGACAATAGTGAGTAAGTGACAGAAAGATACAAGAAATATGAGACTTCACCTTTAACACACAATCTAAGAATGATGCATTCCTTTAAATTCACATTTTCCCACAACAAATAATTCCAATGGGGGCTCAGTGTCAATAAATAAACGTGTTTTATTCCTCAAAACAAGCAAATTAACTCCCTAATTAATTTTCTCTGCCTCGGAAAATTCCAAATTTCTTTTTGGCGTAACTAAAACACAGTCAAGATGAAATATCACAGCATTGTTCATATTTCTTCACCAATTTAATTCATATGTAGAAGCTCCTGCAGATGCTTTGAACTGTGTCCAATCAGAAGGATTTGAACTTCTGGTGACCGAAACAATTGTGAATCCAACATTTAGGAGATAAAATTTCAACTGGTACATGTAAATCCAATATCATCGCCGGTTTCAGTTCTGCTCTTGGTTGCAAACTGTGACCAAGGGATTAGATCGAATGTGCAGTTCATATTAAAGTGTAATCTCACTGAGATAAAGAAGATAGCAACAAGTGTTGCTTTGAACGTGTTGTTTGAAATCCGAAAGCCTCCATTTCATACAATGAACCTAATTTCATGCGATTAACCCTCAAAATGATGCAAACACAAGACATGCGACATCAATGTGGGATTACATGAATAATAATGTGTCAAAGTGCAGTACAGTGCGGTCGGGGCAGGGCCCCATCACTGTACCTTCCCAATAAGATACTGTATTTTGGGAAATCTTGCAAAAACAAATCAAACTATGGCCAAAACAGGTTGAAGACGTATCCTTGAAAAAGGAAACGGTTGCTTTAAATGCATAGTGTAACTGTTAGCTCTCTCTGACATAACATATAAGCAAAAAAAAAAAAAAGTTCAGTAAAAACTAATTATTACCTGTACGTACATGGTTAATGTGATATGATTTCAGTGTTACCAGCACTCTAGCAATCTAGAAATGCTTATTTTAGTAGTAAACAATTCTTCTGCACATGCATGAGCAGACGTACAGGAGCAACAATGGCGGCCGACAGAGTGTCTCCCTGCTGGAGCCTTTTGAGACTAAACGTTTTCTTTTGTCAAATTGGTACAAACTTATGTAATGATAAAAAAAATTTTTTTTGAAGTATTCTTGTTTTTGGAATTGAATTGATGATTAGAATTGTCTGGATCTCTCCTCCTCCTTATAATCAGGATTTAAGGATTATTATCTAATTTAGCATTTGTGTTTATTTAAGAACGTCAACCACGGACAATATTCTTTTGTTTGTTTAAATAAATTGTGCATCTTTATTTTGAAACCTGGAAAATCTACACGTGAGAAATCTCCTCCTCAAAGGACATTTTTACCACAACCCTCCCAGTCCACATTCTCCTGGGACTTGGTACTTTTATAGTCAACAGTCTCCGGAATAACAATCCAAACTGGCTGTCTGTAAATACTAACGTCTGTGTACTTGCCATTGTTAATGTTTTTTAGCATATTGGTCTCTGCGTGCATGTGTGCATGCTTTTATTCCCCCCCCAAAAAACAGTGCCAACTTGTGGCCTGGCCTGCTAACTACATCGTTTTCTGTCTTTTCCATGTAAACACAAATCATTTTTTAAAATGTTGTCACGTAAACAGAATCAGAAAACCGTTCGTACCATCTTTAGTTTCCATGAAATGAAGAGTGACCTTGAACCTACCCCTTCACCAGCTCCACGGCGATAAAATCGTTTCCGTCTCCGGAGTTGAAGAGTATGAATCCGTCCGGCGAGGTGGTCTTGAATTGGAAGAAGAGGTGCATGGACGTGTACGCCTGGAGAGTGGCCAGGCTCAGGTAGCTGCTCTTGGACTTGAAGGTGACGGGGTCGGCGATGATGGAGCGGACCCCGAAGCGAGCGTTGAGCTCGCAAAAGTCAATGTCACCGTTCTTGCACAGGTCAATGTAGAGCATGCCATTAAATCTGAGGACGGGGAAGAAACACGGTCTTAAAAATACCGTTTGACCTCTTCTCCGAACAAGACGTGGGACAAAGATGGCGACCGCTTGGATGAATAATACCATTTTAGCTACCGTCTGTCTAAATCAAGCCTGATATTATGAACTCTTTTATAAGTACTTAGAGCAGTAGAACTGGGATCTAACCCATAACATATGCCAAGATAAAGAAATATATTTGACAACATAATCAGCAGTTCACAGCATGGTATTTCGAAGCACAATGGCGAGTGGCAGTGAGTACCTGAGGCTCTGCAGGTGACCGATGAAGCTGGACGGGATGCTGGAAACAAAGCGGCGCTCGGTCATGATGCCCGTTTCGATGTTGTGGAACTCCAGACGAGTGTGGTCGCCCACCATTTGTCCTGGAGACGGGGAGGGTGGAGGGGATGGGTTGAAAAGAAAGACAAAAACCGAAAAGAAAAGAGAACACTGTCTGACACTAACACAAAAGGGCTGATTTAAGGAGAAGATTACATTAACAGTATTAGATGACTGCGAATTGTCACTGAGAGGTTTTTTTTTTCTTGGTTTTTTTTGCAGTTGTATGGATTTTCTACGGCAAGACACCAACACTGAGGCTTTAGAAAGCAACACTAAGAACATGTCCAGGGATTTGCAGTTAAGTACCTTCTGCTACATCATCGTCAACCGTTAGCTTGTAGGTTTTGCCGCGGCGCACCACACGCACTGTATGCCATTCATTATCATTGAGCTTTTGCCCGGCATACAGGGTCTCCGGTCCCTTGCCTGAGAACAATGGTCAGTCACAGAGTTAAGGACATCCTGAGCCTAAAACCAAGCCTTTGTTTTCCCACTTGTCAGAATAGAGTCGCTGACTTGAAGTTTACTTGTTTTTCAAGCATTAAGTCGCTTGTCAGTTTTCAAATGGAGTCTTAATTTCTTTCGGAAAACAAAGGCCTGGTTTAGACATTAAATTACAGAGTGAAAATATACAAGATACTTGACATCCGAGCTCTAATAGGAAAACCGGTCTACCACACCCAAAACAGGGTCATAGTTTGTGCAGAAAAAGGGCAACTGAAGGAGAAACTATTGCTTTTACTCACCCGAGGCTAAAAGATGTCTTTTTATTTATCCTCTTTCTTTACTTTCTCTCTGTTTTATAACTCATATTACATGAGAATGCAGGTCAAGCAAACTGGACACCAGTTTATTAACACTACAAATGTCAGTTCATCTACATTGTGGACTTTGACTTTAAGCATGATCAGTTTAGCCCATTTCAAAACATAACGTTTAATTTGTGTGCATGTCGTTTTAAAAAGAGGTTCAATGAACACCTTTTGTATCTTTATTCACTATATTGTGCTTCTGAACAATCAATAAGTTGTTTTAAACCTGCAGTATGTTGTCAGCACATTAAACTCGCCTGGTATTTTCCAGCTATTTTGGCTCAGGCTACAGATACACAACACATTAGGTGTGCATTCATTTGCTGCACCACCGGACAGCAGCAGCAGCAGCAGCAGCAGCTTAATGACTGTACCTGGGACAAGAACAGGAACCTCATAAACAGGAGAGCATCACAATTTGTACTTTTACTACAGTTGAAAGACCCAGAACATCCAGGATTAAACAAACATGTCAGTCCTGTCCAACTTGGAATAAAAAACGCTTGCGTGCGCCTAATGTGATAATCTGATCAAATGTTTTCCATTGTTAGAGGGAATGAACACAAACTGTGTCTTTTGTTCTATAATACAGAAAAGGGTCAATTTGATGTTTACATTTATTTTCTGTTGTCTAATTTTATCATCTCAGAAAGTACGATCTACTGTACTATAATCTACACACTGAAACTGGTTGAATGTTGGCGAGTTTCAAATGTTTTCTATTGACTTTATTAGTATTAGTAGAGTTGAATTTTATGATCAGATGTGCAAATTGAATTATGAATTATTTTTTTTCATTCTATTTCTGAGGGGTCTATTATCTCTGTATTTGAAGTGGATTGTGGCAGAGAAACTTGTTCGACTGAGGAGGAAACATACATTTCCCTAAGGAGTGCCTGACATTTTCAAACAACCGGGGAGGGAAACAAACCTGCCAGAGACCTGTCGTATTTCACTTCTGTCAGAAGTGATAAATGTAAGCGTGTGACTGGCACTGTGCACTCCTGGAAATACCAGGCTGTTGTCGAGAATAATAGGATGCCATCAGAGCATAAACTGAGGCGGTGGTTGGACTTTCCAGCAGTGACAGTGATCCCGAACGCTCGTCGAGGCCAACAAAAGATCGGTTCAAGAGTTTTGGCTAAAGAGTCCTGAGAGGTTGCGCGATTGTATAACCAGACAAATACATTTATATGTGACATTAACAGGTTTAAACAAATGCTAACTGAGCTGTTTCAATTGGATTGTATGACCTTTCCTTATTCATATTCATTTAATTGATGCTAAAACTGCATGTTGCCTTTTCCCTGACACAAACATCCTTCTAAACAGACGGCGACCCAAACTCATTCACTGCAGTTGATCCTTCCAAAATATCTGTTGAGTCTCGAGGCGATTATCAAAATCAAGCGCTAATTGTCAACAGTGATAAGTAATCCTTTGTAACATTAAGTATTCTTTTGCTAGGATGTAAAAACATATCAACAATCAGATTAAAGCCAGTGGAGATGCACCAATCAGGAGGAGATTACCCAGGTTTCTCCATTACTGAAACGAAGGGTTTATAGACACATAGATATCCTATTATTTAGTCTCTTTAGTTGATATTGCATGTTATATTGTTGATAATACAACCAAGAAATACTCATTACTAAACACTGATTGCTAATATTTTGTCTAATGTCAACACTTGTGATAAAAGTCTAGGTGTGGTGGTAAACAATGCAAAGTCATAATAGCATCTATCGCGAGTATAGAAAGAGAAAACAGGCCCATCTTCAGGAACGTCTTTAGACTGAGGCTTCCTGTTGGATTACAATTCAATCTCATCCTCCTCCCTCCACATCATAGCCTAAAGTAAGCCTGGAGGGCAGTGCAGGGAGCGCAGCTTAAGAAAAATGCATCTCTCTCCGTCAGAAAGCAAAGCATCAACACAGCATCAACACAGGAAGCAAAATGAAACTTGAGTGTTAACTTACTGGAGTTACAGTTTATCCTGATACAGTCTAGATGGGGAAGAATAAATGACAGATGAAATTGCATCCTTCAAGGTTACTGCTGCAGACATCCAAAAACAAGAAGTCCACCCTTCCGGGGACGTACACATGCAGGAGGGTAGCCATTTTATCCCTCTGGTTTTAATGTTTAACTTTAATCAATCAGAAAGTAAACAATGCATTGTTACACTTTTTAAAACAAAGATACATTTCCAAATTTCATCGAAATTTCGGTTGGTTTTTTTTTTCCTTTAGGCAATACATAGTAAAAATGGCCACTTGTGTTACCAGCTACATGGGTTTTCCAACCCAACACTGACTTTGTAACTTTAAATTTAAATATTGACATGAGAAAAGTCAAAGTCTCTGGCTCCAAAGCTTTTGCACCGGTGAGGTTGCAGTAGCCATTTATTTTAGAGCCACAAATCTTTGAAAAGCCAAGTGGAGCACTGGCTTTACGAGCGACAACTGTGATCGCGGTACAAATTGAGTTTGGAGGCGAGGCCGGAACCGCGGTGAGGGTTGGTCACCATGTGGCTGGTGGTTTCATGTGTCGTCAACCGCAACAGAAAAGTGGGAGCAAACAGCCAACGATCCAATCAGCACCAGCACCATGCAGAGGCACAGGAACCCCAACCGTCGAATCTGCAGTACTATCCTGCTCCTGTAGGTGTCGCTAACCAAACACAGTCAAAGGCTACGACTTTAAATGTTTCGTGTTTGAGAAGAAGAAAAACAAAAAAAACGTTCATGAGATCACGAAATGCTAAGAGTCATACAAGCAATGACCAATTGGAACTGAAAATATGTTTTTGACAAGAATCTAGCATATGTTTAATAACGCTGGCTATAATTAGTGAGAGATTTAAATACAAACACCAGCTTATTGGTTCTTAGCACTACCATTTACTCGTACAGATGTTCAAATACACGTAAGCAAGTTGAAAATGGAGGTTGTTGGCCCATGCCACACTTTATTCTTTTGCTGATTGTTTCAAAGTGTTTGGAAAAACTTGGGGTCGCAGCCAGCTGCAGGTTTTGCTGGGCTCTGTTCTCGGGCTGTTCACCTGACGGGCCGCAGGCTTAAGGCCTTTGAAGGGGTGAATACCATCTTTTGACAAAGCAGGATGGAGAATGGAGTTGACAGGTGATTGAAAATAAAAGGAAAAAAGAAAAGAAAATAGAACAAGACACTGAAAACACACAGATTTCCATCAAAAAGATATCATTGTTAGGGATGAAAAAAAGAGAAGAAAAACACCCATATCAACAAGAAGGTGAGAGGGGGAAACTGCTTGATGGCGAATAAAAAACATGAAGTTAGTGGGAATCCAAACATCCGTCACCTTATAATGTTTCAGCACGCTATACTTTAAAAAATACTTCATTACAGACTAGATCCAGTTTGTCAGTCATATTCTACTGTGTGATCATCCGAATGTTTTAGGAACAAAATTCTATACAGGTTCAGCGTCGACACGTTAGTAAGTAAATAGTTGTTACACCCATGCAAAAAGAAACATAGACACTCTGTTGTCTGTGTTCTGAAGTTGGTTAAAAGGATTGGTACTTGTGAGTAACTGATGTGTTGTGCACAAAAAGAGAGAAGGAGGAGAACAGAGGAGAGAGGTTACCGCTGGACGGGTAACCTTCTCGGGGTGAAGGTGGAGGTGTAAAAGGCCGATGGTTTGGTGGGTGGGTGGCTATGTAGGGGGGGTGGGGGCATACGATACCTAAGTTGACCGTGAGTTTGACGCGACTCCCGTCCAACTCCAGCCGGAGCGTGTCGGCTGAGTCCCGGGAGGTGGTGGCCATGAGGAGGCCGTACGCCCGCTGGGAACGGAAGCGCAGGGAAACGTCCTCCGCCTCCGTGTGCATGACGTTCGGCATCACCACCTTCATGTACATGCTGCCGTCGTAGGACAGGATGGAAGCCTCTGCGTGGGGAAAGTCCAGAGCGCAGAGGAAGATGCAACGTTAGAACGAGCAGCTGCAACTAACGGCAGGAAATAAACTCCGTCTTAGTTAATCGTCTGTTCAGTAACAACGATTTTCCAGTGATCGGCCACGATGGTCTCTTTTCTATTTCTTTTTTTTTTTTTTATTCATCAAGTCATGTGACATTTCAAACATTTTGTGCAATCACATGCACCACCTATATCCCTATATGCACACACGCACGCACACATACACACACACATATATACGTATATATAAACACAAAATTTCAAGGTTCAAACAGCGCTCCCTTTCCCAATATACCTGTTCACACCCAAACCCTATATAAAAACATAAAAACTTTAAGTCCAACCTTCCTACAGAATGACTGTAGGAGATGTGTGGATGGAAAGCCAAACTTACTTCAGGCATTAATTGTATACTCAGTAGGCAATATTGGGTGGCGATAATAATTGGTTTCTACTGCTATGCAGATGACAAGCATGTCTATTGATAGATGAAGTCGATCATCGGTGAGTAAACCGTAGTGCCGGGGTGAAAATCTGATTTTCCCAAAGGGACACACAAAATAATAGCATTTCCTAATGAGAGTCGAGACATGGAATTTCATGGAACGCTTAGTGAAATTTGAGTAGCTGCGTTATTCTATTAACTGTCTTGTTTGTTCACTATGAAACACCAATTTAGCAAGGTAACAATTGCTTGACATAACCAATAATGTAATAATGGCTATTAACGTAAAAAAAATGTGACCATTCCAAATATGATAAAGCAAATAATAACAGGAATTTTAATTCGAATCAGGATTTCTCAGTGGCACCCTGAGGGCCGGTCAAGCAGCGTTAGAGGCCCACATACAGTCCGCGGGCCTTATGACGCTTATGGTTGCTTCTGTTGTGACTTTTATCGTTCTCTAAATGCATGGCTGTCCACTTCTAAATCTGGTTCTACTCAAAGTTTGAGTGAAAATTTTCCTCTGACAAATAAACAACGTCCTCAAGCTCAATGTTACAGCCTGATTTTCTTGTCTTCATGTCCTCAGTGGGGCTTCACGGCTCCTCTCAGCTCACCATAATTGCTTGTAACACAGCCAGCGATGAGGTCTTCGGCCCGTGCTGTGTGTTCACTTTGCTTTTTTTTTTTGTTGTTGTCATATTCAGTAATCAAGCTCATGAAAACCACATCTGTTTTACTTGGCCTTGCCATTGCTTATATTATGGTTGGTAAGCGGCTGTAAGTTGTAACAGCACGCCCACTGTGACTTGGCAATTTTCTCAGACTGTAAGAAGATGAACTGAAGACTCTTTCAGACTGTAACGTAAAGACAACAGATCTGTCATGTTTGTCGGGTACACTTCTGGAATATCCAGGTTGAAGGATGTCAACATTATACTATATAGCATGAAGATGAAACTTCAGATGTGGGAGAGACTGGAAAGTTGGAAAAGCAAAGCAGTTGATTGTCTTGTGTTGATGTCATGGAAGTCGTTCAGTCTGCGCTTGTTTTCATCCTAACATCAGGTTTTCATATTCCGGTTTGAAACGGTGCGGAAAAAGACGCGTGAAATAGAGAATGAATCTAAAAAGTTGGCTTCACATGTCAATGAAAAGCACACTGTGTGCTTCAGATTTGCTGTGAAAGTCCCATCGAGGAGAGATTCAGTTGATCAACATCTGTATTCTGTTGATGAAACACACAACATGACAATGTGTAGTCTGGAAGGGAGACTGGTCAACATGATAAATATCTCCCATAAATCACTGGTAGTGAATGGCCTGACCTGGGCGAGGCTTTCTTTAAATCCACCTTGGAATATATCCCTGTTATCTGGAGTTTCTAATTTTAACCTTTTTTTCCACTGTCTGCTGTAGTTTTACAAGAAATCACCAAGTGAGCAAAGTTGATTCTGCTTTAAAATGAGGATAAAGTCACGGCAAGTTGGTGTTTTCTTCTACACAGAAAAGTATTAACAACAAAAGTTGGATTCTTGTATCTTCAGCAGCTATCTTGAGTCAGACATATCGATAAATCTGCAGCCTCTGATTTGAAATTTGTCACAGCAGACCGGCCTGCCGCCCTCTGTGTTTCCCACTGCTAATTCACTTTCAGATCAAACTCCGATAAACAATATCGCCCTGCAATTTTTTGTTCATATCAGACCGGCCTGTTATAAATTGATATTACATTCCGGCTAATTTCCTTTGTCACGACTTTACTTTACCCACATCTTTGAGGCCGACCACCAACTCTTCTCGGTTCGTACCGTCAATTAGAAGAGAGCCGTGACTGCCAGCACCTAATCGCTGCCAAAAGTGGAGCTCCTGAGCGTACGCCTCATTTATTTGGCTCCAGGAGTCGTAGAGTAACCTTTGCGTATGAATCTCTTTTGTCCAGGTCCTCATTTGACGGCGACACACTTCTCTGTACTTCAAGTTGGCTTTTACTCACTGTATTTGGCGCATGGGAACATTTATAGAGATCAGTGTAACCCTGAACTAACCAACACGTGGATAATCAAAACGACTCGTTATATTTCTATCAGAGAAGTTCATCTTGAAATTTTAGCATCACAAAGCTGAAAATTCCCAAGGGCAGGTGACTGGGGCCAATTTTGGTGATGATGTAACATTTCATCCAGCGCTGGCTGCCGTTTCCTTGCATTCTGCCGGCATCACTCAGAGGTGATTATTTGTCCTGTCGCTGCAACTTAATATGATAAATGATCTAATAATATGCTGAGGCATTATGTGTCCTCTAAATGTCCTTCCTTTTGGTTCAACTGCTTGACCAGACAACTGCAGGCCTACTGACTGGCCACTGGGTGGCGACACAGTCCAGCAGTCTGCTGAGAAATTCTACAGGTATTGGCAGGAAGTGGGATCAAGAGTCACAAAAAAAGAAAAGAAAATGGATTTGAGAAATAGAAAATGAAGATATACAATAGGAAATATTCTGAACATGAAACCTAAATCTCAATTTGATCTTAATGTTATTGTAAAGACTGAAGATTTGACCATTACACAGCTGGGAGCCCTTCACTAAACACCCCAGGCTCACCGATTCACTTAGAAGCTCATTTGATTGATGCAGAGAAAATGCTGGAACATCTTTCCCTCCATCTTGTTTACCTTTGTCAAAGTGCTCGAGTCTCAACCAGGCAAAAAAACACACACACGCACATCCCCCTCATCTACCCATCCATCTTCTATACCACCTTATCCAACTTATCCAACATACATGTGAGGCTGATTAGGGATTCCTAACCGCCTGTAGGTGTTTATTGTGAGTGTTATTATTGGTTTCCCTGTTATGGACTGATCACCCGAGTCTATCCTCCAAATGTCCACGAAGGATTACTAAAAAGCTGCAAGTAATTCACCTCTATGTTAAATGGGGAAACGTATGAATCAGATTCTCTGATCCACTTTAAGATTAAGCACTTCATGGAATAAAACACATTACTCATATATAGAGACAAGTTGAAGTTTCAATCATTTTTTGACATGAATTTATAATAGGTGTAAGATGATACATGTGACATTTACAACAGTTGTAGACTATAGATGAAGATTTAGATATTTAAAATGTAAATCTTTTTTTAAGGATCATAACATGTAAATCAAGAGATGGGAACACATTAAAATGCAGGTCAAGAGGTATATAAAAAAGATTAATATATGTAGTATGGATATGTTTCGTGGACTATGTCAGCATTTTGATCTCACAAAAAGGTTTTTAGATCTTTTTGTAGCTTCTCAAATCTCAGACTCTTTCGGATTCTGTTCAGTTTAATCTCATATTTCTGTGGCAACGTTAGGGGGAAGTTAACGGTGTGCCATCCCAAGGTGACTTTATTCTGGGGCACTGTTGCGCACATAGAAAAGCACTCCAGTAAATTGTGTTTGTCATAAAAACTAGGCTGCCCACACAAGATTAAATGAACATACAGTATATCAATCCCCTAAGATTTTAAAGTGTCCGTACAGGAGTGGCTCAGTGTGTGTGTGCGTGTGTTCACATGCAGTACGTGTGTCAGACTCCGTGCTCGACTGGACATGAAATAAACAGGCGTGTTTGGTTGGAGGGACGCCTGCCACTGATGTCTAATTGACAAGGTGTCAGATTACAGGCGCGGCGTAATAAACACAATTTAAATTCTCATTACCGCACCGAGCTGAGCTGTCAGATTAACTCCGACATGTCATATTTCCTGGACGGAGCCGTGTCTGCGCGTGCGTGATGACCTGCACGCGAAATGGTCTCTCTATAGCGTGGCCAAAGGACTGACACACTTAATGCCCACTGACCTTGAGAGCCATGTCAGGATCACATGTAAAATAGAGCCTGATGTTTGTGTGTTTTTGTGAAATATGTAACATGATACTGCAGAAAGGTAGGTTTACTATGACTTATGGAGGACCAGCAGAGAGTCCGGGGCATGGCTTTAGGCGGAAAATATTCTGGGTGTCCAAAATTGTTTTGGTCCATGATCGTATCAAAATCAACAATGAAAATCGTGAATGACGTACAGATATCCAAATGTGTCAATATTCTGGAAATTAAAAATTAGATAACTCATAGGTCCATAGAAGTAGTCCCACCTGTGTGGATTCTGCATATATATAATTCCTCAGGCATCTTGGAGAGAAAATTCCTCCTCTCTGCTTCAGCATTTGAACGCATCATGATGAGTCAGAGAATTATGAACCAATCAATTTTAAAAAGTATATGCCACATGGTATCAATTGACCAATCACGTTGCTCATTACTGGGCGGAATACAAAAACGTTAGTCGGTCGTGAGTTGTGTACACGAGCTGATAATTTGCTACGTTTTGGCGAAAAGTGATGGATTTTGACGAAATTAGGCGGTGGGAAGTAGTGATGGACAGTATACACATATTTTACACGTCCGCCATTTTTTCATCCGTCTTTTCCAAAAATTCACCATCCAATTGACGGCTGGACGGCTCGCTGTCTAAAACCATGGTCCAAGATGTCCCTGCACTAGATTTTGTGAGTATATATGGATGAGTTTATTGTTTTAAGGCCCCCAATGGGATGCTTATATAGCATTTATATATGAAGACATAGGAATGACAAGACTTATCTAACACTTTCAGCATGTCTTTGAATTGAGGGGAAAAGCTGTGGTAAATGGCAAAAAAACAACAAAAAACTGTACACACAGTACAGTGAAGGTAAAAAAAATTTAAATTTCATGCTACACTATTGCAATAAACGGCACATCTGAATGTGATTATTTAATATTAGTTTGCTCCTTTATTGGTGTTTATAAATCAGTTGTATTTAGACCAACAGAAGGTCAGCCTCACGCTGACAGACTGAGGTGTGATATACTTCTATGAGCCACGATATTTTCCCAACTCCATTACTGGACTAGTTAGTGCGACTGCATTTTCTTGTGCCGGACAAATTGGAGCAAGTCACAGCCAAAGACAAATGGCAGATAACGCTATGCAGAGCGGTAAACACTAACTGGGTAAACAGCACTACAGCGCCAAGATATAATGGCTGCCATATCTCAAATTCTCACACACACACACATACACACACGTAGACACAAACACACACGGTCATGTCTGCAGTGTTTTTATCGTTTCATCACATTACACTGATAAGCATTTATTCCCTGGAACCACACCTTAAAGGTACAGCATGTGTAACTTTGAGTGAGGTCTTTTTTTTGTGCACTGTGTGGCAGTAATGAGTCACAGTTGCCACCTAAAGGTAAATAATGTGGATTTCTTGTAGCTTCTTCAGTTGCTCGACTGGCAGGAGCCAAGTAGAGGATTTGTCCCAGACACTATCAGCATGTTACTGTATGTCTCTATCAGGAATTATATTTTCTATATTTTTGTCTTCTTTCACTATGAAGGTAATGTAAGTGGAACTAAAATAAATTTGCATCTCATTTCTGATGTAGCCGGTAATATTTGTTGATATTCTGGCCCTGAAAGTGTTTAGTAAGGCTGTCAAAGTTGCACTTATTGTATTTGTTTATTTGGACGGGACAGTGCATGTTAATGAACAAGCCATCTCCTCACGAGGTTACCGTAAATATGCCAGGTTTAGCAATTTCCATTCGTTGTCTCACATAAAACCATACAAGGTTACTAACATATATAAACAATAAAAACATATAAAAGCACTAAGGTAAAACAAAGACAAAGACAATAAAATAATTCTTCCTAAAAACCTACCATAATGTGAAAATATTGAAGTGCTTACTCAGCAATCTGACATAGGTTTTTAAATATATTTCAAAGTGCATGATTTTCCTGGTGATCACATGATTGCTTGTTAATCAGCCATATCTTGTACTGTTTTATTAAACCAACAAAGGTGGATCTTTCTCGGGTAACTGGAGATATAGTATTCCAGTTTGAACAACCTTTAACTGATAAGGCATTCTGGGCAAAGGAAGACTTTCTAGATTTAATTTCACAATCACCCCTGGTGGTTGACCTGGTATTAGTAAGACTTTTTTGATCAAATTCAACAGTGGCGGTGGGGCCATCCCATGCATGGGTTTGTTTATTAGGCAGGCAAATTTAAATAATTAAAAATTCTCAAAGCTGACTTGACGTGTATTAATCTATCATCATGATTAATCTGATTTCAAATTTTAATGCAATTAACCCATCTGCAGTGTAGAATGAAGGTACATGTTCACAAGATCCGTCAAATTCTTGCATCCCATTCATTGTCTATGTGTAACGCATCGCGGTGCATGCTGGGTGCAGTGTGGCATGTTTCGTTTGCGGCGCAAATGTTTTCAGAAATAGTTCTCGCTGGAGCAGACAGCCCCGAGTGACACGTTTCCTCTCAAACAATGTCAACAAGGTAGTTTGTAGATGACTAAAAAATGTGTAGTGTTAATGTGGATGAGTGTTTGTTTCGAAATATGTTTTTTTGTTAACATGAACTGTTAAAGGTGTTTCATAAACATGTAGATATCCCCTTTAGTCTTTTGGCTGTTTGCTCAGGCAAAATGAAACGTGACTAATATAGATTAAAAATGAATGAGATTTAATTGCGATTAATCCACAGCAACCCTGTAATTAATCAGATTAAAATTTTTAATTGTTATACAGTACAAGTATTTCGATTTGTGATATTTTAGTGGTAGAAGAAGTACTTCTGGCAGATTTTGACTGAAACATTGACATTCAGGTTGTTTTGGAATATTTTCATTCCAAAATATTACATTAGATATAACATTACTACTGCTTCATTTACTTGAAACCCTCACAATAACCCTAAACTGCATACATTCCGCCACTACTAACTGTATTTCTTTTTGTCCCTAAAATTTAAAAACCAACAAAACGTGTACTAGACTACTGGTGTGAATTCATCCAGACTCTGGATCTTTCTTTGTAAAGTGTCATCACTGCCTTCCAATCACAGCATCGACTGGTTCTCTGTAACACTGGTTATCAATATCATGGCTCAAAATGAATATTAATTAACATTAATATGATCATTATATTAAAAGATTACCCACAGGAAAATAAGACACAATCACGTGTCTAAAATACATAAAAGGAAATTACATTAATGAAAAAATATTATCACAAAATCCTGACTATCTAAGTCCCATAATGATTACATTTAATTATTTCAATGGTGTATCTCCTGCAAAATAATTCAAGGTGATATGTACACCTCCCCCATATCAGATTAACCCTTTAATGCCCTGCAACTTTTCCTTTCAGAAGTAAAAAATACTTGGGGGGGGGGTTATTACGCAGTGTCCACTAAATGAAGGCAGAGGAAGGAAAAAAGGTACTATAGATGGAGAGATATGATCAGAAATCTGTTATTTGATATGCCGAAAGCAGTGGAAGCAATTTGTGAGGGTTAGCGATGTGGAAATTAGTTTTGAACCTTAATCAGTCTGTATGAAACAGTGGAGACGCTGCGATGGAAGGTGGTCAGGAGGGCAGTCTGACTGGCGCACGGCGAGGCCGGAGCGGGCCAACGTGGGCACGACGTGTGACTGTCAAAAACCACAATGAGTCCCTCAGTCCGCACTCACAAGCTCACAATCACATGAAGTAACTTCTGCGTCGGTCGATAATAACCTGTACCTGTTCAGTCAGTCTACAACCACAAGATTCTCCATCATAAATGTTGCAGTGCCTCTTCTCTGTTGTGTTTTTTTGTTTTTTTAAACCTTCGTTTATGGACAATAGGTTGTATGAATGATATATAAGAGGAAAAGGCCTTTGCACACTTACCCCTCTCACAAGTACGTGACCAGAAGCCCGTGCCCGTGCAGTCGCAGATGAATCGATTCCAGCCTTCCTTGCAGACGCCCCGGTTTTTGCACGGGTAACTCTCGCACTGCTTGCCCTGCTGCTTGTTACACGAGGGCTTGATGCCGGCGCCGTTCTGATTTTCGGCGATCTGCCGGATGTCTTTGCTTCGGCCGTCGATGAAGAGGTCGCGGATGCAGCCCACGTAGCCGTAGTTGAGCATTGCTGTCCAGAGCTCGGTGGGCAGGATGAGGTTGGTGCGGTCGTTTGGAAGCCCCCCCAGATACATGTCGCCCTCCAGGTCCAGGATCTCGCTCTCGCCACTGGCCGTGAACGGAGTGCGTCTGCTGTTTACAGAGATGGTGCCTGAGGACAAGGCGGGAGGACGAGGAGGCGGCGTCAGGTACTTTGAAGCACGAGTCCCAGTAAACTCAAAAGTATGCTTCACCGTGGAATTTTCACGAGTTCCCTCTTTACTCCACATTCCATAGAGAGAACTGGACTTGGGATTAGAAGTCGACGGGTTCAAATCCCACAGTGGACGAGTCACCAGACCCTTGAACCCCCAACAGTCCACAGGAGAACCGGTACCGTGTGTGAAATGTGGCTGCTCACTGCTTCTATTGCATGTCAATCTGGGCCACCTGAGGCAATATATTGACAATTTGACTATTCTGTCTAGTTTCTAGAATTAGGATTAGTGTTTCTAAATCCTGTTTCTTTTGTGTGTTTTTAACTTTCATGAATTTGTTCTCGAGAAAATATTGATTAACCAAACAAATGCGTGTCAACAAATAAAAAGTAAAAATTTGAAATAAAAGTTGAAGTTTTTATTGTCACTTTAACGACAATACAATTATTGTTATTAACTGACAGTCTATTGAATACTACAACAACTGCTCTAACCTCCAATACTACTGGTAGTAGGAATATTCTATATTCTATCTAACAGTTATTGATAGAACCTGGACTGAATCACTGTATATATTAAGTGGCTTCTATGGCTATCTGTATAGATTATGGAAATTAGACCTTCCTGTGTATTCAGAAAGATGTTTCTGACTTATTTTGGTGTTTAACAAAGGCTTGTTATGAAAACTTCATCAAGTTAACTGACCTGAGCGTCCGTCTCGCTGGATGTCCACGTGATACCAGGCTCCATCGTTCACCTTCGACTGTGTGGCTTTCACTTTGATAGTGCCTGAGCCCATGTCCAACAGCAGGTAGAGGCTGCCGTCCAGCAGCTCCACTGCAAAGAAATCCACCTGGAGCAAGACAGCACAGATTCCTACATTTCTTCAAAGCAAAAACGTGTTGGATTGCTCATTAGACACAACATTCCATTCACTTTAGGAGGAAATTACAAGTGAAAGTAAAATTTTTGGGATCCCCAGGGGATCTCAAGATGAGCTATAGCTGATCAAGAGACGATCACTGAGAGGAGCAATCAGCACCGGATATGCTCAAACAGTTTAGGTCATATTTTCACACAAAATATCTAAATTCTATAATCTGTTAGTATGACTCAAAATAATCTAGTTGAAGAACTGGGAGACATATATGATATCAGTATTAATGGTATAGAAACTGGTAATGTAATAACTGTCGCTAACCTAATAAATGTGGCCATTTCGAATGTAATAAAGCCAATAACCTGACAATATAATAAAACAGCAAAGGATTTTTAACAATCATAATTGAAAGAAGGTGCTAAAAGGGATTAGTAAGTCTCCTCAATGATAATATTCCCTCCACTATACCTATTCTTCTAAGTAAAACTGAACAAAATCTGCAAATAAATATGTTGTTTCCAAGAAATGCAGTCTTATATATGCATTTATTTATTTTTTACAATATTGGCTAAAGTTATTACACATCCAAATGTTTATTTTTTAATTCCCATTCCTTTATATGATAACTTATTCGATTATTTGCAAAATGTTATGATAAATGGCTCAAATATCTTATTATACTTTTGACAGGTCATCACATTACATTTGAAATGAATTTGTTTCATTGAGTACATGTGTAATCAGCTCAAAGCTTTGAGAACCACAAGAAATAAAACTAGTAATTAATTGATGGTAACTTTAAGTCCTACATTCGTTCATTCAGTGGGCTTCTCTTGCACTACGGGGATCGTGTACCGACCTTGGTGTTCTTCTGGCTGCGCGCGGCGTCTTTGCGCTCCTGCGGTTTGCCGTGGGTAAAGAGGATGAGGCCGTTGGGCTCGGTCGTGCGGAAATCGAAAGAGATGGAGCCCATCCGCTTGGTGTTCCACTTCGGGAGGCTGATGTACGCCTCTGGAGTCTCAAACGAAATGGGGTCCAGGGTGGCCACGTTCTCACACTTGTAGGACACCTCACCTTGGATCTTCATCTTCGGGTCGACGATTCGAGCCAGGCGGGACAGCTCCAGGCGGATGTCATTGTTTTTATACACCACCTGTGGTTGGTTAGGAAGAGGAGTTTGTCATTCTTCCGTTTTTCTGGCTTCATAAACAATGTCCCGCCATCACGGGAAAAAAAACCAAAATAAAATAGTGTGACACATTTCGGTTAAGTTACAACAATTAAAATTATGCCATCAAACCAGGAAAGACCTCAAAATAACAAGAATGTTATCAGCATTTTCCAGATGAATGCTTTTCTGTGGTGAGGACATTTTATTCAGGCACTCATTAATTTACAAGCCTGTCTATTCAGACCGAAAATTGGTGTATGATGATGGACAGACTAATCACAGTCACAAAGGAATAATGAACATATGGTTCACCCATCAGGACAAATTTAAACTTGCAGGTCTTAAATCCATTGATTAACACTTGACAAGAACCACTTTTTTTTTTTTTAGGACATTAGAGAGTCTGATGAAATGCGGTTAATAACAAGACAGTTTGAATAAAGTAAATAATTTAGTATTATGAACCAGCAATTTGCGCAATTATTTCAGCAGCGGTTTGAATCAAATACAGCAGCCACGTTTTTTTTGTTTTTTTTTCATTCCCCCAGTTCGTCCCAGAATTAGCAGCAGCCTCATGCCGGATCATTGCCAGGAGGGGAGGGGGGGGGGGGTTCACCCTTCAATTCATCAGTTCATTCATCATCTACACCCACTAGGAGATGGTCGCAGCGTGTTGGCGCGTCGAGCAAAAGGAGGGTCAGACTCATTAGAATTCAGTTAAAATGTGCATGTTGGATGAATCCTAACGTGTCACGTGAGCCGTGGTTTCAGATGTTTCTTGAAGAGAGTCGGAGACGATGCTGAAGGTGATTAAACCTACCTAGATATTGTTATTGTACTTTCTTTCACTAGTCAAAGTATATCAAAAGGGCAGACATCCAGGAAGCAGTGGTCAAGTTAAACATTTTGATCAAGATTGAAAAAAAGCGATCGTACTAATCTGACACAGGATGATGAAACCTGCTCGATTTCTACCTCGGGTGCTGGGACGTGACCGGATTTGGAAGCTCCACCCACTTCCTCCTCCACAAGTCGAGGTCTGAGAGTCACTTCCTCCCTTCGACCCGACGGCGTCCATCTTCATTGTCTGAGCGAAGGTTCGCCATGCGTCTTTCAGTGTGTATCACTGTAAGTGGATTTTTCCTTTATACCGTTTTAGGAAGATATATTTACCTTGAGTGCATTTGTAAATGCTTTATTCATTTCTTACATTTGCTCATTGTTAAATTCATCCCTTTGTTTACAACCATGGCATCTAAAGTCTACAATCAAATTGGTTTAAATCCCAAATAAACAGATTATATTCAAAACATTTAAAGGGGCTTATTAAAGAAAAAGTAAAGTAAAGAAAACCCAACTTTGTCATTTAAAGAAACAATAACACTAAAAGCATACGGATAAATCTATAATCACATAGTTTTTAATCATAATTTCATCATTGCAATCTTATAAAAATTTCACTTGGCAACAAATCTTGATGCTGTGATGATGCTGCAGCGTCACTATATGAAGCATTTTGTGCATAAAAGGGAAACCAAATACTGAGGGATACTGTATATTGAATCAACCTCCATCTTTTCTCAAGTGGTCAACTTAATTAACCCCCGTGTGCAAACCGCTGATCTCCCCGCGCTGCATTTATGCCTTAGATCCACGGTCTTGCCATGAAGCTGGTTGGTAAGAGACACAGTTTCGTAACCGAGGGAGCGTCCTCCCACCACTGAAAACAAATGAATGAAGAAAAAACAAAAAACCCAACAATCTTTTATCACAGCAGTCTAAATGCTGTCAATAACAATGGGAGGATGGAGTCACCGAGGGGGATGTGTGTGTAAATTGAAATTTGCTCAAGTGGAAAATTGAAGGTTTTTTTTTTTTTCCCCCCTCTAATTCTCTGGGCAGAGAAACACCCTCTGTCTGTCTATATTTTGGGCACATACATTCATAAAAACAAACACACCCTCTCCTCCATTTCACTCTCTTTTATATTAATGTCCCTGCTCTTTTTTTTCCCTCCCCTCCCCTCCCCTCCCCTCGTCATCCTCAGTTTGGAGAGTGCCGCGGTGGCTGTGTGGGTAGATTGAGGGGCCTGGCTGAGATTATCGATAATCCACCAGCAGATTTGACAGTAAATCAACTCATCCCTTAAGGTGCTCAGGGACTGGATAGAAAATTGTCTTTTCCTCCTCTCTTCTCTGCCTTGCTTTTCTTTGTTGCCCTTCCTGCTGTTTTTTTTCCCCATCCATCCTCCTCTTGCTCCCTCTATCATCCATCTACCCTCCCACTCCGAGCTGGAAGCGGCCATACTCTCTCCTGATCAGACCGAGCATAAATATCCCGAGCCCCGCCAGCGGCTTCATCGCCTCACCATCACATCATGGAACCGTTTCTTCACTCTCACCATGAGGGAAATCTTTCAGCCGTGTCCAGTGGTGAGGTAACGAAAGAAAGTCGGCAACATCTTCACACCGTTACGTCTTATTTTTAATTTTTAAATCAGTTAACATATTTGAAAAGAAATGGGATTTTATTGATCCTGTTGGGGACAAAGAATTATCTGCTTTCAATACATCCTATTCATATTTAGGCTTCAATACACTTAACTGGAACATGGGAACATTTTAACTTCCAAGTTATAAAAATTCTTTTGAAAGCTGTGAAATTCAGATCTTTCCACTGAGGAAATGGTCAATTTTGAAGACATGCAAGAAGCAAAAGAAATGTGTTGGTATGAGAACAAAGTTGTGTCAGGTTTTAAAACAGTGGATCTCCATCAACAGAGTCAGCAAGAAGGCACAACGCAATGTGTGAGCAAGTGGAATATTTGGAGGACAGATTTAGTTTTTTTTACCACAGATGAGAAACAAAGACTCACAAAAATTCCCGAATGTCATTGCAACCACATTGCTTCAGCTACACATGTCCTTGGTCTCCAAAAACTCAAAAAAAAAAAAAAAGCCATAATTTTTCTTATAAATCAATGTTTATCCACAAATGGTTTTGGAGTGCCTGGACCGTAGTTGGAACAATAAACCAGCTGGGCCTGGTTTCTCACTATTGTGAAATCCCAAACTTCTTGGAAAAAAGGCTACACGGTGCCAGAAAAACCCCATCAGGAACGTTTTGGAAGAGGCTATAATGAAATACAGAGGCTGAAGATATGGAGAAGGGATCCCTGGAGGAGTATTTCATTTTGGAAACATTCTATGGGGAGACGGCGGTGGTGTCGAGGTAGGAGGGGCGGATTTGGGATCGGGAGTTTGCAGGCCACCCTCTGTGGGTCCCTGAGCATGACCCTTGACCCCCATCAGCTCCCTGGACCACCGTAATGTGGTTGCCCACCGCATCCTGGATATGGGATTGATCGGTGAGGGGAAAAAAAAGGAAATTCCTAGTGGAATTGGGAACTATGATTCGTTTAAATGGGTAATATTATGCAAAATTCACTTTCTAAAGGTTTTCCAACAGTAATAATCGTCTCCATACCTGGACTGACGCCCCAGAAGTGACGACAGTCTGTCCTCTCTCTCCCTGGCTTGTTTCAGTTTTTAAAAAGTGTGTTGCTCCAACCAGCCAATCAGAAATCAAATCCTATATAGTGTCATCGGGAGTTTAGCCAATCCCAATCAAGGTAGGCCCTCCCTTTGACTCCTCCCACAATTAGGCAGCTCTACTCTGGCACATTGCACCACGAGAGGAAGTACTTCCTCCTCTTCCCAAGCTGGGCATGTGTGGGCGGAGCCAGTCCAGCTCACACAGACACAGCAGATTCTGAATGCAGCTCCTATGATCCAATATTCAAATGGAGGAAAATCAAGGAAAAGCTGGATTTGGGGCAATAAACTCTGAATACAATGTTTCTCGACCAACGAGATCATGTGAAAGTGTTGGAAAGCTGGATTATATGATACTATACATGAAGTTAATCTGGCGAAGTTACTAGTGAAAACTTTGTTGTGATTGGCCAGGGAGCCATCAAAGAGGATCTCTGGGCGTTGGTTAACGGGTTTCACTCTCTGCAGACCACTCCAGGTTGTAGATCCAAAGCGGCTCCTCAGACAAAAATCATCCCGAATAGAAATGCCAGCTGGCGGCATAGACGTAGTTCCTGATCTGGTGGCTTTGAGAATCATGAGTCTGTGGGGTTTGTGCTTTGACAATTTTACCACAAACTATCTAGTTTCTTTCATGGGATATGACCGGGACCTTATCTCGACACACATGCGCTGGACATGGTTACTGCAAGGTTGCATGCTTGCTGATAAACGGCAGCATGAATCATATACACTGTGGCTTCAGCCAGGAGTGGACGGGGACCGGAGGGGTGTGGGGGGGTGGTGCAAATGGAGGGTGTAGTTGACAATTTGACAAGTCACTTTCAGGTTCCTGCCACCTCTGAACAATAATAGCAAAGAGGCCTTTCAACATTCAAAGGGAGCTTTATCAGGCCGCCGCAGATGGAGGCGGCAGGTTAACATGAGAATGAAGCACGGGCAGAAACAGATAGCAGGGCCAAGGAATACCCAACGCAGACATCAGCGCGGACGCATCACCAAGAATATCCGTAAACACAAACGTATACCGAAATATGGGCGCGTCTCTCTGTTAGTGTGTGAGTGATCATTTGAGCAACCTAAAGTGAGTGAAAATGTTTGACAATGGCCAGATGAAAGAAATCCATCACCGCATTATCTCCTCCACCAGGCTTCCACGACGCACATCATTACACACACACTCGTACCCCGTTATCAGTGTGTGAGAATGAGCAATGTAACCCAATATGACTGAGGTTTGAAATTACTTTTCCAGATTGCCAGCCAATACAGCCACCAGATTTTTATGTTATCAGTCTCTCAGAATTTCCACGAGATGGAATGAATCAGATTGAGCCCCAAACAATATCAGGATATTGAAGGCAATGAAAATAATATCATGTATTGTCTTATGAACTACACGAACGTGCGCCTTACCAAATGAAGTCTATGTACTTCTTCAGGAGACGGTAAAAGATATTTAAAGTCATCAAACTCCAGCAGGAACACTTTTAAAGGCAAGGTGAGATTCTGCTTCAAAATGACTTTCACCGAGAGGATGAAGTTTGTAAAATGAGCACCTTAATTTCTTTTAATGGGATTGAGATCTATAAGCACCACAAACAGTAGTTTGTATTCATGTATTCTTTTTTTCATTTTCCAATCCATTCTGTGTAAACCAGGGATGTCAAATATTAGACCTGTGGGCCAAAACCGGCCTGCAACGAGGCTTCAACCCGGCCTGAACACCAAGCAAATTGTAAATAAATGTAAAGAAAACATTTATTTTTTCAAACTAGTTTCTTAAGAGGAGCGGACACAACATGACTGTGTGGTCCGGGGTGAGGTATCGGCGATGCTGATATGAAAGCCAGCAAATTAGCATTATTACGATGTTTACGAAGTTTTTTTGGGATATTTCACTGTATTTTGCACAAGATTATTTCATTAAAATTGGCTTTATGTTGAGATTGTAGTCATTTCCTCTCGTCATTGTGTAGTTTCGAGGAAAAAAAAGACATTTTCGTCACATATACTCAAACCCTAACAAAGAAAAACTATCAAGTTTAAATGTATGTGTCATTATGACACTACTTTACCAGTTCATCGGGCTGCATGCCGGCCCATGAGCTAAAATGTAAAGAGTCAGTACACACCTGTGTGTGAGTGAAAGGTAACAGCAAATCATTGAACAACCGAAACAAGGTCGTTGGGACAAACGCGTCTTGCTGTTTGAAGTACTCTGAGCACTCTGCGTATGCGTGGATGAATAACGTTTAACAAAGCATCGTGGAAGTGCAAAAGGGGCTTCTGTAGAATTCTGCTGTTTAAATAAGTGTTTACTGTGAGCTTATTAAATATCTGCTGAATCAGATGTGTAAAAGACACGTTCACACGTACCCGGGTATTTAAGAACACGTGATATTTCTCTGCGTTTGGGCCTTGCATTTACACATAAACGCAGCAACGAGTCTCCACAAGCAATGATTCCTGAAAACTCAGTGTCTCTGTTTGCATCTAAAAAGGGGGGTAGGCGGAGATTTACATCACAATTTGTGACGTCGTGTTTTTTCCAGGATTCTGATTGGTTAATATGGCTTCATGCTTCTTGTTAGACTGCCTCCTACAGGTTGGTTCACACTTTAGTTTTTTTTGTAAACAGAGGGGGGAAAATCCTATTTTGTAAAAACCTTTGTACGTGTAAACGTGGCCTAAAACATAATGGTCATTAGAAAGCAGAATCAGTGGAACACTTTTGAACTATTTGTACTTGATGTATTTTGCCAATGGTTTTAAGTCACTTTAATTCTGAATAATCTGAAGGTAGACGGTTAAAGTCAAGGTAATTATTCTGTATCCTACAAATGGGGTAATTGAAAGGTAAATTGAAGGAAATATATTTTGTAGTTTCTGTGTCTTCAAACTAACATATGAATGAGATCATTTCAGTGAAACAGATAAACTACTGACTAGTAAAAGCTATAGTCCAATCTATTGCGGAACAATTTAATACAATTTAATATCAAACGCCGGGGATATGTTTATCATCTTTGTTTACGTTTGACAATCATCCTTCATCTTTATCAGCTATAAAAATGTTCTATTACTTGGAAATCATATCGACAAACACAATGATGCCATTTTGCCCATCTCTTATCATTTTTTAATAAAAAATCTCCATCCATCGTGTCCCTCACCAGTCAAAGGAATGTGAATTGCTGCACAAACACACAAAAAAAACAAAACAAAAAAAACCCCAGCAGTTTTTCTGAACAAAACGTTAAATGTATATTTGTGACATCGTGAAGTCAAGGATGCCTCCTTTAGAGTCAGATTTGTTGAATTGTTCTTGTATTTTGTCCACCGGTAGAAATACTTCAACAGTATTTATGTGTCTAGACCTACTGTCTGATCAACGAAGGCCATAAAAATGTCTCCCTTGCCAATAAATCCCATTCTACTGACATCGACGTCCCACACTGTCTCTCCATACTGATGTAATCCTCATGCAGACACATCTGCAACACTTCTCCTATAGACGCCAGTGTGGCGGTATTATTGCTCACATGGTCTCGACATGAGACTCCACGGAGTGTCTTTGCAGGACGGATGCTTTCTGCAGTGTGCAGGATTTTCCACATGGTGGCATAGTTCCCTTTGCAGAGGGCAATAATATGAGCAGGGCACTTCTTCAGGCAGTGAAGCGAGGTTGATCATTTGATCTTTCGACTGATGACACTTTGAGAAAATAATTGAATCAATTTAATGAAGGCCGGTTTTAAAGGGTTTGACGATTGATTGTTGTGTTTGGAGCAAAAACATTTCCTCACTCAGGCGAGACGGGGCGTTTGCATTAGGATTTCAGCGGTTCCTGTTTAGTTATTGACCCTGTGCATTACTGTTATAGCACGTTTAAGTTGCAATCGCAATAAATTGGTTCTGTCTGAGCTTTTCCTGCCATCAAAAACAACGACCGTCCCACTTTTCTTTTGCCAACTGCAGTGAACTGTCGTGATTCTTTGCACAATACTGAAAGGCTTTGACCTCACAACGCAAAGCACACTGAGATTACGCGCCACGATCCGGTACCGCGTGAATAAACTCGAACCCAGATGTCAAAAGTAATTGTGCCGTTCTCATCCATACTTAACACACCGTCCACAGCAGAGGCTGAAAGGATTACGGGCATGAAACAAAGTTACAAAGCCATCTTCTGATCCCTCGGGGGACCTTCTGATTTTTTTTTGATTTACTTTATACGGCTAAAAAAATGTTGCAGAGTAATCTCAGTTGATCTGCCATCGGGCTAAATGAGAAGTCTAGATTGTGGCTACTGCAGAACTGAATCAGTCCCCTAGATGTTGCTACTGGGGTAAATTCAAAATCATAATAAAGACAAAAACAAAAATTTAAAAAAATTCCGAGACTAACGAGGATTCATTGCGTCTTTTGCAGCATCTATTGATGTAGAATTGCAAGGGACGACAAGTGGCAGAAGAGACGGCCCGTCTAATGGCTAATCCAGTCACAACACCGCAACGAACCACGACACTGAACAACACTCTCAGATGAGATCACCGTTATCAACATATGGAAAAAGCCATGATTTTCACTGTGAGAGGGTTATTGAGCTGGATGGCCTTCACAGTCAGTTCAACATGAAACCATAGAAGATTACAAACATATATTAACAATAAAAATATATATAAGCAATATGGTAAAACAAAGACAAAGATGATTAAATAATTCTTCCTAAAACCTACCATAATGTGCAAATATTAAAGTGCCTACTCAGCAGTCTGACATAAGCGAAATGATCGGTCACAGCTCAAAAGTTGCTCAAACTAAATTCCTATTGAGAGAAATACAAAAAAATATCACCTCGAGTTTATAGAATTGTAGATTTATGGCAAAAACTGTCCCTCCACCGCCAACCTGAGGACGTTTGCCTAATGAATAGTATAACTGGTCAACCGCACTTATATAACACTTTTCAACTGCGTGAGAAGCCCCAGAGCGCTTTGCATCGTTAATCACATACACCCATCCACACACCAATGACGGCAAGGCGCAGACAATTTGGGGTTTAATGTCTTGCTCAAGGACACTTCGGCAGGTGGACAGGTTGGGAGACGACCGGTCTACCAGCGAGAAACAACTCCCAACGCGTCACCGGCCCGGTCAGTCGTTCCCAAAATGGATACCTTCCTGCCAAAATGTCCTAATGACCTCGGTCCTGTCGCACTCACTCTATTGTGCGTCGTGACTAATGCCGAGTCACCAGAAAGCTCAATGGACCTCATTTATTTGGGCTTTTGTTCACGTAGTTAAGGAGAGTAATCTCACTGACTGATGCTGCACTCTGCTCTGACTCATCACAGTCGGTTTCTACAAACGGGTCACCGAACGTCATAATCCTCACACTTTTTTTTTTTTTTTTGAGGGGGGGGGGACGCTCAGATTTTATGTCTCACGGTCAGTTAAAATAGACCAGTGCACATTTTCCACAACAGAACTTTATCCTCTACTACACGTCTACTCCAGATTACTGTGGCGGATCTGATCACCTGGAATAAATCAATCTGCACACGGAACACAATCCATTCTGAGACAAAGACGGTCACATGAAAGAGAACATCGCTCACACCAGGAGAATGACCACAGTCTACAGAACAACGCATGTGGTTATGAGCCGGATTATGTTTGCGATGCTCATATCACGCAAGTCTCTTTAACTTTGTTGGTCCTAGAGATATCACTCAATGGAACAACCGTGATGAAAAGTACTAGTAAAACAAATTGCTTGAATATACCTCCCATCATTGTCATACTTATTTCAACCATTTCTATTTGGCTGGCCATGTGGATGGATGCAGTGTCATCCCATAACGCCCATATTTGTTCATTGTAAGGTAAAGGCAATCAATGAATCTTATCTCCAAGTGACATATAAGATCCAAATCATATCAACAACATGCCTCCATTAATCTTCCTGTAGACCGCAGCTAATCCTGCGTAAGAACATGCATTAACTTAGTGTAAGACAAAGGGAATCAATGAGCTTTATGGAAAAATATAAATAATACACAATTTCCTGATAACAGGAGATGAGAGAGAACATGAGAGGGAAAAAAGACGTGAACTTCCCCCGAGTTAAATAAAGAGATGGAAGGAGAACATTGCCTGTGTATGTGCTAATGCATAGCATGAACACAATATAGTAGGAGTAAGCCAGTGGTCATCTATCAGCCAAAACATTAGGACCAGTACTTGATTAATAGCCGGTTATTGAGGAAGGTAATCAACAGAAACGGTTTTCCATGAACTTGATGAGGTAGAAACTAAAAAAAAATTAAAATGAAGGACTTCAGTAAGTTTGACAAGAGTGAAATTGTGATTTCAAGGGGAATGGGTCATTGCATTTCAAAACTGGAGCTCTTGTGGGAGTTTTTTGTTTGTTTTATTGTTTTTGAATATTTTATTTTATTCTATACTATATTGTAGGCATCTCGGACTTTATAGTCATTTTAATTGTTTGTTAATTTCCCTTTGCTTTTAATTTTTAATAGAGAATTATCATTTGAGATAAAGGGGCAAATTGTACAAGTTTAATCTTCTTTTTACTCCCTTTCATTCAGGAATTCTACAACTTTACAACAAAAACAATGAATTTTACCAATCATTAAAATTAGGTTACACTATTATTAAATATCAGAAATAAAATGTTAGGAGTGATTTAATTCTATACTGTTGAAATGTACATGTTTGATTATAATAATGATGATTCATGCTTATATCTGTATAATGGTGTCAAATGTTTGATGTCAGGCTGAAATGAACAGCTCACAAAGGTAAACCACACACTTTTAGAAAGCTCATACATTTTGCATCACATGACACGGTCATTTACTGACATAATATTTACAATTTTCATATATGAGCCAATGGGAAGTAACAACAAGGGCTTTATTTTAAACTCCAGGAACGGAAAGCAGACATGACAACTGGTAAACCGGAAACAAAAAAACAACAACAACGGAATCATTATAACAAGGTCACGTGACTCCGGGAAGACACTGCGAACAGTCCGTCCTGCTCCTAAATGTGCTCATATTTAGTCTTCAGTCGATGGACTCCTCCTTTGTTGCGTCTTTGTTGGCTCCTGTATGCAGGCACAGCCAGGAGCCTCGATGTGAGTGGTTGATGGAGGTGTAATGACAACGACAATTATAGCAATTATGTGTTATTGTAGGCCATTATGTATTTTGTAGGTTTCGAGATGTAGGCTTTCTTTGTAATTGCTGGCTTATGAAAGGCATAATAATCGCGGGCCAGCCAGTCGCAGGAGCTGCCAAGGGCAACCAGTACCTGGTGCCATGGTAACAAAGCATTTATCCGTAATGCCGCCGCTGCTGCTGCGGCTGCTGCTCCGCGGATGGCGAGGACAAGAGCATTGGCAGCAGGCAAATTAGCCCTAATGGCAGGGAGTGGAGGACGAGAAGGTGCTGGACAGCAGACGGGAGGGAGAGCTGGTGGGAGCTGGAGATGTGTGGGTGGGTGGGCGGGCCCTATGATAAGGAGGTGGGCAGAATAATGTGAGACTATACGAGGTAACATGAGGAGAATCTTCCTGATTGTGTGTTTGTGACCTGCGACAGGATGCTGCAGAGGGAAAAGTTAGTATAAATGTCTTTGGGCTTCAGTGTTTTACACACTTTTGAAAAAACAAGTGTCTCTTAGTCCGTTCGCTGACCTAACTAAAGTGGTTGACATCATGCACTTTATCGACATGCTATTGCACACAGACTCACACTTAAACATTACAACTGAATTGATTAGTGATGTTTTAGGGTAGAATCAATATTGAAGAACTGTTTACAATAAATCTTAAAAACCACATCTTCATCTGGTGCTTTTATTTGGCAGGGGACGCATCCCTAATGTGCACACACACCTAGTGTGTGGGTGTGTGTTCATGCGCACACTTGCTGGAAGTGGGTGGTGCAGGGAATTGCAAACAGGCCCAGCATGGCATAGAGCAGGAAGTAGGCCAGAGGGGGATTAAATGGGTACTGCACCACTTCCTCTCTTCCTGTGGCCATATGACGGGGTGTGTGTGTGTGTGTGTGTGTGTGTGTGTGTGTGTGTGTGTGTGTGTGTGTGTGTGTGTGTGTGTGTGTGTGTGTGTGTGTGTGTGTGTGTGTGTGAGAGACCGTTATAGGGTGACAGTGATGATTAGCATCACTGGACAGTGGCCTTGCCACTACAGTTTGGTTTCCCCAGTCAATACAATAACATGTGCAAGGTCTTCTCAGATTATTAGATAAAAGATTTATTTCATTACATCAACCACTCATACTACATTTTGAAGATGGCTTTTCACGTTACGGTGTTTCTTGGTTATTATTTTTTTTAATTTTCCATGTGTGAAATAAGCACATGAGCGATAGAACCGCATAAACGTTGACATGTTATCTCTACCGCTGCATCTCAGCTATGTTGCTGTTTCACTAACCTCCTGATAACTCAGAATTGGAACTGACTCCAAAGTTTGGAAAACAGTGTGCAGGCCTTGTCAGGTCAGGCAACAATATGGCTGAAACCAGGAAAGCTGTCCCTGTGGGCCACTAGTGGGCGCTGTCGGTAGTTTTTGTCGGGAGGATACCCAAAACGTTTTCCATTTTCACCTGAAAGATCCGGCTTTGAAAGAGGCTTAAAAGATCAGGACCGACAATCGAAAACATACGCCTCCAATCCGATGTGAATAAAGTTGCTTTCTCTCCAGCAAACATGTAGAAAGTGGAACCTCGAGTTTAATATTTTGGCAAACGTGAAAACATGTATCAGAGGTTTCTTGAGATGAAATGTCGCGCGGGGTTACTTGACAAGAATAGATTGTAAATTTGACCAAATCTATGATTAATCAAACAAAACTAGACCCAAAACAAAGTGCAGGTGAATAAATCTCTTTACCTCCTTCAGACAGCCCATGAAGTTGTTGCTGACTGGGGATCCGGGCAGGTCGGCTGTGCTGGGGCTTCCGCCCACGTAGAAGAAGTCGTCCGAGCCCAGCATGGTGTAGTCTTCCTGGGTGTAGCCCGTGGTGGTCAGGATCCCGTCCACTGATATTGTCACCTGGTGACGAGGAGTGACAGTGAGCGGGGAGGTAACCCATTTTCAGGAACGGGAGCGGAACTGCAGTGTTGTTTCCAGATCGGTCTGAATCATAAATATCTCAGAAGTGATGATATGTGTGTTGGATATAAAGAAAATTTCCAAGCTCTGAATTTTCTTTTGCTTCTTGTGTTAGTAGATGTGATGAAACAACTGACATGTTAGTTAAATGAGTGAATTAGTTCCAGGCATGTTTGGAAGTCTGTCGTCTGTCTATAGAAGTGTGTGTGTGTGTGTGTGTGTGTGTGTGTGTGTGTGTGTGTGTGTGTGTGTGTGTGTGTGTGTGTGTGTGTGTGTGTGTGTCATTGGTTCAAGAAATCTTTTTTTTTTTTAAATCAAAATATGTGAGAAAACTAATAAAGGACATGAATCGTACAGGAACTAAAAAACACAACAGAAAGGAGAATCACAGACATTCAAAGACAAACTTGTAGGTTGTGTACGATGGTAGAGAACCCCCCCCCCCCCCCCACACACACACACACACACACTGCAGGAATTCTGTTTGGAAATAACACGTCACTGTGGGAAAGACAATACACACAAGGAGGGATTCTATATAGGTCCAACATATTGTGCTTTATACTGGACATTCCACTTTATTTGTATGTTCCACTAATATTAATAATTTAGCTCAAACTAATAACTTATGTCTCGATCAAGCTGGTATATTAACAACAAACGGCTGTAACTTCACATGAATGTAATGCCTTACAGCACTGAATGAAGTAATCACATTACAGTTACTTATGTAACATTAGTTTTTGAACTTGCAGTTAATGCAGATAATTCAGCGACTGCTGCATGACTGATGTATGCTATGAGCGTGTTTCTGTTTATATATCCGAGTGTTTTGGGCATTTTATTGTTTTCTTATATATACAATGTGGCACATGCACAGACTGCACTTACAATTTTGTTGTTTTTAACAATGAAAATGAATACTATTCTGATTCAAGTTCTCGTCTTCTAAATTAGGAGAAACGTCAATATGAGGCCTATTGGGACATTTTGAGGCCATATTATTTTACTGTTTAACCACCTGAGTAACTCAAATACAATTTTCTTATAGTTAATGTTTCCACAGAGGGAAACAAGGGAAAATACTATTCTTTTTTTCAAATGCTTAATTTTGTGACACATTTCAGTTTATTTTCTCTCTCGATAATGAAACTGCTCTGTAAATGTATTCATACAGGTTACTCAATAGAAATCAGTTCTCTTTCTGATAATATAGTCTTATTATGGCTCTTTGTCAGAAGCCTAAAATAAAGATAAATCGGTAAATACTACTTATAAATGTTTTAAAAACCTCAACAAACCTCATACTTCTCATATTCTACTCCATCAAATACCTCAAGAGGATGAAAATGACCTTACTTATGTTATCAGTGGTTTAATCAGTCCCACAAAAATAAAAAAATAAACAAAAAGCCTTTCCTTATCAGTTTTGTATTTTGTTTTTCATTTCCACCACTTCACACAGGCACATTGCTGGTGATGTTATTGGACCTGCTAGTGATCCTGTGGTCTCCTCCAGTGTGGGTTGCCTTTTATTTTCACACAGAGCAGCATGAATGAAAATGCGAGTCGGGTTTCGGGAGGATTATCAGACCATGCAGCGAAGCAGCCGTCAGTGGATTTGTCTCTCCGTTTTGTACATTATCACCTCAAATCACCACGCAAACCCCCGGAGAAGCGACAGTGAAGACGAAAGAGCAAAGTGAGTAGGTAGATCTGATCCGGAGACTCAGAACAAAGTTCAGTGAATTTTGGGAAGAAGTACAGAAAGACGAAAGGGGGGGGAGGGGGAGGGGGGCACACAGCAAACCAAAAAAAAAAAAAAAAAGACAATAGGAATGATATCTACCAGACAGTGGAGTTTGTTTACCATAGCGAGTCCAATGCCTGTTTGCTTTGTGGAGAGGTGGGGTGGGTGAGACATGAATTCATAGCAGTGAACAGAGGGTTGGTCAAAACTAAAAAACAAATTAATAAAACTCAAGACGGTGATGAGCAATGAAGACACATAAAAACATTCATGTTAGTGACCTGCAGACAATGACTTGACTATTAGACGGTTAGACTGTTTCCCTTGATATTAAATTCATTATTATTAAACAGTGAGAACTGTGCATATTGAATCAGACAAATTCAAAAAACGTCTACTTATCAATTTGTGATTCTTTGAGTCAAATAAGGTTTCCGATTACTTATGTTTGATGCAACACAAATGCATTTTTGATACGCACCACCAGCTTTTTATTTGACTTTAAGAGAAACAAATCAATTTTCCATACCCCAAACCTGTAACGTTTTAATTCAGAAGCAGGGACAGATTGAAGTTAACATGCAGGTAAGTGTGTAAGCATCCAGCCACGTTGGTAATCAGCTCAGGGTTTGGTTGGCTTTGCCTGATCACTCGATAAAATGTCCACACTTTGATAAGGAGGGAGGAAAACAAATGAAATCATGAAATGTCAAGTGATGCCTTGATTGGTGGAGCGAGACCTGCGATAACAAACAAACCTGTAAATTGGAGCTCCTTCAGTTGGAAAAAAAAAAAAAAAAAAAAAAAAAGACAGAGACTCAGACAGAAAAATCATCTCACTATTGTATCGCACTGACATGTTTTTGTCGTTAATTCTCTGCTGGGGTTTAAGCATCAGTGTTTACTTTTGTGAATTTTAACAAATCACATGCTGACGTTCCAGTGAGTCAGAAGTCAAATGGAACAAAGCTAGAGAGACTTTTAGAATTTCATAAGCGAACTAAGGCCCCATTTATATGATTTATATGAGTTTTTCATTTACACAGCACCATTTGAAAACGACAGCAGAAACGTAGATAATGATGTCGTTTTCAAGTTTGGCCACTAGAGGGTGCTGTTACCAAGTCCCATTAGAAAATTGACCGGGCCGTCCACACCAGCCAAAACCATATTTTATCTACCGTCGTTCTTAAAAAGTTTCCTGTCCACACAACATCGGTGCAGGAAACATCTTCATCCACACGACTCCATGAAAACGACTCAAAAAGATGTAGTACATATGCCAGGCCTATAGGTGTAGCTGTATCTTAGACAAGACGACACGGCGACGGCATCATTGTTGCCAGTCCACGCGTCAATGTCGAGGCAGCGTTTTCAAATTTCTCCACCCCGGAACTCGTTCTCAAAACAAAAAAAGCGATGCAGTTACATGAAGCGGCGTTATGGTGTGGACAGGGAATCCAGAGAGTCCGCCATTGTATAAAGTGTTGATCAAATTTGCGCACGTGGAGAAGAACTATTCACGAAGGGTTTCCGAAAAGTTGCACTTTCCCTCGTTTCCATGGAGACGGAGTCGGAGTGTTTTCAAGAAGTTTCATTTAAAAAGTTGTGCAAACAGGATCTATTAGCATTAGCATTAGCATTAGCATGGGCGTCAGATTGTTTGCTATCAGTTTTTCTCACATGTCACAGCTTGAAAACTCGAAATTATCTCCATATATTTAACGGCCAACCTGACGAGAACAAATTATGACACTTTATGTTTCACTTGTTTGGCATTAACAAGTATTTGTTGTGGTTCTACGTCCTCACTTCAACAGTTTTATTTATTTTAGTGGATTTAAAGTTGAATTCCAGGCTTATTTCACTCTGCTCCATTTCTTTTTAATACTTTTAAGTCATTGCTGATATTAATAATATGCTAAATTTGCACTCTTAAAATCTAGTCTTAGGTAGGTCAGAATTAAGATAATTGTTTCTCTGTCAGGAATTTGTGACAGCTTATGTTATAAAAAGCACAAAAATAGCTCATTTGAAATAAATTAGCCACAAAAGTGGCATTGATTTGTAAAATATTATGCCAATATTAAGTTACTACATTCCGTCAATTACAAAAGTAACAAAAATAAATTAAATTACATAATGACTAATCCCATATAATGTAGTTTAGAAACAGAATAACGATTACTGGCACAACTTTACCAACTTCTAAGAATAAGAAAAACAATACAGCAAAATTTATAGTTAAATTGCAAAATTAAGTGGCAAAGGTGTCATGTTTTGTTCTGGTAAGGAAAAATAAAAAATAAAAAAAACACTTTGGATAAGAAGAATTTAAATATGGAATACCAAAATGCCACTGTAAGTTTGTTAGTTAATATTAAATTGGTCTTTCTTTTGACATACACCGAACATCGTTGCCTTACCTGTCGCAGATTCCGTGTCACTTTGACGTCGTGCCACGAGTTGTCGTTGAACTTCCCGTTGACCGGCTCCACGATGGCCTCGAAGGCCCCCGACCCCAGGTTGATGACGAGGGACACGGCGCCGTCCTTCAGCGCCAGGTTGACGTAGTCGGCCGACTTGCCGGTGTGAAGGATGAGGCCGTTGCGCTGCCACGTCTTGAAGGAGAGCGTGATCTCGTCACTGCTGCTCTGGATGGGGTTCTGGGAGAGATCGTAGCAGAAGTACTCCGAGCCGCGGAAGGTGGCCACGTTCTCTTCCCTTGCTGTAGCGAAAGGAAAGAAAGAAAGAAAAGACATAAGTCGTCACACTCAAGCCAGACGGTCATATCTACAGCAGATCAGTTATAAAAAACAGCCCATTTCTTGATTGAAACCAAGAGGTGCAAGTCATTGTGTATGAACGCTCCACCATGAAGTCCAAGAGGATTTTGTTCTGTGTCCAATACCAAGTTGAACACTTTTCTTTAGTGTTCAGAACGAAGGGGCCATAATTTCAAGAAAGTGCTTTAAAATATTGACACTAGGCAATTTTCCTCTTCACCTTGGCTCATTTTGAATGAGTCAAAAATAAAAGTGGTAATGTTCCTGGTTCCTGGTTCCCGTTTCTGGTCCAGTATTTGCGATCACCGTTCCTACGTTTGAATTATTTTTTTTTTTTTATTCAAAATGGAAGCATAATCACAATGTACTTGCTTGATTTACATCATGGGTCAACTCTCAAACTCAAACTCTCACAGAATTAGTTTCATGCCAAGTAGAATTTTCACTGTTCTTTCAAATATTGGGAAGTGAAAACAGATCCAGTGCAGGTGAAATATAATACATATAATAAAATAACAGTCAGAACAAATAATTATTACAGGACAAGCAAACCAAGCGTAAAAGAACACTACTGTATTAAATAAAACTTAAAAAAATGAAAAGAAATAAACAAATGTAGCCTTTTTTGTATACATTATTAACTATAATGGTTGTTTACGTGACATTCTCAAGTGAAAACACAAGACGTGTGTCACGTTTGTATGTCCGATTGCATGACAGCGATGGTCGGAGCCACAGAAAATGCAATTTTCTTTAAGTACGGCTCCCACGGTGGAACTTTTCGAAAAAGCACCGGCTGTGTCGCTGTGGAAACAGGGGCGAATGCAACTTTGCGGAAACACTCCATCTCCATGTAGATGACGGATAATGCTGCTACTGCACATCTTCACCATGGTAAATAGTCGATAAGAATTTTTAATTTTTGTTTTAAAGCAGAGCTTATTTTATGAGCTCAATTCGTCTGAATAGATGTTAAAGTTGTGTTGCATGTGCACTAAAACATGCCCACCTTTGAATATGTGACATAAAAATCTATTTCTAAGCCCGTCATAGTAAGCACTAACCAATCAATGACAACTGCAGAGTCTTCCATGAAAACAAGCACCTTCAGATATATCTGACATGTAAGAAGGAGGAATGTGTTGGAGCCCACAGAGAGCTATCATATAACATCAAAGGCCTAATCTTGCCAGTGAAATTGCCATTTCCTGTCAAATAGCCAGCTTGCGACACAGCAGTTAAGCTTGTGATCAGAGAGAACCAAAGATGGGAGGGAAGCAACAGAGATTCTGTCTGTGTTTATGACCTTCAGGAGAAGGAGAAAGGAAATACAGGGGGGGGGGGGTTAAAAAAAAAAAACAAAAGCAGGGAAATGCTGAAAAAGAAGAGAGATGGTAAAGTGCTCCAGTCAGGAGTTGTTATCTTTGAGATCATCTTCAATTAACTCGCCGTCTCTTAAGCAGGAATTACGATAGTCTGGATCCAAAAACCCGCCGTGGCTGGAAACATCACAAGGATCTGCACGAGTGGCGGCTCTCCTGTGTTTTCTTTGGGGCTGTGGGGGAGTTGTGTGGAAATAAAATGGCCGCCGCTTTTATCTACCCAACACACATACCTCAGGCGTCTCTTCCTCAAAGGAAGACTTCATCCCACACAACATAGCAGAAGATCAACCCCACATGTGATGGATGAGGGGAGTTTATGCTCTTCTGCAAGTCCCGATCAGTCAAACTAACGTATTACAACCCCGACTGGATATTTATGTTCTTACTGAGGCTGTAAATTAGCAGACACATCATTGTGATGGTGTCAGATTGATGGTGAAAGACACAGGACTGGAAATACCATGAATCACCTGGTACGTTCAGAAGAAGTAGCGCGCCCGCGGCATTTATTTAGAATTGATCAGAAGCAAGGAAAAGAATTATCGGTATTCCCACATTATGCTGCGATCACCTTCCTCTTGTAGATTTAACCTAGAGAGAGAGAATAAGCCATTTTAACCAAAACACCTGCCTGAAGGAGTAACGGTTAAACGTTTACAGACCCCTTCACAAGCTGAATTATCTCAACTTTAACCACCGCAGTATCCTTTCTTTCTTGTGAATATTTTAACAATTCTCTTTTTCTTTTAAGTTTCTCAGTTAAGTCACGTTTTCAACTCCAATATTTGGCTTCTTATGAAAGTCTTCCATTTCGGAAACACTGCGATTACCTTCACAAGAAGCCACAAGATCCATCTTTTCCATTGTACATTAAATGTTTCTGGTATAGAATTTGCATTTCAGCTCCCCTACAGCATTACCCACCTGCTTTCAGGATGAATAATGAATATGCAATGAATAGAAAGCACACTTAATATGCTGTGTCCTCATAGCGCGGCGGGTTAGAGGAGCCAGAGTGGCCATTAAAAATGCAAACTGAAACGGTGCGACAAAGTAAACTACAGTCGGCCCGTCAGCCACACTCACGGTTTTTAACCCCTAATGGCATGATGGTGGCTGGTTTTGGGCCGGGAGTCTGGAGGTTGAACACAACATGGGTGTAAGAGAGAACAAAATAAAAATAAAATTGAGTCAAAGAGGAAACTACTTAGCAAAAAAGAGGAAGTTATCAAATATATATTAGTAGCTTCTGCAAATAAACCTGAATTTATAAACAAAGTTGGTAAAGTGCATACATACAAACCAATAAATAAATAAATAAATACGCCCAGACGAAAACAACGTTCTCGACCAACTTCAGTTGGTCAAACAACTTTCGTTGGCGAAGGAAACGATGCAAAACCTTGAAGTCTTCCCAGCATTTTGAGCGAATCTGAACATGCTCCTGATATTCAATGTGCAGTGAGAAGATCAGTTACCACAAGTGCGTGTATCAAGTTTGTGCTCATTTTTATTTATCTAACTTTTAATGGATCGGATAAAATGTCCCGTTTCCCCGTGTGTACTTTAAAATGTGTTTTCATCTCACTTACTTGTGTCGGTATTGTGCCTCACTAACAAAAGGGAAAATGGGTAAAGATCAGCCACCGATCATGAAAATACACTCGTGACGTTCAGGGGGAATTAAAACCATTGTATTTACTGCATTACGTACAGTAACTTTTTCCCATGATTCGCTCATTTCTCGTTGACTTCTCGCCGCTTAAAGGTCACACGTCGCCTCGAGCAATCTCAAAGACGGGGGCGGAGGCGGTTTGTTCACGGTTCAAACGAGGCGACATAAATGACTGTAAAAAGGCGCCACCTGTGATCTCGGCACGCGGCCGCAGAGTCACATGAGCAGCAGGCGACGTTCGACCCCAGCAATCCGTCCTTATCGGCTTGGCTGCTCGATGTCACGGTCCCAGCATTGTGAGGGGGTATTCACACATCGAAGAAGACACGGACAGTAATAACAGAGGGAACAAATACGCGTTCTCTTGTTTCTTCTCATCCGTCTTTCGGGCGGGCAAAGTCAAATTGTATCTCGTCTCCAACATGGCTCCCCCAAGGTGAGAGAGCATTGCTGCTCCTCTCCCCATCTACAGCCCACTGTGAGGAGAGAGAGAGAGAGTGAGCAAGAGAGGGAGAGAGAGAGAGAGAGAGAAAAACCTGCTTCATCCATGTGCAAGAGGAACCATGCCAGTTCACCCACGAGGAAGTTCACCTGCAGGGTTGGAATAAGAACGATGTCCTGCCTCGAAGCGGTGGACGACACACGCGGGTACAAGTGAAAAAGCGAGAAAAGTATTATCCCCCCCCCGCGCGAAAAAAAGCTCTATAAACCGAGATTCAAACACCGAGATGTTGAATATAACATCTGTTTTTTTGAAAGACGCGGGGAGACACTGGAAGCAAAATTCAATACGAGATTACAGTCTCGGTGGCCATTTTGCTGAAATAAGGAATGCTAATGAATTGAGAACGAGTGGAACTTCTTTTACGAGCGAAACGCGGGATGAAGTGAGGAGATTGTTATCAGCCCATAATGGTTTTAATGGCATCCGTAAGCTGTTCTATTTGGAGCCTTCGTTTGATGGATGAGCGTGAATGAGTCCTGCGAGGGGTCATCCATAAAAATGTCAGAGGCGGAGGTGGCAGGAGGAAAAGTTACGGCCACAGTAAATCTCCCCTCATATTTGGGAGGCAGAGGGATGCTGTATACTCCACATGGCAAGGGACTGAATTTGTGCTTTTTGAAACTTTCCAGATGCATTTGCGAATAAATTTTAACAATGTTTTTTTGTTTCCTGCGTTTCCTGGATTCAAGACTAAGTTTCAAGATTTTTCACTTGGGGGGTATAACGCAGCGTTACCTCACACCTTTTTGTTTTTTTGACATTCTCTCTGTGAAAATTGCTTTTTATCCTTTTTCTAATGGTCTCTTATGAGCGTTGGTTAGAAGAGAAGCTCAACCCAGCGTTCTATCTTCATACCACTTCCTCTCAGATGGGGCATGATCTACTGAGAGTGTCTATGTAGGCCACTCGGACTATATATTTATTTTTCAAATATTTGCTGTAATTTCTCAAGGGGAAGGATTAATTGTGATAAAGGGGACGAGAACACAAGTTAATCTTCTTTCATCCTTTTCATTCATTTTGTTCTACAATTGTATTGCGTTGACTTCTTTTTCTTTAAAGAAATGATTGAAGAAACAAAAGTAAAAAATAAAGCAGGGATATCAAACATAAGGCCCGTGGGACAGAATCCAATCCGGCTCGACAAACCACCAAGCAAATTGTAAAATATTGAAAGAAAACATTGATTTAAAAAAACAAAAACGTTCAATGCCATACAAAACAAACGTTTCCTAAGTTATATATGAAAGGGAGCAGAAGGAAGTAAGAACTTATATAATCTGCCTTTTTTTTTATTGGACAATCTAACAAAATGGAGTCTGAGCACAGCCACTCTCAGTTTTTGACAAAACTTTACTTCTATCACTTCATTTCTTTGTATTTGCACAATATACTGGTGTTAATTACTTTGTTTTAAATCTTGAGTGTGAGTTTGTTTTTCTTTATTCAATGCCTAGATTGTTCCATAATTGCACCCCTTTATACGGAAATGCAGCAATTTTTAACCCCTTTTAACCCACCTGCTCTGCAGTCCTGCTATAACCACTACACTAACTAGAGGTCACAACATTCATACACATGGGGGATTTTTCTCTGGGCAACTATGTCCCCATGTTCTAAATACTTGCTATTAGAGAACAACCTCATCCCAGACATGAGCGATGAAATTAGACGTGTCTGAATATCGAAGGCTGTTTCAACGCTGACAGCTTTAAGTGACTGTTAAGTATATGGGTATGACTGAAAAGCGCTGATGAATGAATAATATGGATTGTTTTGTATGAATCTTTAATGTTACGACAGGTCTCAGCGGCACCGGGGTAATGGTTGTAGTCTGAATATGAATCTGCGATAAATAAGTCATTGACTCATACATAATTGAGCGACATTATGATTTATGACGGGTGGCTTTTTTCCCCCTCACAGACGTCTGCACGGCTGACTATGATAAAGCAGGTGTGGAGAGGCCATTTTGTGTTTCTCATGCAGCATAGTTGCGGTTGTTCAGAAGATGAAGAATGAAGACGGCTTGAGAAAAGAGGAAACGGCGTGTGAGTTTCAACTTTTTACTGCCCTCGGGTACTGTTCAACATGCGATGCTTGGTTTTGTATGTAGATATATTATAATATATAGATATCCTTAATAAGGCAATGCCTGAAGCTGAACACGCGAACAAGTTCTGAGAGCTCATACTAAGAAAAGCAATCTATTACTGATGAAGAGAGACGGGAATCAGAATTAAAACCTGAGCACTTCTGCAGGCCAAGGTCCCTTTGGCTCATGTCAAAAGGTTTTATGTGTTTTTTGGCAGGACGCCTGGAACGAGGTTTGTTTGCAACAAAGCTTTTAATAAACATTCACAATTAGATGAAAATTAAAACTCGTCAGTAAGGATTTCTAAGCATTTGCAGATTTTAAAAGGTTGTATGAGAAAATGTGATATGGGAACTGCCTCACCATTTATGAGAGTTACGACGCCTTTCGAACAACGCGTCTTACTAACCCGTCGAGATTTAGAGCCACAACGTTGTCAACCGTATGGCTAAGAAAGTCTGATAACCTCATTTTAACAAGGCAGCCATCATAATCAACAGCTATGTCACTGATAATAAGACAGCCCAGCCTCAAAAACACCTCCATCTACTGACACTCATCTGTCTTCCCCCCCCCCCCTATTTTTTCTTAAGCTAATTGTAGTTCCAGTTCCCAGCACACTTTCGAGACACTTTCCTCAAAGAAAAACAGCTCCATGGGTCATTTGTTCCAGCGACTCAGGCCTTATGTATCTGCCTCTTTCATGGCCATTACCTCGCCATCCATCTTTCACTCAGCCCCGTGCCCTTCATCCTATAGTCTACCTGTCAGTCAGCTGGAACACTTAAGAAACACACTTCTTTGTCTTGACCCACCTGTTTTCTGGCATCGGGGAACGAAAACTCGGGAGGGAAAAGTATGGTATTTAATTTTCTACAATAGCTTCTGAATCATGCTCTGTGGTGTACTACTAGAGGAAAAAAATAGAAAATTTTTCTTCTTGTTTCAAATAACTCTTAAGAGAATTAAATATTTGAGTTAATTAATAGAGCAAGAAGAAAAATCCCCACTAACATCAAAACACTGTTCACTTATAAAATTACATATGTCCTCATAAAATCTCCAAAAATACGCTTGTATTGTCAGAAACTAACATTTAATTATGATATGTTTTATCTCCTCACAGAGATCAAACCCTAAAGCTCCTTATAGGATCCGTCCATCCACCTCAACCTCCTCCTGCCAACATGCATCTTCTTCCTTTGATTCAACGAAACTCTTCACTCGTCACCAGATGTTGTGATGAAGGTGCACATGAATAACTTGAGGCCACGGTGGTGTAGTAGTGAGCACTCCTGCCATACAGTGAGAATCATTATTGGTGATTATTGGTTTCGGGGGTTTGGTCGTTGTAGGTTCACCCTGGAGAACCTTAGAAAAAAAAAAACCTGCTTTCTTCCTCTGTACATCAGTGTAGAAGATGAGATTGTAGACTTTAAATTCCTCACTGGACTTAGTTTGAGTTCCGTTCATCCACCCCTTTCTCTTTTTCATTACAAACTGTCTTGAGATGAAAACATTGCCGCTCACAAAAAGTTTTCCAGACAAATGAAACCGCAAAGATCCTGTAAAAACGCTGTAATGGCATCTAAATCTGCATGTGGGTTAAAGTTCAGACGTTAGTATTGATAATTTTGCTCTCCGAAATGCCGATTCTATCTGCACGGAGTGCTTATAAACCAAAACAAAAAAAAAACTAAACTTGTGCAGGTACACCTAAACTCATCTTCAACTCACCGATGCTGCTTGTATCAAATCAAAATATACGCAGATGGTTAATTTTATGTTTTAAACTATCAACTTACTACACTTCTTTTTTGTTGTTTGTTAGTTTTCTGGAGTGAGGATGACCTGAAAAACCAGCAATTGATGCTAATTATGCTCAAAGGTTTTTTTTTGCAATTACCTCATACAAGTGATCAAAGTTAAAGATGAACCCAGTCTCACACGCATGTATAGAATGGAAGGAGGCGTGATCTGGCTTCAGCACAGGTGGGAGCATTTAGAGACTCCCAGGTGGACCATCTGGTGTCCTCATTCAATAGAAAGATAGCAGGGGAATAATTGTATTCATATTAATCTGAACGCCCCCCCACCCCCCCCCCACCACCACCACCACAACCACCCCAAATACCATCTCTTTCTCTCTCTTTCCCTCTCTCACTTGACAATATAGGCGGAGGGGAGATTAGTTTGCAGAGGGGAAAGTGTTCATCCACTGGGCTGCGGAGTTAATAAAAAGATTGCAAGAATGCGTCGGTGAACATGCTGGTGGGGAAGCGGAGGAGAAAAGGAGCAGCAGAGTGCGGGCAGCATTATCTTGGCTTGTGCTGAATATGAATGTGATTGCTGGATTCTTCTTTTCTCTCAGGGTAGCGACTGAAAATTAGAAACGAGTGAGACTCTCGGGGAGGGAGGTGGGGTGGAGGGTGGATGTGGGGGGGGGGGGGGGGGGGGGTCGAAGTAAAACAGCATGTACGCCTTCAACTGCATACCACCGGCGTATCGAAATGGAGCTGCTGTTCGCCCCCACACCATATCAAAGACGAGGGATCAAGCAAAGCCAGAACACAGGAAGTGGACACATGAAGAAAAAGGCACAAAATGGCTGCCTTATTCCTCCATTTCTAGCTCTCTGAGATCACAGCTCCATTTGTAAGGGAGGCATGGTGCCGACAATGAGTCCTACGCCGAGGCCCCGCGTGGAATGAAGGCGTCGAGACGGACAGAGATTCTGCAGGAGCAGTACACCGATTTAATACTTTCAGCAAACGTCGTCAATATATTAGGACTTTATGAGTTTGACTCGTGGAAAATACATGAAAATTACAATATCCCCACTGCTGTCGGTTGAAAGTGAACCTGTTGTCTTCTAGCGAGTCTCTCACATTCGAGAACAATCGGGATCGAAGTAACCGTTCTCCATCCTGAGAATCCAGACAATGAAATTACAATCAAAGCATCTTTGAGAGATGAGGACGGTTTCTGCTGCAGTGCTTGTTCCCTTTGGGTGGCATTGTTTACTGGCAGTGTTTACAGTATCGACTGTCGTCGTCATGCATATAATTGCATTTTCACCAGTTACACAGTTGTTCTCGCGCTCTGGTGCTGGTAATTTGTGGTGTGAACAACTCCTCGGGAACAGATTAGAAGCACATTCAAAGGGTACCTCCTCTGATCCTCTATGTTATGCTGCACGATCATGATTATATGCTGGAAATGATTTTTTATTTTTTTTTAAAAGTGGGAACTGGTGTAGTAAAATCTCTCACCGCCGTTTCATATTTGCAAAATATTTATGTCATGCATCTGTTCAAGCCAAGTAATTTCCATATCTTCCGTATTCAAAAAGTCATCTTCTCTTTTAGGAAATTACACGTGGCGCAGGTGGTTAAGTGGGTTGATTTCAATCCAATATTTTGTTGTTCGATTCCCAACTTGCTCCCAATGGTGCAATAGTCTCAATACCCAACAACTAAACTCAAAGATCTTACAATTTCAAGATTTATTTGTTTGATAACAATATAAATGAGCCAAGGAATCAGATTTCTATCTCAGAGAACCACAGATCTAATCCATGTCTATTAATTCTGTTTAATCGTGATACAAATGCTTATAAGACACTAACCCTTATCTATGTACTTTACTTTGGCCATCTTAAGTTGAAATATTACTTTTTACGGGGATAAAAGTACATGGGAGTCCTGCCAGCTGCTCGTTTCTTCCTCAAACTGTCCTAAATGTTTCTTTTCAAGCCTCATCAAAGGGAAACACAGCAGACTACGGCAGGCGCTTCATCGAGGACAACTTGCCAGCTGGTCTCATCACTGCCATATTCTTCTGCCCTCGAAGAGAGAAGTGAACATTTATCGCGGCCGTCATCTGGCCAGTGGTTCGACTCTGATCATGTATTCAGTCCCAGATACGGGTCAGAGGTTTGATGATGTATTTCAGCCCCAACGTGAATCTTTGTCAATGCCCGTCTTTGGCCTCGTTCACACTGCAGGGAAAAGCGACACAATTCAGATTTTTTTTTTTTTACTCACAAGTGACTCATATCCGACCCGTTTTGTGGCCGTGTGAAAGCGCCAATTACGATTTTTTTTCTTCATACCAGAGCGAGGCCTCATTCCTACGCGGTACCAATTTGGATATTGTCCTATATGCAACTGCTTCGTCATTGACGTGTGACTGACGTCATGGATAAACGACGGAGGAAGCGGCTCCGCCAAAATATCAAAAGCTGTGCTCTTTTTTTTTTTTCATTCTTCTTCTTCTTTCCCTCGTCATGTTGTCTAGATTTTCTCGGCTCGTTTTTAACAACCACTTGAAAATGAATCGCTGACCAGTGTTGCCAGATATCCCACAATTGGGGAACCAAATTATCTTAGCTTTTAAGTTTGTGTATTTCGTGCTTTTGTGTGTTTATGGTGTGTTTTTTTTTGTTTGTTTGTTTAGTATTTTTTAATAACGTATATATTAGTTTTACGGTTTTAACATGATTTCTACACAGGCTGAGATTTGAGCTGGTTTTTATTGAGGTGTCAAGTCTGGCAACCCTGGTGCTCTGGGGCCCGAACCCACCGGGTCCGATCACGTTCACAGTCTGATAGAAGTCACGTTTAAAATGTAATGTGAATGATATCGCAAAAAAAATTTGATACCAGCAAAAAAAAAAAGAATTGAGCATCAGGACCTGCAGTGTGAATTTATACTTTAACAGCAAAATCTCCCCCAAAAAAAAAAAAAAGAAAGAAAAGAAAACATGGGCACTCAGGCTGACGAGGTCCAAACTGCGATGTGGTTCGATTACGTGGGGAAGACGTGGCAGCGCGATGCGCGACAGGAGGAAAACTAGTTCGCCGACACAGGCTGAGTGTGGCGTTACTGCAGAATCCTGTCGTTCATTTGGATGTTGCTGTGGCACGCGCCACTGTTGCACTCTGTGTACACTGCTTCATGAAATTGGTTTTCCCTGATGTCGCTGACCTCTTCCAGCGGGATAATACACAATCCCACGCTGTAAAAAAACTCGTCAGTAGTGGTTTGAAGAACAGGTCTAAGAGTTCAAGGCGTTGACTTGGCCTCTGAATCAGATTTAAATCTGATTGATCATCTCTGGGGTTTTTTCCAACCTGGATTCCAACGCTTTTATTTCAAATGGCTCCGGCTGTCTTCGGGGTAAATGTGCATTTTGATTTACTGTAATGCAAATCAGGTCAGTATACTTTCTTAGAGAAAAACAGAAGGAAAAAAATGGTTTTAAATTGTCACATTTTAGTCCTGCACAGCCACAGACCTGCATGTTTGCAATGTCTTCCTGCTCCAGGACACCTCGATCTAATCACCGGCACACAGAGCCACTGAAAGTGTGCAGGACTGTCTTACTTCAGAAGATTCAACTCCACGTGCAAGAAAAATAAGCCAGGTCCTCGAAGAAACCAATGCAATCATCTTAGAACCTGGCACTACAGGACACTTTGAGAGGTCTTGTTGATATCTCAGTGATTGACGATTTGTTTTGGTAATTAGTTGCACCACTACATCATCAACAGTAGCTGGCTTCAATATTGAGGCTTATTTGGAGAGTAGTTGCACAAACATTGCATATTAATAGGAAAAAGTGAAAGCAATTCTTTGTTTTCTTGTTTTTTTGTGTGTGTCATTTTCTGGGTTTCGCTCAAATTTAAACGCCTCAAGTAGCAAAACACCAATCCTGGTATGGACACAGAAATTATTATGCGCCCCAGCGAGTGCATTATGATCTTATAGCTTCTACAGGATGGCCCCTCGGGAGGCAAAGGGGGAAAAAAAGAAAAGAAACTCCGAAGTAAGAGATACGGAAGATTAGAGCAGGAGCCAAATTATGCCTGTGATGTCAGTGGTGCTAATGGTTCGCACACTTCTATTGTGATCAGGCAGCTGCATGAGGAAGAACATGTGGTGACGCTAAAATAATAAAATACACTTTCAAATTAAATCCTGTGATGAATCTTATTTGGAAGAGGCTTCTTATTGTGTGTAGAGTGAAAAGGCAAAGCCTTCGTTGCGTTTTGTGTGTCTGTCTGTACGACAATGGAGCTCGGGAGTAACCGCAACTTTCTGAGAACCGCTATTAAAGTGGAAACTTTTTGAAAATCCTCCGTCTCCATGTAGACGCAGGAAAACACAACTTTTTGAAAACACTGCAACGCCAACAAGTACAGCACTAAGCATGTAATTTTCAAATACAGATTGGTTTTATACCCCTCAATGTAACCTGTATCAGTATTGAATTAATGAGCAGTGGATTCTGTATTGAATTCATGTCAAAACCTTCTTCTGATCATATTATATCATCAAATCCTTCCTTACGGCTTCTGGTGAGGAGCTCGGGCCAAATTCCAATTGATCACCTATTAAATTAATTTGCGTGTTTTAGGGTCGTGGAAAAGAAAGAGAAAACACTTAGACGAGCATCATAATGAACTCAACTCAAGTCGTTATTCCAGCCTGTTGGAGGCAGTTGACTGAACTTAACGCATGCACAGGAGGAACATGCAAACGCCCAAGAGAAGGTTGATGCTATGAGGCAGCATTCCTAACCGCAACAAGCAGCTTCCTCGATATTTTCACAACCTAAATGCAAGTCTGAGACCGTAATGTGCTCTTTTTCTGTAATTTCAAAATATTGGTATGGAGAAGACACGAGGTTTTTCAGCAGACACGAGTGGCGAAGCTACAAAACGTCACATGAGAGAAACTATACCGTTCCCCCGGCGTTCGCCGCTGCTGCTGTCACAAAGTGATCCGACACCACCGGCGGCTGCGTTTATGTGCTTGTGACTCCTTGTCTCACTCACAAAGCTTTGCATTGGAGCGCATTCAATGTCGGCGTTTTAATGGAGCTCACCGGGTGTTTCTGACAGCTGCTGTTCCAGGAGCCAGCATGTGAATGTGCAGATATCTGGTAATCAAAAGGACTCCATTTGCCTGCCTTGTGACATCAATTACTTTGCACTCAGGGTCTGGATAATCTTTTTTTTTTTTTTTTTTTTGAGCACATTATCGGCTATCATGTAGAACGATGTGGATATTGTGTTGTCTGCATGGAATAAAAGAAAATCAACTAACTCCTATTTATATGGAACACAATCTACTGTCTGCTTGTATTTTCTTGACAAGATGCTACTCTACTCCTGCAAATTCTCTTACATCTATCCAGCCTTGTTAAGCACGGCAAATACCCAATATTACACCTTTTCACTTAACGCATTGAGCATGACTGTTCCCCAACATAGTAAATTCTTAACCCAGCATCTAAACAGTCAGTAAAGCAATGATTTCTGGATCTCTGGCGATATAAAAATAACATAATTGACTTTTTAGATTGACATTGTTTCCTGTCACTGAAAAAAACCAGCTGAGCATCAGTATGTATATTTTTTATCAAGCCTTCATGTCATTCTAACTATTTTCTCTTTCCATCTTTTATACAGCTATTAACTAAATTAGAGCCACTTCATAACTTTATGATGGACAATCTAATTAATTGACTTTTTTTTTTTTTTTTTTTTTAATAGTTCATGATTGATGATTAAAGTTGAAAACTAAAATCGTGCTCCGTGTGTGAAAATTAGTATCGACAGGAGCAACTATTTGAGTATGGCTTTCTTTTGAAAGGAGGTTAGCACCCCCTGCTGGTCATGTAGTATAATTCACATGTCGAAAGGCGATCGCGTCTGTATTTGAGTACTTGAGGCTAACTTGAGTTGAGAAACAAGCATCGATCAGGGACGGATCTTGTTCGGTAGATAAACTACAGTTGAAACATGTTACACAGGAATCACAGTTGAAACTGAGTTGATTTCTTGACTAAACTGTGCAGCTTTGTGTTAAATGAATAGGTCCTTCACTCTGTATTCATCTGCGGTCCACATTCTTTGGTCCCATTGTGTTGATTGCAGCGGTTCACAACAAAGAGTTAAAAGTGAAAAGACGAGTAAATCCTCATCCCGCCACACTGAAAAGTGTAATCTGAGGGGAGGCTGGTTGGTGCAGGATGACTGGAGGAGGCAGAGGAGAGGAGACTGAAGCAGAGTGAGTAAAGACGGGAGTGGTGGTGGCGGCGGCGGCGGCGGTGGGGGAAGGGATGGAGATAACCATCAGTAATTTCAGCGTGCTGGTGGATTTCCATTTGTTCGCTGGCTTGACCAATGGTGCGTTGGGATGTCTGCACCAAACGGCGGCGTGCGGAGCTGAAACACAGAGCAGCAGGAGGGGGGATGGAAGCACCGAGGCATTTAGCTCCGAGGAAGAAAAGGAGGAGGTGCTGCCATTTTGATGGCGTCCGGAGGAGTGTAGGCTGTGCCTCTCAGACAATGGCGCCCTCGCACTCTCTTCTTGTCACGGACAGACAAACATGTGCTGGAAGTCTGATAAAGTTTGGTGCCGGTGTCGTCTGATACCGGGTGTCAACACTTCAGTGATCTCTCGGGATTCCTGCAGCATCGTCTCTTCTCGTCATTCCCAGATTCAAGTGCTGCTCAGTCTTTCAATTTCTGTCCAGTTTGCTGGAATTCCTATTAAACTAAGGACACAAATCCAAAAATACATGAAAACACTCCTATTACCAGCAAGATTAATTAGGCTTCCAGTATTTGGAAAGGTGACACAATGAACGGGGAAAAAAAAGAAAAAAGAAAAGCATCAGGCACAAAAAGCCTGGCGACTAAAGTGGAACAAAAGGTATCATTTCTCAAAAACAGCAGCCTGAATAGCAGAGCCACGACTTGTGTTGTTATTAAACTGAAGGTACAAGCGAATCGTTTGTCACGTAAAAATGCTAATAATAACCACATTTAATGACCTGCGGAGTATTTCTGGTCCGGGGGACGTTGGGAGGGGAAGGAAATACAAACCCACCTGCTCTCTGAGAACTAATTGTTCAGCACATTTCTGCCTCTTTCAGGACCCAACAATAGCAACCTCTCTTTACAGCACAAGTGCCGACACTCGTCAAAGAGTATTGGCACTGATTCACAAGTGTTGCGTAACGGCCATCGCGGCCGTGAGCACATCTGCGTATACAAATGTAGGTTGCGTGAGGACGTGGAGGGGAAGACTTCCAGCGTTTTGGGGTAAAACTGTTAAAGTGATGGTAGGAGTGATCGGGAGATGTGTCACTGGTGAGGGATCGTCGCGGTGGAAAGTGAGGCAAAGCTTTCCGTTTACTGAAGACAGAAAGAATTGTATACCGGACAGAAGCGGAGGGAATGAGTTTTATTCGTGGGGCGTTGAGCCTCATTCTTAAAATCTGTGACATGACTAAAACTCGAGGATCTAAACCTTCATCAGAGCAGCTCGCAGACCTGGTTTGTGTGCGCCAGCGTGGAAAGTCACACATGCTCATCTTCCCACATATGCACACGTGAAGGATGGTCCTGTCCACTCTTACTGACACACACACACACACACACACACACACACACACACACACACACACACACACACACGCTTGGAGCTATAATTCTCTGAAGCATGACAGCAAGGTTGGCTTCGTCCCTGCAGGCTTTTCATTTACTGTCCAACATAATGGCCCCCCCCTCATATCCCAAAACACACACACACACACACACACACACACACACACACACACACACACACACACACACACACACACACACACACACACACACACACACACACACACACACACACACACACACACCTCCTTATTGGCTATTATCTGGGCTGTCTGAGCCTGTGTTGATACCTAATGAAGGGCTGCGGTTGCCATTTCTCAGCTGACGGTCGCCATGGTTACAGGGGACCGCGAAGGGGAGCGTATGTATTAAGGGAGAGAATCAAGAATAAAGGACGAGGATGAGAGACGCTTGAATGCAAAAATCCAATTTGACGCATTTGTTTTTACTGCTTGTTTAAAGAAAACAGACGGTTTGAATCCCGACACCTCGGAACGAAGGCAGAGCCCGAGAGCGGCAAAGGTTAATTACAGAACCTGAAGATAAAATACAACATAAATACACCTTAACTTGACTAAAGAGAGAGTTTCACAACATATTTTATATAATAATGCTTTACCAAAACAAACAGATGAGAAAAAGTCAGATGAGTATAGTTATTTTTGTTGTTTTTTTATTTTAGAACTTTTTTTTCCTCATCATTTACCCCAAAATAAACTCTTAGAGGATCATCTGTGATTTTGATTGTATTTAAGTGTATTTTCACCACTTTCAACTTTACCTGGATCACACTTCCACTCTTCACTCCACCAGTATATATGTTTTTTGTTTTTTTTTAACTAGATATTTAAAAGAATCTAATCATAGACATATTTCTTGGGTTTAGAACAGAGTTGTCCAAACTTTAAAATGACTATACTGTACATCTGAGAACAATGTTGTTGTCGGAGAAATAATTCAGAAGAAGTGACCCTGACTTTTGTGTATTTAATTTTTCCATATCCTGTCACTGGAGAACCTTTAATAGATTCAACAAAACAAACTTCATTATGTGGCCAGAATTTCCAGCTGGAAGCTAAAGTTCCTCCTCTTCCTCCTCACTATTGTCTTCACATTTTGGATTCCATCAGTCCAAAAGCTCAAAAATATATTCTTCAGCGGATTGGGACCTACTTGATGTAACGGTCTCTGCTGTCGGGACTTCCTGTGGCTCGAGAAACAGCCGATACTTAAGAGCCATATTTCACTCATTTCTCACCATCATTCCTGTTCTCCTTGTAATGTTTCACTAACTTTGACTCACAATGGACTGAAACTGACAGGAGAGGCAACCCCATCAAAATTACTTCATGAATTACATCATCCAGTCCGTCTTTGTGCGTCTCTTTCCATCCGCCACATTTCTTTCTGCCCCTTTGTGTGCAATAAACAACCCCCCCCCCCCCCCCCCACCTCTCTGCCACTCACCATTCCTCTCTGATTTGTAATCATGCTCGGCTGATGGACAGTTTGTCCTTTACCTCGGAGACATAATTGCGTTTTGAGAGGGGACAGATGACACGGGGGGCCACATTAATCACAACGCTAAACTCATTTCTGAAGGACAGTTGTAAGGTGGCGATTCGGGCGCGCTCGTCTGCAAGCGGCGGCAGCGGCGCACGTCTGCCGCAATGAGATGTGGCAGGCCTAATACCGCATGCACGCCTCGGCCCCTAATGAGAAGACGGCGCGGTCGGCGTGATGAGATGCCGGTCAGCAGCGGCGCCAACAGACTCCCCGTCAGCCTGAGTAGCGTCTGGGGTGTTTTAGGCTTCTTGATGAACGAATCAAGGCTCCGTTAACTGAGGCGATTTGCAACGTGTTGAGCGAAAATCACCGACTTCAAATGATTAAGAATGTTCTCGAAAACCCTCTGCCGGTGGATCGCGTTTCGTCATCTCACGAGAGCCACACGCCCACTGTTTGAAATGATTTGAACAAACATTTAGTGTGCGTGAACCATCCAGGAACATCCCTCCACATCTGCCTCTCCGCCGTTGGTCAATTCCCTTCCTGTCATCTCCTCGTTGACACGTCTGAGAGCTCAAACGCTTGTATGTCCGACCTGACAAGCAATAATGAAACTCCCCGTCATGCGCAACAGATTCAGTAGATCTACAGATATAGTATCGGAACAACAACAAAATCCTGAGCTTGAGTTGTCTGAAGACGTATTTCCCTCCTCTCCACATACGTCCCACCAACGCAGCGATAAACGAGACAAAACGCCTCCGAGGCCTTCGCAACGCCGGCCTTAAAGGCCCTCATGATAATCTGTTGTGTTTGTCAGGAGGACCCTGACACAACTCATCAATGCTACACAGGAAAAACGCCATTTTGTGTGTGTGTGTGTGTGTGTGTGTGTGTGTGTGTGTGTGTGTGTGTGTGTGTGTGTGTGTGTGGTAACGAGGTCAATGTGTCTGAGCTTTTGCACCGTGAACAAACACGTTGAGTCATCATAACGTCAACCGTTTGTCGAGCGTCACTGTGAAGGCGTCAACCTTTCCAACCAATATCCTACAAATGGTTAAAACGTTGCTTAAATGTCTCATAATCTGACTTTGAATTTGGAAAAAAAAAAGGTTTTGTCCTTTAATGGCAAAAATGAGGAAGCTCTTGATTTGATCATTTGATTTGAAAAACGACACCAACATATTCAAACGTCCAGTAAACGTTGTCAATTCTTGTGGAACATTTAAAAACGACATGCTAATAATAAACTTCTCAGACAAAACCATATGGAACTGGTTTAAAACATTTATGTGGTGAATTTTTGTGAAATTTTTTAAAATTCACAGACTGAAACTATAGTTCATGTCCTTTCTCCCCTTTGAGAGGAATTTAAAAAACCAAACAACCTTGTTTGTCTAAATACACGTGCAGGCCTTTGTGTCGGCGTGAAGCTGACAGCGGAGGAAGTGACGGGGGGTGGGGGGGAGGGGGGTCGAGAAAAACAGTAAGTGATTTTGGATCATGACAGGGGAAGCATGACACACACACACACACACACACACACACACACACACACACACACACACACACAGGGCCCCGGCAGCCCTTTCCCGAGGCTAAGTGGCGTTAACCTCTTTCTCTCATGGGGCCCAGACAAAAGCCCCCAAGGAGTGCTAATAATCACATCGCCATCCCCCCTCCCTTTCCCCCCCCCCACTACGTCTGGGATCTCCACGCCTCCGCTGCGTCTTTCCAGGAAATTCTGCCAGAAAACCTGCAGAGTAATTCTCTGGAATTTGTTTGTTTAGAAATATTAAAATGAATAATTTAAATTCACCTCATTTGATTGAATTTAACCTAAAAATATGAACGGACTCAATTTTATGCTTTTGAAACCTGAAAAACTAATCACATGGTAAATAAAGAAGAACATCTGAAGTATGTGAGCGGTGGTTTGGTGTATCTCCTCAACTTGAGGTTGGATGTTTGCTGCTGATTGACAGACGACTGATGGCTTGTTCTCATACTTTTTTTTTTTTTATAAAACAGGACTTACTGCCGGTTAGACTACAACAACACGGTAGCAGGCCTCTGAAATGAATCCCTGATTTGTCTGTTAGGTGGAATTACTGTGCGTCTGTGTACATTAGTGTAAAATGTCCACCTAAAGTCAAATTCACCGCGTCAAGAGTTAGTTGGCGTCTCCGGGGCTTCAGGTTGCGAACAAACATGATTAAACAAGCTCACTTTCATCTGTGGGTTAATTGAAGCTGCTCTCCAATATATTTACACGGTTACCAGCAAGGATGTGTGAATATTGTTGCATAGCACATCAAAGTTTATTCACAGAAAGATTGCTGCTTAGATTAAAACTTCATCTATTCTTAAATACTGTATAGTAGTGCTGAAGGAAGACACCAAACAAAGACATTTCCAATAGAAATCCCATTAATCTTCTTGGCTCGTTTATACTTTTATATATGTGTTTTATACAGGATACGTTCAGTATATATGTATCCACAGTGTTTCAGTAAATGTAAACAATGCAATATATTTATACGCGTTCCTTGTTGGCAGTCATGCGTGTCGTTTTTTACTACAAATCCTATTCATTGATTCCATTGGCTCCCTTGTTTGTCTTTATATCCGTAGATTATATCTTTTTGTCTTATTCCAGTGTACCGTGCACCATGAGATTATCTTTCAATTGTGTTGTTCTTGTAAAATGACAAGAAACTACTCTATTCTATGTTGACCGAGGCCTTTGAAGAAAATTGCTTGTTCTACTTCCTGTTTAATGCAACGTCTTTTAAATTACCTGGACTGTAATGCCACAATTTGTAAAAAAAAAAATAAAAAATAGAAGCTACAATAAAAACAATCATGTTCGAATAATGTCCAAGTTCCATTTATCACAAAAACAAATAGCACAAAAAAATTATTCATATATTACAATTGAAAAGAAATCCTTATTGAGTTTTTCCTTTTAAAATGCATGTTTATTTGGCATATTTCAGTCTTTCATTAACATCCCCATTTTTTGGGATTCTACTTAAGTACAACTTGAAAGCTAAAATATCTATGAGATATCATGACAATATATTATGAGAATGGGCTCATAATCTGATGCCAAGCGCCAAACCACAAACACTATTGAAATTAGAAAATTAGAAATATAATTCAGAATCCTCCAAAATGATCCACATGAGTATTTGAACCTGCAGTTCTCTTTCTCGATGTTTGAAATGCGACGATTTCTGGCAACTGATGATCAGATAAATGTGATGTTAATGGTTGAAGGATGTTTGCTTGACAGGACTGGGTGACAGACTTTCACATGACTATGAGGGAATTTACAGATAAAATTTCTAAAGGCAAAAAAAACCCAACAACTTTGTCACCATCTTTAAATACATGAGTACAAAATTCATAAATTATCTTAGATGATCACGTGTGTGCTTGTGGAGGTGGAACTCACACAACATAGGTGGTGGTGCATGCAAAAATTGAACAGATGATATATGAAGCCTTGCGTGTGTGTGTGTGTGTGTGTGTGTGTGTGTGTGTGTGTGTGTGTGTGTGTGTGTGTGTGTGTGTGTGTGTGTGTGTGTGTGTGTGTGTGTGTGTGTGTGTGTGTGTGTGTAAAAGATACCGAGCAGCTGGGGATGGGGGGCTGTATTGAAGCGGGAGCCACTGGTGTGTAACGGCACACATGCTTTGCCTTGATTGGTCCGTTTTCACCCACCAGCATCTTCTTTCTTTTTTTTTTCTTTTACCGCCCCTCTCCTCATGGTTCACTATTTCCCCCTGAAACAATGCTTTTATTTCACTCATCTGTTGCCGCTTCTTTATTTGCTCAATAAACAGGCAAGATAGGAGGAAAAATGTTGAGAAAAGGTACAAAAAAAAACCAAAAAAAAAACGTCAAGGCAAGCAGTTGGGAAAGACGAACTTGTACTGAAGATGTGACTCAATAAAGTGTTGAACTGCTCACCAATAAATAGCAGCAGGAAGCTAAAGACTTCTGAATTATCAAACTGCACTTTAAACAGTCTCCTCAAGCCTGCAAGCTTTCCAATAACCTCCGATCAAAACAGATTGAGGCGCCTTGCCGCCTTCAGCCCGCCGGCCACACGCCTCCTCGGCGTGAGCCCAGTCTGATTCCCAGCCAGGAGGCTCCGGGCCAACCGGCCTGCAGTCCAGGCGCTGAAGCTGGGCCTCCTTCCGCTCCGTCTCCAGGCACCAGTTTTCTACTCAACACAGTCTGACACTGAGAGGTCTGACTCGGTACAACTGCACTTACTCTCAAATTGACATATACTTCTTTAAGTGTCATCTGGTGGATCAATGTGTAGTTACACATAAAGGAATTATATATATAAAGATTTTCTTTTAACTTCAACCACAAACACTGAGTATTTTAATATTTTTTTTGGGGGGGGGGGGGTTACTTTGGCATTACTTTGTAAAAACAGTGTTGGCCTTCGACTCCTCTGCACTCACCTGGCTTAAGGCCTTAAGTAGAATCCATGGGTCTGCCACGCTCCTACAAATGCACGCATTTGCAGACGACCTGATTCTGGGACAGGTTTTCGCACGTAGCAGAGCACCATTACTACTGCAACAACACATGATCAGTCGGGTAAAAGGAACCGGCCTCACCACGATCTAAACCCAGCTCACGTTCCCTGTTAGTGGGTGAACAATGAAGCACTTGAATCCTGCTTCACAATGACAGGACGAGCCGACGTCGAAGGCGTCGCTACAAACACTTGCATTTGTTAATGAAAATGAGCAACTAATACTGCAGCATTAGTGTTTTTTTTAAAAAGCCAAACTCGGGCCTTTATTGTCATACATGCAAACCTTTAATTCATCCTTGAACAGTTGAGAAAAGTCTGAAATTTAATGCAGTTTAATGATAATCCACTTAGCTGCTATGAGTCAAATGTAAACTTCATTCGACCCTGAACTGTAGTACGAGTTTTTTTTTTTTTTTAATGTAATTCCTCTTAAAATTATATTTCTCCACTTCTGTTTCAGACTCTCCAATGTTTGGGCAAACTTACAGTCAAGTAGCCAAGACACTAGCCGGCGACTCAGCCAAAGCATTTGAATCTCGTGTAACTTTCGCCTCCTCATTCAAGCGGCTTCATCAGCTCACGCTGTCCCAATGAATAAGCTGGTTTATCTCACTAAATGACAGGGATCTTAGATATTCAAACTATTTGGATGTTTCTCCCAAAGCTTATTGTGCTAATAGACCAGAGAGCCGAGGGTGTGGCTCATTGATGCTCTGCTGGAACTAGAATCCACGTGGATAAGAGTCGAAAAGTCTTAAGAGATATGATGAAGTCCACTTGATCCGTTTGAACTGGTTTGAGAAGCTTCCTACGTGGAGGTATAAAAAAAAAAGAATAGATATGCATAGTCACCTTTCAGAAAGTGTCTAAGAGGAAGTCGCTGCTCATTCTACCCGTCACTTTGCTGGGTCGTATCACTGGGGTCCCACTAACCCATTCGTCAGCCGTCCCCACAAATTTCCAGCTGGATGTTTGCCAGATTCCGGTCTTGTTTGCCATTTCACTTGCCAACTGTTCATTCAGTCTGTAAGCTTCTGGATTTTTTTCTTCTTCTCATTTTATCCATGACAATAAACCCAGCTAACCTGCCAAGTCTCGGTCTGCACCTCCATCCTCTTCCGGTGACCCTTTTGTACGCGTCCGTTGCTGCTTTTACATAATAATTAAGAGTTAACTTAAACGGCGGTGCGTTGATAAACGTGATCTCGAAGGCGGGTGAGCAGGAGAGTGGACAGGATGCACTGTGGCGGGAGAGGGGTGGGGGCGGCGGGGTAAGGGCGCAGGATCTGGACGGAGAGAGATAACGGCTCTTTCTCTCTCCGAGTTGTCATGTGAGTGGCGTGTCACGGCGAGCATCTGGCCGATAAAGATAGCAGGGCCCACCGCAGTAATCTGCTCTGCACACAAACGCACACGCATGGACTCAAATCCCTGAAAACACACTTTATCAGTGATCAAATTTAGTCAGGTGAGGTGTTCATCAAAACCTGCACACTCAGTAAAGCCGCGCCATTAATCCAACAGGGCGCCCGTTTGAGGAAATGAGCTCTGCACGTGTGGCGGCATACATGTTTGGATGGACGGCACTGCGGGAAAGTGGAAAGTGATACAGGAGTTCAGATGCTGCCAAAGTTAAAATGATCACTATCGCCGTTTAGAGGGTCGCCGTGCCGGTACACTGAAGCAATCAGACGGGAAGCGAAAGAATCGCCAGAAGTCGCCAGAATGTTTATCACATCTGCAACTGCTTTGCTTTCACACTTGCATTTCACTTCTTGCTCTTTTCAAGCAGGCATGCTGCACAACAACCCTTTTGTAGTTTTGCCATATTGTAATTTTCGCGGCCACTAGAGGTTTGTGTGAAAAGATTGTCAAACTCATAATAGATAATTCTTGTTTAGTATTCATGGTATACCGTTGAAAGAAAATCGGTAAATGTAAAAAATATGATATAGATTTTTCTAACTGCAGATTGTATAAGAGATATAAAAGGCTTAATATATCGCCATTTATGTGAAATAAATCTAAAATAAATGAATGTCATCGTTTCAAAATAGCTTTACTAATGTATTTTCCTTCTTTGAGACGTCGTCTTCTTGTCCAACTCACCTGTAGGCTTTTGTTTGATGACCAGTATTCTTCGATAATAGCAAGCAAATGCACTCATCGAAAGTAGTCAATACTGTTACTGTGGGTGTACTGCATGCAATCCTCATGAGTTTCATCATTACACGTAACACACACAATATTTAAGACAAACACATTTTTCTAAATTGCTTAATTTTAAAAACCTTAAAACTATTAACTGCGTTAAAACTGAAGGACTCCGAGGCCCCGTTGACACGTCATTTTCAGGTTAAAACGGAAAACCTCGGTTGAGTTTTGTATGTCCATTTACACGACGACGGTGGTCGCGGGCATTGAAACACAACTTTCTGAAAATGGTGGTCAAGGTGGAACTTTTCAAAAAGGCTCCCGACTCCGTCTCCGTGTAAACAGAGGAAAATGCTAGTTTTCTGAAACACTGCTACTGCACGTGCACATATTCTCCTGGGACTTGGTAATTTTACAGTTAAAAGTTACCAATAATAACAATCCAACTTTGACGTCTGTCCATAAAAATGTCCGTGTCCTCGCCATTGTTAGTGTTCATAGTGTATTGACATGTCTCACATGCGTGTTCTGTGCACGCATGTGAGATTTCATGACAAAAGCAACCAACGGCGCCCACTAGTGGACCAACAAGAAAACATCGCCGCCAGTGTTTCTGAAATGAAAATGCAAAAAAACAAAACATGATGCATTTGTCACTTGAAACCTTGTGGTGTAAATGGATCTTTAGAGGTTGTTTGCTAGAACAAAATCAGAGAGACGATCGTGTCCAATCTGAGATAACAAGACAGTAATCCACACTCTCGTATCCCCAGTGCCGCCTCTCATCAACTCCCTCCCTGTGCAACAAACTCGGACACAAAGTACAACACCAGCCGACTGTGAGTAATTATATCGGAGTTGTTCCATTGTCAGAATGTCCGCACCACATGCAGATCTGATGATTGTACAGATGTGCACTTGTGAAGTTTGGATTTAACACTTCCTGGTTTCGGATGATGTTTATGTCCAATTTAACTCTATCATATCTGAGAGAAAGGAGCAGTAGAATTGTCTGTTTTACACCAAAATACAGCATTTATTAGAAAAGTGGGTTAAATGGATTGGCTGTAACTTCATCAACCATGGGGGGGGGGGCAGTTCAGCAAATGAACTGTGGAGGAACTTGAAGGTTCATCCACAAACTGTGGTTTTCATCTTTTTGTCCAGCAAGAACCCAATTGTGAGGTGCCATTGACCACAAGTTGAGTGGGACTTCGTTTGTGCTGAGGTTGTACAAATTCTATTTCCACATGTCAAAGAAAACAATAATAAGACATTTACAAAAATCTAGCGAAGGCCCCAATAATTTTGTTTGTTTGCATTAGTGAGTCTGTCAACTTCCCTTTGGCTTCACTGCAATGTTTTGGTAAACTGGAGGCAGAAATTAGGCTTCAAGAGGAATCCAGAGAAACAAAAGACTTTCTATGACTTTTCAGAAGAGACTACTGGGAGCCCGGGGGATGTTCTTGAAACTTAAAAATACTCTAAACATCTAAAAAATATAAATGAAAAGATTCATTTTTGTTGATCCATAAAGTGCAATCAGAAGAGCATCATTGCGGCCTGGCATTGATTGCATGAAGCCTTGAGATTGCAAGATTCTTTGAGATATTCTTTGTAAAGACATTTAATTTCTGGTTATTTGTATCATTGAAGGATTGAGTAGGGATTTAATGGGCAGGATGCTGGTTGTATGACGTGTCGCACATGTCCTTTTCCATTCTCCGAACCATTCAGTGAGCTATGATGTTGTTACTGTGATCCCAGGATGGATGCAGAAATGCCCCCAAAGCATTAGAGAATAATCAAATTAACTCCATAACCTTTAAAGTAGGAATCAAACACATAGGCTGTCCTTTTAGTTCGTCATCTGTCTGATATAATCTCAGCATTGCAGAAACATCTGTAATGTTTACATACATACATACATACATATATACATACATATTCTAGTTGTACGCAGCGATGATTATTTCTTCGAATAAGGTCAAATTTTAAAGGGTGTTACCACAAAACACTAAAGGTACCCGTACCCCCACCCAGTGTGGGGAAATTGTGCTGTGACTTCAATCACGGTTGGATGATGAGCTACTACAGCAGGAAATAACAGACATCAGGCCGGACCGCAGAGAAGCAGCAGAGATTAGATCTAAATTGAGTGCCGTGCGGCTCCTTGTAGGGAGAGGTGACGGTAATGAAATCAGACTGGGATCAATGGACTTCTTTAAAATTCACCCTGCCACTGGCCTAGATATGGAAACACCCCCACACCCCCACACCCCCACCCCCCCTAACGGACATCCTTTACGTTGCCATGCCTACCGGGGGACTTCTACGTCGACGCACACTCATTTCCTGAAGACTCAACTCTGACTCGCTCAACCCGAACCTTGGTTTCACTTCAAATCACGTATTCACCTCGTCATTCTTTGTCTGCAGAGTAACATGGGCCCTCGCAGTGACAGAAATCAGTGTACAAAAAGCAGAACACACACACACACACACACACACACACACACACACACACACACACACACACACACACACACACACACACACACACACACACACACACACACACACACACACACACACACACACACACACACACACACACACACACACACACACACACACACACACTTACTTCAGAATTCATCTAATAGAGAAATAACTAATTTAAAATTTTTCTCATGAGGAGATGAAATTTACCTTTTTGTGTTTCTAAGCTCATTCAGGTACCCACAACAGTAATAAAAGACACATCACACACACACACTGATGAAGCTCTGTGTGTGTGTGTGTGTGTCAGCTGATTACAGATTGCCCCTTTGCAACTGGGCTAATTTACCTCTTCTGACTGTGTGCTTCAATCAACCATAGCCACCCGGGCAAGCCCACAACACCAACCCTGCCATGGTGTGTGTGTGTGTGTGTGTGTGTGTGTGTGTGTGTGTGTGTGTGTGTGTGTGTGTGTGTGTGTGTGTGTGTGTGTGTACTGGAGCTATTGGATCAGACAGACACATAAATAGCTCTCATACATAGGTTTAGCCCCAAAGCATCGCCATGTGAAGATAGTGTCTGCGGAACAACTGCCCCCGTCACTGCTCCCTGACACCAGATGAAGTCGCTGATACAGTCCAGGGAGGTCTCGGCGAGGACAGAATAATGAGAGGACAATGAAGTGGGGCTATGTAATATCAACAATTGCCACCGCCGTCACACACACACACACACACACACACACACACACACACACACACACACACACACACACACACACACACACACACACACACACACACACACACACACACACACACACACACACACACACACACACACACACACACACACACACACACACACACACACACACGGAAAATGGTAATCCAAGACACACAAGCCAAACTGAGGAGATGGATTTGTTTGCAGCTCGGTGAGTTCGGTGAAAGTTTAAATAAATGGGAAACAAAAAAAACAAAGGACGCTAATTGGACGTCGCTATCGGGAAGGAGCAGCACGGAAAGCAACGGAAGACCAAAGAAGGAATTAAAACAAAAAGAACAGAGTGGTGTAGAAGAGCAACAGTGACACAGCAAAGGAAATGTACGATTTCGTTTTGTCGACTTTTTACATAACCGGCCTGCATCATTCACCCTCGCCCAGCCTGGTGAACGTCTGCTTTGCCAATCACGATGAAGACATCTCGAGACACAAACCAGTCATTTGAGGGAGCAAGAGGATGATGATGATGACTGGAAAACGAGTGACTTGTCAGATGAACACACCTGATTGGCCAGACTTGAAGGTGGATTGACAAGCTGGTCATTATTGAGGTGGTGCGACACAATATTGATGCAAAACAAGGCGACCTTGACGAGGGGGAGCGCTACATGGATTTATTGATTAAATTGTCTAAAATCGCCTATTTGGACTTCTGAAAAAACACTGAAATGTAACAAGAGACGAGAGGCCAAATTCAGATGAAACGACAAACTTTGCTGTCTTTCCTCTGTCATCGAATTTAATAAATATGTGACATCAAAAGTGAAGGTAAATATGCAGTTGGAGAACTACCAGCAAATATCTTGAGTGTTTTACATAACTTTAATATTTTTGAATGATACCGACTCTTATAAAGTGTTTCTAAGCAATGATCGTAATGTTTTGAAATAATACGAGTGGATTGTGAATTAACTACATAGAGTAAAGGAGAAAGTACTTGCTTCATCATGTAAATCATGTAAGTTTTCTGAAAAGGTTTGTAGTACAAATCCAGTGGTGAGCAGAAAAGAAATACCCAGGTACTGAAATGACCATACTTTATAGGAAGAATAGTGCATAAGGCTTTAGCCAAAATGAGCCTATATCGATTATAACTGAGATGACGAAAGTGAAAGCGGAACTTTATGCGTGCTATAATTAGATCTACTATCAAGATGTTCTAACAAGCCTAGATCGGGGGTGTCAAACGTACAGCTCGCGGGTCAGAGTTAAAATTCTTCAGCTGTATAAAATTCTGATGTCAACTGCAATATATTTATTTGACCACCGGGGGCACACAAGGGTTTCAATCATTTTCTTTCCAATTTAGTCCATGTTATATGGCGAGTCAGATCAGGTGATCAGTATTACTACACAGGTGTGTGTCGACATTAAAGGTCATTTTTAGATTTTGATCAGTTATTTTCACTCTAGTATGAACGAGCCCATTATATTTCTGAGTTTCAGCTACATGTTGCCAAATGGTTTCTGCCTTTAAATAAATAAATAATAAAAATCCACTGTGATCTGTAAGTTGTAAAGCACATGGTAGTGTTGAAATAGCAGTTCTTTCATTCAAATTAGAGATTTGTCATGTGTTGTAAAATGATTAAATGTGAACTTATTAATGATGTATTAATAGATATAGAGTTATTTATATATTATAACGCTAGTACTTACAAGTCGGGCACACTTGAGATTACATTGTGCTGTATGTGGCCCCTGAAGTAAAATTAATTGACACCCCAGGTCTACACAAATAAAAATATATTTTCAGGCTAATTGTTTTTTGTTTTGTTCTTTTTAAATCAAATAAGTAGTAAAGTTACTCCACTACTTTCTATAATACTAACTAGAAACATGAAGCAACTTGTGCAACAGTGGCAAAGAAACAACATACAACTGAAACTGAAAAGTGAAAGTCAAGCCGAGCAGTTATGGTACATAAACCTAAAACTGCAGTAGTGTCACAAAGTAACACAGAGATTTGTTTGTGTAGTGAATAATCTCCATGATGAAAACAGCTTGTATGCTCAGATGACGTGATCACATCTGTTTTGTTTACAAAAAAAAACACTTGAAATCGTCTCAAATACACACGGAGCTAAAGAGAGAGCCAATTGGGTTTGTTAACATACTGAAATGTCTGGCACTCATTCCAGTGGAGTGTAGTAAATAGCCCCATAAGACGACAGCCTCCGAGTCAGCACCTCCAGTCTGGATGAGGTGCACTATTCAGCTTTTGGCAGCGATGCAGTGTTCTTTTTTTTTTTCCATTTTTTTTTTTGCAGTATTCAGCAGTGTTTGGTTATATTTGGCTGCCATAGGAGCGAGAGGCAGCTCAGGTTGAGTCGTTAATGGGGGCAGCTGATTGAAAAGGAGAGGTTCAGTCTGGCTGTTCAGTCTGGCGGTGGAATTAATTTTAGCCCCTTTTAGCCCGCTGAGCTTTTCCAATCAAACAAACGGCGCTGAACTTTAAGCGACTCCTTGTAAACATCACTTGTCTGGAAACTTTCACTCCCTGCGAGCGCATGGCACATTATGGAAGATTTTCAAGCCGCAGTCGCACTTGCAGAATATTTATTGGCAGAAAACGTGTGAGCCACCAAAAGTCAGACCCACGGGGTGTGCAGAAAGCTTGATGGACTATCGACCTGTCCAGAGTATACCCTGCCTTTTGCCCTATAGCGGCTGGGATTAGGCTCCAGAACTCTGCGGGTTGGTATATATAGCCGGATAATACAGAAATGCAACCAGCGTGACTTTTTCCACAATAAATGCTTGAAAATAATCAAATTGATGCATGTGACATGCTTAAGTTGTGTTTGGAGGAGCCTAAATTTATGCGTAATGTTAAATCTCAGCGTGTTACGGTACAGTGTCACGTGGGTTTTCCTAGTCTAATTCTTACCTCGCTGACTCGAGTGAGCGAGTCGCAATACAACGCGACGACGCTACTGACAAAGAAACTGAAGTGTGTGTGTGTGTTTGCTCTGACACGTGTCATATTGTATATGTGGACAACATGCCTCAGGGCCGGATGTGGCAGCGCAACCCACTTTGCTGACACGGGGTTTTTTTCAACACACACACATATAAACACACAAACAGACACACACACAGTGTGTCCAGCAAGGCGAGACAAAGAGCATGAGATACAACACAAGATCATCTGTGTGCTGCTTCGCTCGGACATAACCTGACTTTTTTTTTTTTTTAAAACATCAAAACCCCGCCATCGTTATTTCAAGCAAGCTGCTGATGCTGTTGGCTCCTCTAAACGTCAGTTTTTCCCACCTCTCGGCTTAGTTTTCACCATGTCAGTGTGAAACGACGCATAAAAACCCCCAAAAAATGAAAAAAAGTGGGTGTTTTGGTCATCCAAACAGATGGTGAAGTTGCCCTCAGGTTAACCATTTAGTAATCATACCCGTTCCTGCCTTAACATTCATAATGTAACCTATTTAAAACATTCGGTTTTGCCTAATTAAATATCATTTTTATTTGAATAATATCTAGACAACTTAAGAATTAACCTAATCTAATCGAATTTGCTCATTTAACCTTACAATCACCAATAAGCAAACGAATTTGCTATTTGCAGATATGACTGAGGGCGGGATCGCCTCCTGCTTGGTACGGTTCCAAAAAAAAACGGAGAGTGGCGTGAATCTTTATGCGTCGCAGCTTTGGAAAAGGTCCCGGGCTTGGCTAGTTCCAGTTCTCATGTTCACGCCGTATTACCTCACTAACCGTGACACACATCGGCGCCAGAGGAGCCCGGGCCAAAAACGCCACGGCGTTCTACCTTCTGCGCACACCAAACACCGCTCAGCAACCCCCGAGCAGGCAAGACAGCCGGAGCCGCCGCCACAGTCTACTGACCTGACACGCAGGCGGAGCAGCGGAGGTGCATGTGCAAATGAACAGAGTGGCTTATTACGCCGCTTTGGGAATAGAAAATATTGCACAGGCTGAATTTATGTATATATGCTAAATATAACAAACAAGATATCGCGTGCTATAACGGCGCGCATCAGTTTCTCACACCTCGAGTCATTGAGGTCTATTGATGTGACTACATGTATGGAGCAGCAGCTTTCAGTCGGTTCAAACCGGAGAACATGAGAAGCTGCACTGAACGTTGCCCTCTCACACCTGAAGACATACCACAGCGTGGAAGAACCTTTTGGACGCAGCCGTCACAAACTTAGTGAATCATGATGATATCAACATGTGAACCTTTTGGTTTGATTGCTGACGATTCTTCACACTCTCATTTGATAGCTGTATAAAAAAAATATATATAATGCAGAATACATTCAGCATGGTGTACCAGATCCTGCACAATACTCTGAGGATTGCTAATAAAATAATGCACAATGCACAATGCAATTAATGCCAGAGAATGTTTTCATTGTTTATGAACTCTTCTTGTTTTTAACTTGTTTGAGAATCATAGTTGTTTCAATAGAAACATCTATGATCGTGACCAGATGCATTTCAGCAGCTGGCTCCTCCCCGCGACTTTCATTTATGGACTTTATTATAACTTTTTCTTAGGTCTATCTATGTTTTATGAATCTCTGTTGCTTTGATAATCGGCTTGATCATATTGCAAAATCCGTTTTTTTGCTTCCTCCTTATTGGCCAAATTCCTATTTATTTGCTGTAACGCTCCAATAAGCACCTTATTACAGTGCCCCCAGGTGAAAACAGAAAACTTTTGTTGCGTTTTGAAGATCCGTTTACACGACAACGGTGCTCGGAGCCACTGAAAATGCACATTTTTGAAAACTGTCCATCTCCGTCACCATGGAAATGTAAAAAAAAAACAAACAAAAAAAACACTCTTACTGCGCACGCACACCACGGCTGTAGTAAATAGTTCTTCTGCACATGCGTGAGCAGAGGGACAAGAACAACAATGGCGGCCTCCAGAGTACTGGTTCAGTAATGAAGCCTGAGTTTGTACTCCACATGAGTTTGCATCTTTTAAATGGAAAGGGCCAAAGGAGTTTACTTATACGGCGCTTTTCCACCATTTACCTGCAACCTGCTTTATTGTCTTCTTCTTATTTTTTATAATGTAAGCCGAGGCGACAGTGCTAAACACTTGTTTTATTGCACACTTATTTCAGAAAGTAGGGACCATGGTAGGACCATATGCATTCCCCCATTTGAAAAACTGGTTTTACACATTTTAAATGAGTTTGTACAATCCTGTTTTCAGGCCAAAACGCGGTGGCAAACGTTATTAAAGTTGTTTTCATTACTGCATCAGTCTCCTCACAGAAAAGAAGAAGCATGAACCCGACACGCCCAGCAGCCAGTTCGCTATATATTTGCTTTAGAGACACTATTGATTGTGTTTAGGCCCTTAACAATCTGATTCTACATCTCAGCTCTACAGTGTAACTGTAATCCACTCAGCTCATCAATAACCTCCCTGAGGAGTTCAACAATTAGACTCATCTAATCTTAAAAACTTAACTTTTGCCTAAAATCACATGTCGTATTATCCTGATCTATTTATGTCTCTTATTATATTTCCTTGATCTTCAGTTGAATTTGACTGCATCTCTCATTCATTGTTAGTTTACATCTTTTCTAGACTTTCTTCTATTAATGCGATTGCTGCTTTTGTATGATTGTTTTTTGTGGTTACTGTTGAAAAGTGATCTGTACATAAGGTTAATTATCATCACCATTACTCAGAGACGATTGCCTATCAGGGGAAAATGCTCGTACAGGTCATTTGAAAAGGTTTTAATACATCACGAATGCCGTTGTGTATCTGAGCGAGAAATTCTCATTACTATGCAGTGTTATGCAGTGAAATGCGTTTGAAGTCTCCCCGGACCGAGGACACAGATGGACCGATTGCACTCCGTACAATGATCTTCTGAAAAAGCAAGTTTTCACAGCTTTTGGGGCCTCAGAGCCAGTAATGAGCATTCTGCATGTGACATAATGGAGTTTTCTTATCTGGGCAATAAAAAGCTTAGTGTACCCAGCGCACTGCCCTGAGGTACTGTATGTCACACCCCCCCCCCCTAAAAAAAGCAATCTCATTTCTTATTACAGTACACAGCATAACTGGTTGTTTTTTTTCACTCATACTCCTCTCAGGGAATTTGCATTATTTCTTAAGGCCAAAGGGAATATTTAGGTAGCTGAATTATGCTGATGGGGAGTTATGAGAAATAGAGTAATCTAGGAGCAAGATCAGCCTGCGATAGGCGTTCACCTCGTACGTATGTTCAGCCGGCCTGATACGGGGTGTATATCCGCTTAGCCCTCCTCCTCATCTGATAGCGCCAACACTCTAATTTGCTGAGCCACAGTGTTGAAGGATTGGAGGTCACCTTCAACACTAAAACACCGCTTCTCAATTTATTTTTGCTCTCCATTTCACAATTTATCAAGCCATAATTCCTCTCTGGGGTCAAATGCTTTTGATAGGAGCCGGACTGACTTAAAGAGTATCGAAGCAGCGAGCAGGGCGACGCCAAAGCATTTCTCTCTTCGAAAATGAAAAAAAGAAAGGAAAAAAAAAAAACTGTCATAACTGTGCGATTGCTGCAGTGATGGTCGAGTAAAAGCCAATCGGATGATCATTGGAACTCAGCCATGTGGAACAATGCAAAAGCTGAAAAAGATGGGGGGGGGGGGGGTACTGTCTCTGAGCAAGAAGTAAATGAATGCAAACGCCATCTCGGTGCCCTTGCAGTCCTCTCTCTGTCGCCAACACCCTCCGTGGAAATAAACCCCTGCCATCTGTGAATGTTTCTTTTTCACTCAGGTATTCACTCCATCATCTTTTCACCAATGAAGCTCTTGTGACACAGACGTGAGACACCACCTGGATAACACACACATCCGTCTCAATCAGCGCGAGTGGAGGAGCCACGGACCGGTAAATACCGTCGACCACATTTCTGTGCAGAACACTGCGGTCCAGCACCGCGCTCATCAAACCGAAGGAGGGTTACATAATTCCACACCGCTTATCCGACGAGCCTCCCGGCAGATACATAATGGATGCAGAGAAAATATGTGGCTCAACTGTAGAACGATAATGAATCCATTTCTTGGAGCACTTCAAAGCCTTTCCAAGTACAGATGGGAATACACATCTCAGGGTCGGTGCGGATTCTGCACAGAAGACACAGGAAGGTGGATGAGCGTGTAGAGCTCAGGAGAAAACTACAAAAATAAGAGCCATAATCTACCTCGTGTTTATAGTGGATTGTGATGCTGACGTAATTGGACAAATGACTTTAGTAATTCGGGGTAAGTTTTGGTTCACTTGAACTTTTTTAAGGAGTCAATAAGCAAAACTCTAATTAAAAAAGCTTGAAGCAATCAGGTGACATCCTTTGAGTTCCTGTGAGGATTTCCAATGTACCGTTGATATTCTCTGTAGCGTGGAATTCTATATTAATGCAGTAAATATTCAATTTAGCACAAAAAAGGTTTGTTAGTGCAGGTGAGAATAGTATTTTAAGTAGCTGGCTCAACCGATAAGGGGACAGATTATATAAATTCATACTTCCTTCTGCTCACTTTCATTCAGGCCTTTGGAAATTTTCATTTAGTTTTTGTATTTAGTGACTATAGTGTACTTACAACTAAGATGCATATAAAGTTTAATTCTGGGGAAAAAAAGTTACTCAAGTAATATGCATAAGTCTTAAGATTAAATCAGTCATCTACTACAATCTATGAACTAGTATTAAAGTTCATATGGAGTTATGCCTTTCAAAATGTTGTCTCCACCCATCCTGGAACTTAGTATGTGATGTAAATTCATCGCGAGGACCAACCAGTGGCAGCTGTTACACATAAACGCAGTTCCCAGGTCCACGTTAGTTTGCAAGCGAAGGACTTTTGCTGCTTCTGGCAGTTTAATTCAAGTGTAACTTGAAAATCAAGCTCATTAAAATACACAGGATTACTACTAATAAGCAAAGCACTTTGACATATTACAAATGAAAATGAAAAACATTGAAATGTAGAACAAATATAACACAGACTTGAAATAGCCATATTTTTTTTAATAGTCCAAACTTTGCTTGAGATTAAAATAAAGGTAACTTCTCTAATACCATTGTTTTTGACATTCAACAAAGGCATCTGTAATCTTTTAGCGACAGGTGTTTGGGCACGCCGCCGCGTCGTTCTTCATGCTGCTGCCTTCAATCCCTCAAACACTCGTTTCCCTAAGATGCGGCCAGCTTGACCAGGATGCAGTTCTGTGTGATCCTCACCGACTGAAGCCCATTAAAAACTCATTAAAAAACCATTTGAGTCGGGGAAAATACATCAACTATACATAGACTCACAGCTAAACAAACACTGTCGTACATCCAAGTAAACAAAGCGACTAAAATGTGTGCGAGCACTAAAGATAAAGTGGCCCAGGGCGATTTAATGTGACATTAGATATCGTTACTTTGCAGTTGTCTCCACTATAACTCAGGGGTGTGCAACATGAGGGCCTCGGCCCAAAACCAGAACATGGGACGACTGGTAAAGTGTGAAAGCTACAAATAAGACTTTATTTTGATAACAATAACTGCTATTCTTAATTCTTAGTCTGGAGATGTTGGCCTGAATTGAACGGTAACACTGCGGAGAATATTAGAATATTATATTATTTAAAGTGAGTTAGTATTAAAATGAAACTCACACTATGAAGTTGAGGTTATGAAACGGCTGCAGAATTAATGCAGCCAAGGAAGTCGATTTGACTCTTTGTGTTGTGTCAAGCAATTTCAGGGAAGTAAAAATAGTATTTTTTTTATTTTTTTTTAAAAGATAAAATCATGAAACTTTTGCATTCCCACAAAAGCTGTTTATTCCACTGTTACACAATAAGACCCGGGTCGTGTGGGTCTTGTATCACCAGTTTATAAGGTGAATTCAATGTAATTCACTCCGAAAGAGGCAAACTGTAGGAAATACGAGTCGGAGGTAACGAAAAGCGGGTCAATTTAGATTTGACGGCGAGAGAATGTGTTTACAAGTGTTCACACAGCAGACCTGCGGAGCACTGTGAAACATCCAGAAAATGTAGCCCAGGTGTAGCAGCGTGTCCGGAGAAAGGAGCCCACACTGTGACGAAAGGCTCGGGGAACACGCTGGAAAAAAACCCAGATAGCAAAAGGGAACGAAGCTCCGATTCCCTTTTGGCTGGAGGTGAGTCTCTACGTGTCGATGCACAGGTTGATTTACGTGTTCGGTTTGGGGCGAAGGGGATTTCCTCCAGAGCGTCAACACGGCGCGCAGCCGTGGAGCTTTTTGTTCCTCGTGTAATTAGGTGTAACTGTTACTCTTACTCTTTCAATGTTTAATTTGTTTGCAGAAGCAGCATTACGTAGAACACACTGATAATCTACAGGGTTTTTTTTTTTCTAATAATTTCATTGGTTTGCAAGTTTTAGAATAAAGGTGAACAAAACAGCTCAAAACACAACGTCGATGTACTCACCCGTTCACATGCATGCTCTTCTAGTTCAAGGCGATATCTTTGGGTTATATTCCGAGTAGACAAAGTTTGGCACGGAGTCTTGAATTTAAATATCTCAGACATACAATGAATGACCTCATTCCAAAATCTTTATCTTTGGTTTTGCGTTCCCATAAAAAGTGAACAAGAGTTCCGTTATTATCCTGACATTTAACACGCGTGTCAGGAATAGGATTTGACATATGATGGCGTTTTTCAGTGGTTATATAAACCCTTGTTAACTATGTATACTGTATTAACTTGAGTCGTGTGTTTATTGTTTGTTTTGGGGCTTCAGACAGGCCTTGGTCCAGTCCCTTTCCTCTATGTCTTGTATGTCATTTCTCCAAGCATTTAAAATGTCTATTGAAGAGTCCTTGGAGTTTGACATGATCAAATTCTAATATCTAGACAGCAGGCCTTTCGCTTCCTCTTTTCCCATTTGCTCAATCAATGATAATTCAGGTATAGTTATTTGATTATCACTGTTTGGAGACCTATATATAAAATTATTTAATGATTAAGACAAGCAATGAAATAACAAAATGATTTAAAACAAAGTTTGTTTACAAATCAGAACACTGTCAAGGGGAGTGGGGGGCAAAGAAAATGCCCCAATTGCACAAATCAAGAAACACACGCCATGAAACAATCATCAGACGGTAACATGTCGCACAGCGAGAGAGGAAACTACTGCACGCCTCTGTCACACCTGTGAAAATGAGCGAGGGGAGAAGTTAGGTTCCCACAGGGTGTTGACATGAGGGATTGTGAATTACTCACTCGCTAGTCACAGGTATTTTCTTTCCCAGTGAGGAACTCTTCCAGCTGGTGGCGCTTTCTCTGGTCACATGACAGCGTTCTGGAGTTTAAGACTCCAGATTTGTGTTCTGAAGGAAGTGAAGCGTTGGGAAGGTGCTTGTGTCGTTTAAAAATCACAATGTCAGATTTAAAACATGCAGCCTTCGTGGAACTCCAGCACTGATCTTCAATTTTAGTTAGTTGGTTTCGTTATGAAAACAACCAACAGCACCCGTTGTCGGCGTTTGAAGCGAAAATGCAAAAACGTTCTCAGTTTCCAGAAAGCCTCGTCTAAAAGATGAACGATCCACAGTGCATTATAACTTCAAAAATTCTGAGAATCAATTTTTATTTTTATTTTAAATCGTCAGGAGAGTCTGCTGTTGATTGCAGCTCTGAAGAGCAGGATTCTGTACTAGAAACCACTGAGGAGGCTGAGAGATCTTTCCAGAAAATCATTGGGTTTTTGTTATTTTTGTGTTTGAACAGATCACTGCGCAATCGACAAAATGCAAACGTAAAACCTCATCATGCAAAGAAGAAGTGAGCATAATCCAAAGGTGCTGCAATCTACTATAAACCAAAGCTCATTCAAATGAGGCAAAACTGAAAACAGTTTTGTAGTCAGATTACCAAAAACCACAAAGGGACTGTCGGGCGTTTTTTTTACCAGTTCAAACGTCAATATGTCTGAAGAATGCTTCTGTCTTAGTCTCCATTTCATGGGCAGCTCTCACATCTGGAGAGTCACTGAGGTTTGTTTGCTACATGCAACCAGAAAAACAACAAGGAGTTGATTTCATGACTGAGCCGGTGGAGGCTGATTTGAAAACAGCAGTGGCGACGAACACGAATTGAACTTTGTTCATACTTGAAAGCAACTTTTTCGGCTTTATGAAAATAATGAAAGACAACCGGATCTCCTTTGGAAAAGAAACTCGTGTGAATTCCTGGGTTAGAGAGAGACAGAGACCGGCGTAATGAGCACGAACAAAGGAGGCCGTATAAGTCAATTCAGCCTTCCATCAATGCCGGGAATTTAGGATCTTTTCCCAATAAAACGGTTGAGTTAGCGGCGCTGGCGAGGAACAAGTGTGTACCGGAGGTGCAGTGTGTTGTGCTTTATGGAGACATGGCTGAGCAGGCTCGTTCCTGATTCACTCGTAACCGGATGGCGTACAGTTCTGCCGCAGACGGACAGAAATGAGAGGAGAAGAGGAGGACTGGAGCTGTTTTCAGTTCCAGGTCACGTGGTCCATTCAACAGTACTGATCAAAGGAAAACGCAAAGACCTTCAGTGGCGACTGTATTTCCTCTTTGGGATGCTTAACCTGCGGAGCGCCTCAGGGGTCAGTCTTAGGCCCACTGTTTATTTCTATTGGAGTGAAATTGAACTGAAAGCTTTTATCGGAATATTCTATGAACATGTTGCCAGTTCAGCACGTGATTTATATCCACAAGATCCACTTTTCGTGCAGCAAATGCTAAGCTAATTCTCTTTTTTAAGCCTGTCTTTGTTCAAGCTTTGTCATTTACATCTGGTTTCCAAATGAGTTCCTCTAACGGTAACCTCCAGAATCCACTCAGTGTACCTCAACAAAACAATAGTCCACCTCACAAACTTGAGGATACTTTCTCAATATGCGTTCAAACTGGAATTTCATAAGTTGTGTTGATTCTTCGCTACCTGCACATTTCTATCTTCTCACAACCTTTCATGCCTTCATTATAACGCATTTAGGTTATAGTGGCTGTTTGAGTCTGTTCGAAGTGTATTATGCCTTTCACTTATTGTGCTGGGATTAATCTAATTCCCACAACCTTCAATAAAGCCGGTATGGAAGATTTTTACAAACTGTACTTGTTTTAACCAAACGACCAACCTTGTAAAATCGAGCTAAACCGGAGCGTTGCTGCTTGATGGCTCTTGAGTGGCAGTAAAATAGAACATATGGCAGCATTTTAAGCTCATCTTCACCAGTTACTTGAACACATAGGAAATAGTTTGAGGTATTAATATCACTTCAATGCATTAGTCAGCCTAGTCTCTGTTTCACACTTTAACACATCCATAAACATTGTATTCAAAGTTTATTTCTTTCCCTTGATTTTCCTCCATTTGAATATTGGATCATAGGAGCTGCATTCAGAATCTGCTGTGTGTGTGAGCTGGACTGGCTCCGCCCACACATGCCCATATTGGGAAGAGGAGGAAGTACTTCCTCTCATGGTGCCATGTGCCAGAGCAAAGCTGCAAAGGGAGGGCCTACCTTGATTGGGATTGGCTAAACCCCCCTCACTATATAGGGTTTAATTTCTGATTGGCTGGTTGGAGCAACACACTTTTTAAAAAATTAAACAAGCCAGGGAGAGAGAGGACAGACTTTCTTCACTTCTGGGACGTCATTCCAGGTATGGGGATGATTATTACTGTTGGAAAACTATCAAAAAGTGAATTTTGGGTAATATGACTCCTTTAAATAATTCATCATTCAAATTTTCACTGAAAATCTGTAAGAAGTTTTACGCTCCTATTCATTACTTTGATTCTTAGAATTTCAAACATTTACTGATGATTTTGAACTTATTTTACTTACTTTGAAGTCAAAACGCCAAGACTTTGATTTTTTTAAGTGTGTTTGGGGTTTTCAGCCAGACATTGTTAAACATAATTCTCTGTAAAAAGATGGATTTTGTTTCCTCTTTGTGTTTCATTGTGATTGCTTTTATCAAATTTAATAACATATGATGGAAAAAGAAAAGGAACAAAAAAAAAAAAAAAACTAATCCTCAGCCATATTGTGGCCTTAATCCTTGCTGGGTTGTGATCAACACACAACGTGGCCCCCCCCCCGAATCTGCAGGATGAACATTCATTGCTCTCCAGAGACCTTTGAATAAGTGCTCCTGTGGGACTGAGTGGAATGATTAGCTGATCAACAGAAGAATAATTACTGCCCAACACAAAGATCAATGATTGAAAGGTTTCCCAGTTTTGTACATTTTATTATAAATCCAGTAGAGCTGGTAATATTATCTACATCAGCCACGACAAGATCCACAGAGAGTGAAGCAACAAGTTTTGGAAGCTTATTAAGGTAGCTGCAAACTTCTGAAATGTTTAACTGGAGTCACTAATTCCGTTTCTTGCATTTTTTTTATGCAGTTTGCTTGTCGAAAATAGGTAGAGTCCATGGCATTGTAGTCTTTTGGATTAATTATTTTTTGATGCACACTATAAAACTCTCAATTACGGCAATTTATCACAATAATGACAACCTATTGCTTTATTAAAGTACCGGATGTTCCAGTGGCATCTCGCATAATAAAGCCCTCTGATTAACACAGATTCTGCCTCTCATGCATGGGACAGTATGAGTATTGCGAGGATCTATGCGCCGGGCCGTTGGTGTGAATTTGTGGATTGTCGCTCTGCGTTAGTGCTACAAAGAGCCTGCAGCCTGTCCGGGGTCTAACCTCTGCTTTCACCCGACGTCAGCCGGGACAGGCTCCAGCCCCCTGCCTCCCCCCTCACAGTGGAAAATGGATGGATGTGCACAGATTTGAGATGACAGGTGTTTCTTTTAATTTGTTCACGTAATTATACTGATGTGGGCTGGCAGGAGGGTAGACGAGCAACATAAGAATGAAAAACGTGATCTAAACTGGGCATATTCTTGATACTATTATAAAAAATGATCACGTCATGGTCACTATGTGAGTAGAAGGGATGTAATTCTAGACAGGATTAAATCTCAAAACCACTTATTAAACCTTGACTTTTATTTGGCTGTTTTATTGTCAATTTCCTCCAGAATTTTTTCTTATATATATATATATATATATATATATATATATATATATATATATATAAAAAGAAGCTTTTTTTGTTCCATTTTCATCAAACTTCATTTCCAAATAAATATATATTTTTTAAAAATGGTTTAACCTTGCCTTGATCATTTCACCTTTTTAAAATTTGTTAAAGTTGGTCCTATTAAAGATATGTTATTACGTTTTTATCTTTTAATGCAAATTTGTATTAAAGTTGCTTTATTTTTCTTGTTCTGTTTTCTTACCACCTGATCAATCATTTGTGAAGCACTTTCAATTAATTAACCAGCAAGAGAGCTGCTTTCAGTTTGTAGTGATATATCGCTTGAATTTATTTAACTTCCTCAAAAAAAAACGTCAGGTACACAGACCCTCCTCGAGAAAGACTAACACAAATATAGCATTATTTAAAAAAAAAAAAAAGAAAGATATAGTTATAAAGGGAGGCAAATAAAAGAAAGGATAGAGAGAGGAAAAGAGAGACTGGGGCCACAATCTGGAGAGGGAAAGATGAATGATGTGGTCTAAATGAAATGTCATTCCCAGTAATGGGAAAAAGGGCCACACCAGAAAGCAGGTCACTTAAATTGCAAAAGATGTACTTAAGCAGTGTTGCCTGGAGCACAGTCCGCTTGACAAAACTGTTAACATTATCTTCCTAAAATCAAAATAAATGGAGGGAGGACAGAAGGGGAGGGGAAAAAGAGGAAAAAAAAAATGCATTGGTTTTCCGCCTGCAACCTGCCCGCTGGTAACGGGAGAGATGGAGGGGGGAGAAGAGAAAAAAAAAACTGCCTCCAAACCGGCAGGCTATCTGCGCTGACAAATAGATCGCTCATGGGTGAGGCGCCCACAAACAAACACACACGCCATCCAGAGAGCATCCATGCAAGCTGACACCTCTGCAAATATGCACTTCTCCCTTTTCTCCTCCATGCATATCATATGTCATCTATTTGTACGCGGAGCTCTGTGGCTTTAAAGCGTGAGCCAAATCGAGGCTGGCAGCTGTACATTGTTTCTTCGAGCTCGGCTTTGTTGCTCCCTTTAATGAGTATCTCAGTAGTTTGTTGACTGCAGTAGTCACGTCAGCCATGGATAGAGAGAGATGGAGGGGGGAGAAGAAAAAAAAAAAAGAAAAAAAAAAAAAAACTGCCTCCAAACCGGCATTTCGCTTTGAAATACACACAGTGCCCCTGGCAGAAATCAATAGGAGGAGGATAAAATGCACTTCCATTTAATTAAGATAACCAGCGCATTCTCGCTCATAATCTCTCTCTTTCCTGCTCAATCTCTCTCTCTCTCTCTCTCTCTCTCCCTCCCTCCGTCCGTCTTTCTTCCCGAGCCGCTACCCGTGTCAATCCCCTCTGGGGGGCGAGAAATGTTGTCGGTAGGAATCTGGATTTAATCGTTTCCCAGATCGGCGCCATGTTTTTCTTCCCCTGGAGCATGTACCCCCCCAATCCCCATCACCCTCCCCTCCCCCCTCCCTCCTCTTTGAAATGTCGTCTAGGGAGTGCTCTGCAGCACAAACGTCTTCGCTCGGGGGCAATTGGACTATCGGGGCCAACATCTTCAGCCGAACGGGTTACAATTCATTGTGTTGGTGGCGAGGCTGTGCGACAATGCAGCGTCGCCCAATTGTTTTCCGATGCACTTTGCAGCAAATGGCTTCAAAATGCAGCGGCTGTAGGTTTTGGTTTTTTTTACCCCTCAGTCAATTCACACAATAGAGCTCGAAAATCTGCAAGAGGAAGAAAGAGTTCCTGATTTTACCAGAATAAAATCCAGATGTACTGTAAAGGTGTGCTTTAAGGTCCATGCATTGCTTTGATATCTTATATACTGTATATATTTATATATAGATATGGACTTTAGTACATTCTTATCCAATTAATTTAACTGGGTTGTTCATCCTGGTTGATGTAGCCACCGTCGCATCAACATGACATTACATACTGGTTGTGCACATAATAAAACCAACATCGGCATAGAAAGTGTCAGGGAAAGGCAAATAAACCAAAATGTAAAACAGCGACTCTTGAAAACTAAGTCCCATTTAACATGAAAAGCCTGTTTTGGAAAGATGAAATGACAATACAATGTTTGGATTTGCAAAAATCTTCCATAAAAACTGTGTTATCATCCATGTATGACTCATTTTCACACCCATAAACATGACATGGAGCACCTTTCAGGCTTTGATCTGTTTGGAATCGCTGTAAAGATCACAATAAAATATCAGACGAACTTTATATGTGTTATCAATAAAGCTTGGCAGGCAACAAATGAACTGCCGTAGTGAAGCTTCTTAGTTAGGCATCAGAAATGAGTAAATATGTGAATAATAAGCAGGGTGTGATAAAAAGAAAAAGATTGGGCAAATAATGACGATTTTATTAAAATACAAGGCTTTGCAGCGTCATTACAACAGAAAATGTAAGTAAATGAATGGAATAAATGGAGTGACTATAACACACATACCAGGCATTAATCTCAGACTTATTGTAACTTTTAGCTTCAAAATATACACCATACCCATCACACATTGGTCTTTATTGCTTATAGATCCAGCGTTAAGTCCAGAATTCTATCAAATTTTATCATCTGTGTTCTGTGCAGTGCACTGCTGAAAAAGCTTTAATCATCATGCAGTGGAGATTAATCTTTTTATCCCCAAAGAAGGGGGATTCAGACTTTTGTTTTCCACCTTAGGAGTGAAGCGGTGAGGTATAATCGGACACAATTCAACCGTTTCCCCACAGCAGCTTCTCCTGTTTTGGAAGAATTAGTCCTGTTTAATAAGGCGTCCCATGTAAAATGACAAAAATCCTCCCTGAGACGCACAAGTCTGTCCCACTGGCCCAATTCCTTCAAGAAGCTTTGCTTTGCGTTTCCACACGAGCGACACCATGAAGGTGTGACGAGGTGTTGTAGCATTATTCGTGAGCATTATTCACGAATGTAAGCAGACTTCGGGTTCGAAGAAAGATGAGAAAATGATTCACAAACCAGATCAAAGAGAATTAACGTGAACAGAAGAGGTCAAGAAGCCTCGGTGGTGAAAAGCGTTCAATGTTACACTGCTGACGGCAGCATGTTTCAGGTCAAAGTGCTTGTTATGGACTAAAACACATAAAGGCACCCGGGTGGCCCGAGACATAAAACCAATCCGTTTCAGTTGTGATGGCAGCCGGAAGGCAAACTATTACAGAGTAATGATTTTTGTGTTTATTCGCAACTAAAAAAAAAAAACTATTATATTTCTTTCCGTCACACAAATGACGACCTTTTGGACCTGAAAAAGATGGACTTATATAAACCGAGCTACTAATCATGAACCTGAAAGTTTTTGCATTTGGGATCATTTCCTTCGCTCGTGAAAGTTGGGCCGCGAAGGTTAAGCTTTCATCTGTGTGTTTATTCATTTATTGGTTTGTATGTATGTATTTTACCAACTTTTCACAAAAACTACTGACCCGATTTGCGTGGAATCTTCAGGGACGATTTGTCATCATCCAAGGACCAATTAATTATATTTTAGGACGTTAACGTTTAATCGTGTCCAAGTAAATCCCAAAAAACTGCAAAGAAATGTCCCATACAAAGCACATGGGGAAGGCACCTCATGGAGGAGATCAAAGGAGATCAGCGGCTGTTGCCACGGAGACGCTCCCTGCTCAATGTTTCACACAGTGATGTAGCTACCTAATAGGCTAATTAGCATCGATATGAGCTAATGGCTAACATGCTAGCGATACTAACTCGGTTCCACAAACATAGTATCAGCATATTAATGTCATATTCGCGATGAAATAAGACATTTTGTAATAAAAGGTTTTCTATTTTGCAAATATACTTGAAGTTGGTTTTTTGTCTATGAAACGCATTTTGAATATTCCACGAACAAAACAAAAATGTAATTTCAAAAATGGTGAAAGAGAGTTTTAATCTTGCAATCTAAATTTTAAAAAAAAGTCAAGAAATTAAAAAAACATTTTTAGAATTTTGAGAATCAAGCCACTATTATAATGTAATATCAAAAAATATAAACAAACCTTTAGAATTATGTTTTCATTTTGTATTTCAAAATGTATTAAGGTTTTCTTTTGGTCAAAATATTCACATTATTGTTAAAAACATGTTATATTTCAACAACAAAAAACAAACACCTAATTGTTTCCACTATTTACACATTGTATTTCCTTTAAAGTGGATCTAACATGACAAAATAATTTTCCCCCAGGGATTGATGAAGTATTTTCTCATCTATTCTTAACATGCCGTACCTTTCTTGTTTGGTCAATAATTATAACGGGATCCAATCATTCACTTTCACCCGAGCTCCTTCTACTGTCGACACATGGCCCCGGAAATGCTACACCATCCCCTAGCTACATTAGAGTATTGACCAACAGCATTTGTGTACCCGGGAAATTATTGTGATTAAGTACTTTTGAAAAAAAATAACAAACAAAAAACAATGCTGTGAGGGAGTCACAGTGCACCAGTTGTGCTTCTGTGAGGTCGTTAATGTGGCTCTTGTTATTTCTGCTGGGGCCTTGTTAAAGCAGTGGAGAGCAGCCTGTTGTAAAAGCCCTTCAGACCCACAGGACCACACACACACACACACACACACACACACACACACACACACACACACACACACACACACACACACACACACACACACACACACACACACACACACACACACACACACACACACACACACACACACACACACACACACACACACACACACACACACACACACACACACACACACACACACACACACACACACACACACCAGCTGATGGATGGTGTAATTCTCCAACCTTTCGAAAGGTCATTGTTTTGATCGCGGCTCGGCTGCCCCAGAAATGCAGTCACACATCATGCACAATGCGAGCACACATTCAAACAACTAGGACCCACTGTGAGTGTTCACAGTGAATTTTATTATTTTTGAACTGAAACACCAGAGTGATGACGTTTAGTCCATTTGGAACGACGGAGAATAAAGGGCTGGATTCGTGCTGTCATATGAAACATTTTGTTGCTAATAAAATGTTTTAAAATTATTTTCATTTTGTACGCCGATATACAGTATTTGTTCCTGTGAGAAAGGCAGAGCACCTCCTCGATCATCTTTGATTCCTCTGAAGCCAAACGGTGGCCGTCACGCCTACTCACACTTCAAAATGAAGCTTTTTCTCTGCTCAGGTTTCTAGAAAGTGTCTTTTGGGGAGTTTTCTTTGATACCTGAAAATATAACTGACAACTTCAGAAAGAAGCCATCTTCTTTCACGAAACTTGATCCTGAGATGGTCCTGGACCCCAGGTTGGGAACCATTACTTTCTTCTGACCTTACCTAAACAGTTCTAGGATTTTTTTTTGATTTGAAAGGTCTTGGGGGCTTTTGCTCTCCATGATAGACTAAACTAGTTGATAGCAAATATAAACCAGACAATTTAAGCTTCAAAGGTCCAAATGGCAATCAGACAGGAGAATCCATAACAGCATAATGAGATACACTTATATATTACAGATGAAGGAATATAGTTGGTCAGGAAGGATCCATATAAAACAATCCTCTCGAGACAACGGACAAAGAAAAACCTCTCAAGGCCTAAAGCCAAAAAAGGTCAAGCCAGATATTGAAAAGTCAAGCAAATGTGATTCGTGATACATGTTTATGAGCAGAGTTCGTGTGGATATGGTCCATGCTTCCGACACATTATTGGGGCATAGATCATTTGGAAGAAGTGAGGAGATACAAACTTCATCCGCATGTTAACGTGGTCAGAGGTCAGCTGAGCGGAGAGACGTGTGAAACAGCTCTACTTCAAGAAACTGGAGATCCTCAACAAGTAAACGCCAGAGAGAAGCAGCCAGAAGATATTATAAGGGGGAACGTTTGCTGGACAGGTTGATTATAATAAATTCTTTCTGCAGAGATCTCCACACTGGACTGTTGACCATCGCAGACTCACTGCATCCATCCGACTGATGGATGGACATTTTCTAAACAACAAAGTGGATTACTTGGACCATAGAGGACTGCACTGTCCTGCATGTCATCACTCATGAATTATTACTCTGTGCATTCGTGGTAGACTTGCAGCTTCTCTTTCAAAGTGACACAGACGAAGAGCGACTGTGGGAATCATGAAGTACAGCTGCAATTGTCAAGTTATTTGGTTGATTATTATTTTTTTTTTTTTAGGACAAAGCTTGTGGACATTTTGGATTAAATTGTCCTGTAGTTCAAATTCATTTTACCCCTATATTACAACAACAGGCTCCTAAATGAGCAAGATTGACCCGATTGGCTCTGTTCATGCGTACATCATAGTGCGACTAGACGAGTAAAGCCAATCGAGGATGAAATGTATATTAGATGTAGTCTTCATGAGCCAAGGTTTTAAATTGCACACGCACCTGACTTGTGTGTGTGTGTGTGTGAGTGTGTGTCTGTGTGTGAGTGTCAGAGCAATACAGAGATAGGGAGGTGTTCATGGTTGGAAATGGAGAATTCCCAGTGCTCATCATCTGCTGATTACCAGTCTCCTCAAGGTTAGCGAGAGTGCACACCTCTATAGTGCAATCAAACCTGATTAGCTGATTAGCATACTACTCGCATAATGTCGCCACAATTCATTACCCATCGAGTGAGTTCCTCGTCGCTCCCTGGGAAACATTGATCTTTTGCTTCACTCTCACACACACACACACAATGGCATAAGTAGTCAGACGATACAAATGGGATAGATTATACTTCAGGGTGAGATCTGATATAAAGAACCTGTAAAATAGAAACCAGATATAAGGTGAAATCATTTTAAACCAGCGATGGGCAAATCATTTTACCAAAGGGCCACATGAAATATTCGCAGTACTATTGAGGGCCGAGACATAAGGTGACTTGAGTTTTGCGCAATAAGAATTATCTCTCGATAAAACTTTTTTTTTTTTTTTTTTTTTTTAAATGGTTCCGTGTCTGGAAATCATGATCAAAGTTCAGTAAATACGTAAATGAAAACTCTTTCGTGCCCACTCTGAAACACCACTTTTGTGAGGTAACAATTGTTGGTTCTGCTAACACAATCAATAATGTAATAACGGCCAATAGCGTGAACAATGTGAACAGTTTAGGTGTTATGAAACCAAAAAATAACAGCCCCATACGGCCCACAGGCCCTTATGATGCCCGCATCTGCTCTTTAGTAAAGTATTACTGAGTTTATTTGGAATATAATCAAAATTTGACGGATTACATTACAGTGATGAGAACTTGATTGGGAAGCACACCCCTCTGATATTTATATACTTATATTCTACATTTCTTTAGACCATGCTAAAATTGTATATCTTTTAATAGAGTAATAGTTGAGTTGATTACTTGATAATTTCACGATTAGAAATAAAAGAGTGTCGCTTTCACACAAACTGATGGTAAAAACACAGACTAACCTGACATGTTGAGAAAAGATCTACAAGTAAAGTAGCTACGATGGTGTGCACACACAAAGTACGCATGTGCACAATGAAGAGAAAAATCTGTGAGTAAAAAAAAAAAAATCCTTTAAATCTTGTGCTGTGTAAAAGAAACCCTGGAACCAAACTGCAGCTTGTCAGTAAGACAGGCAGGCTTTTCAAAATAATGTGGACAAATAAATCAAAGTGAGTGGTTTAATTCAGCCCCAAAATTTTTTATTTAATGAATCAACTATGAATTCTGTGTTAAGATAGTGTGAAAACTGTCAAATAATTTGGAATTATAGGAACTTTAAATGTAATTTAAGATAGAGGCAATTATTTCTCAAGGGGTTACTATATGAATCTGATGGCAATAATATAGAAGTAAAATAAATGTGACAACTACAAGGAAGGATACAATAGCAATATCCAAAATTGTATTGAAAAATGAAATTCAACATTTTTTAATCTAAATCCAGCTTTAGGTGACATTTCAGATGACACAATAGATGGAAATCTAAATTACAAAATTCTATTTTAAATGGCAAAAAAATCCAGCCTCCTGGTTAGAACCACAGCCTCGAAACAAAACAGAAGTGGGAAACGATAGAAAAGTAAATACTATAGAATAGATTACACATGAAAACAGGTAGATTTATGGGAATATTCTAATCTTAGGCACGAGCAATGTCTAATTTAAAGCCACTTCCTGAAAGGAAAAACAGAAATGTGTTTTTGTTTGACTTTGAAGGGGATTATCTTTTTTTTTTTTCATGTAGACATGGTGTGACCATCTCCGGATTGGAGAAATGAGAACAAACGGCAGGAAGTTGAAGATTATAACATTGAATCGCCATCCAGAGAAATTGGCGTACTTGTGGAATGAATAAATGTGTTTGCATGTCCGTGATGAAATTTTACATTAGTTGAAAATAATGAAGTTTAAAAAAACAAACCAGATTCATCCCTGAATTGAATCACATCACCGTACATGCAATAAATTGATTTACAGCATGAAAGAATAGTCAATATTATCTTTTCTACAAGCAAATCGGACTCCATTGAAACAAGAAGTGCTTATTCCTTTTTTTTTTTAAATGAAGACAGATGTATACTCCAGATGTATACTCATGGAAGAAAATCAAAATTTTCTCGTTTTTGTGCTGAAGTACAGTCCATACTTTAATCAACAGGGCCTATTTTCAAGAGAATTGCTTGTTCACTGATCCCAATACGCCACAAAGCCAACAGTTTTCATTACTACCAATACTAAAGTACACGCTCTCCAGGGAAGGCCTTCAGTGATTATCGCCTCAATGACTGCCTTATTTAGCTCTGTGGTGGTTAGGAGCATCCCTCAGGCTCTCATCACCTCCACATTTATACTCACAGATGTGACTGGACCGTCAGACCTCTTTGGTCAGAAGCTGGTTCAATGAGGACCAAATCCATCGCAGCCATTTTGGCTTCGGGACCTGCGATGGGCCACACGATGCATTTATCAAAAACAGTGAGGGGTTAAGCCTGGGTATTCCAGTCCAACTGAGAAAATATCCCGCCTGAAATGGATTGCTCCTCTGATGGCCAACCGACGGCGAGAGTCCACAAAGGCCCCTAAACACGGTGGGATGACGGTAATCCCTCAGGTTCATTGCACAACACAGTGCGAGGTGGGCAGAGACTGTCATTATGAACTCCATTCCATGTTTTAGTCGTCTGTCAATGTGTTGGGATTATACAAAAAAAAACAAAAAAACAAGGTATAACTATGTTTATATTTTTTTTATAAATGCTGACATGGTCTCCTATCGCCAAAGGTAAATTTCTAGGTGCTTTTTACAGAGAGAAACCCAACTAAGTGAGTGTATTTGTCTTGATAGACAAAGTGTCAAGGATCAGTGATTTTAAGTTTCATCTGAACAGACCAAATCTTTGCATCAGCTTCGGCATCGTTGGCTGATCTTATAGTCTTTTTTTTTTTTTTTTTTTTCCCCCTGACCTTGAACCAGGCCCAGTCATTTTCCACGCCTTTGACCACTTGGTTGCATGTTTAGATTCATGTTTCACTTTAGAGTTTATGTCCAGCCTCTTGTCTGGCCGTTTGACTCGGTGTTTCTCACCTATAAAGTCAAATTTTATGTTTCATGTCCGTGACTGGACATGGACTGATCTGGTTCCGGCCCGTGTCTATCTCGTCTTCCATTCCTCAATCTCCTAATGTGTCTCTCCTGTTCCTCCTATAGATACTCAAACACTTGCGTATATCCAGGCTGTTGGATTCGGTCTAGATCAGGGGTAGGGAACCCTGGTCCTCAAGAGCCGCAGTCCTGCCTGTTTTCCATGTCTCCCTGCTCAAACACACCTGAGTTATCATGATGAACCCTGCAGAAAGCTTGATAACGAGCCAATAATTGCTGTCAGCTGTGTTGATGCGAGGACACATTGAAAACGTGCAGGACTGCGGCTCTTGAGGACCAGGGTTCCCCACCCCTGGTCTAGATGTTCATCTTGTTTCTTCGTCGTTTTGAATCCCGGCTGTGAGGTTTTGTTTTCACCGAGTAACCAGCCATGTCCCGAACCCTTTGCTGCTGTGTGTGAGTAATTAAATAAACAGCGCTTTTAACTGCAATACTCAGTTTTGGGTCATGTGTTTGGGACTCCCTGTCTGTGTTTCTAATCTGGACGTTCCCAATGGGATCACTACCTTACTGTGGTGGGATAGTTTGTGTGTCTCTGGGATCCCCAGAGCTATGTCCGCTGGAGTATTGCACTCTTGTTAGGGCCACCCATAGTGAACAGGTGGAAGGGTAGAAGCCAGACGAAGACCAATCCAGGAAACAGAAATCAAAACTAGCATTGCCGCTGCGCCCTACTTTAGGGAAGCAGAGTTGGACCCGGTTGGACCAAATGATGACGCTTAAATCGCCAATGAAATTGCTGATGCCAAAAGCGAGTATGAAGATGAAACTGGAACGTAAAAAAACATTTTCCGAGTCGGAGAAGTGTGACTCAGGAGATGCAGAGATGGTATCAGTGTTTGTGGTTTTCATACTTAATACAGTCTATAAGGAGCCCATACGTATGACTAACCTATTGCTTGATGGGCTTGATTGACATCTGTGGTTAATTTGGTCTCCCGAAAAATATTTTTGACAATATCGTTTATCGGCAATAATTCGTTCTTCTGTTGTATTTTTTTCCCGGCAACTTGGTGCACCTGCTTCTCAGAAGCCAAATTCATCTGGCTGCTATGAAAATGTAGAAACTGTAAGCAAAGAAAAAGGAAACAAAGCGGGAGCTCTGGGCAGACACTGGCAATAAATTACGACTGTGGTTGGTCAGTGTTGTGCTCTTGCCCACTCTTTTGTCTGGGTGTGTTGTTTTCGCTGCCACTGCTGTTTCTTTGGCACATGATCCCTGCCAACAAGGTACACTGCACGGCATGGTGCGGTACGAGCAGCCCAGGCCTGAGCAGCTTTGCCAAGCCCGGCCTGCGTCTACAAGGTGTTGGTGTGTCATAGTTCCTACAGGCTTTCTGGTGAGTATCGCACCGCACAAACAACGAAGCCGTCCAGCATGAAGACCGCCGCTTCATTCAGCGGATCGACGCGGAACCGATGAACCTACCGTGTTATTCTCAATTTGATTATTCAATGTTTGAAATTTGGAAAGCTCCAGTCCGGCAGACAAAGGAGACACAAGCTGCAGAAACTTTTTGGGCACAGCTGTGTTTGTGGAGCCCGAAACACAAAGGATGTAGCCGCATTTAGCGGAGTGAAAACAATAGTGCGATGCGTCACTATGACCCGGCAGGCCCTCGGTGACGTCTGAATAAAATAACTCCAGTGGGTGAGTCATCAGCTTGAATTTGAACGATATAATCCAACAAGCTCTCCAATAAAGTTGACTTTTTTTCCCCAAAACATTGCAAGAGAATGACAGGCTCTGAATATTTATGCAAAAAAGATCATTTCCAAGAAAGAAAACAAACCCAGAACAATCCGTAGGTTAAAAAAAGACACATCAAATAAGTTCCAAATACTAATTGAATATAATAATTATTGTAATTTGAATACATGAATGAGGTGTGTAAATGAGAGAAGCAAATATGCAAGGGTGACAAAAAGCAGTTTAAATGTCATAGGTTGGCAGAAATGAATTCTTTGTGTGTATCGTGTAACATGTTGACAAAAAGCAAGTGAGACTTTTTAAAAATATGATTATGTGGATATTTGCATAAAATTACTGTATCTGTACTGTAAGTTATACTTCCAGCCATGTTAGAAATCATATGTGCAGTTTTTACTCATATTTTGTAAAAAAAATCGTACAATTAGACTAATAAATTGTAATTGTGTACAGCATGGACCTTGTTACAAATTGAAAAAGAATAAATTTGACTGATGGGAACTGCCGCGATGAAATGCTAATGAAGCTAAAAAACTATCTTATATCTACTTCCAGTAATATTCAAGTATGGTGAGTTCATCTATTGTGACAATAACCTTAAACAAACTTGGGATGTTTCAAATGCCACATGCTAAAACATTATTCATAATTATTATAATATACCATCTCGTATAAAGGCACATATTCAGTATGTTTCTTTTAATGTCCATCTGTACTGGCATGTCTACGAATCATTAAACTGTTTTCATTGTGGGACATCATCAGGAATCATCTTCAAATGGATTTCACGGTGATGCATTGAAGAATAAATTCCATTTATGTACCCAGGAAATCATTAACGATTCTTAATACCAACCAACTGGGAGCATCATATGACAGAAGACACAGGATCATGACTGCTTTGACGAACCCTCGACTCTCCAGGCTTCACCAGAACCAAATGTCACACCAGTTATCCAAGAAATACACCCGTCTCTCTCTCGCTCTCTGTCGCTGATGCTGGGTCGTCCCCGACCTCACCGTCTGGCTCCGTCGCCAGCACCCAGTCAAGCACAGAAAGCCCAACTGTCCAAGGACACCCGCCGAAACCCCACCCCCAATTTGTTCACGGCTTAATCCAGCCACCAGCAGGTTTAGTTGCCATCAGATCATCTGAACCTCTGAAAACCGCTTCTCAGTGTTTCATGTGATTACGGAGTAGAATTTTTTATTTTTTTTAAACTTTAAGGATGATATCGTTATTAAAACAGATCTTTTCCAGAGAATTGACTGACTTAAAGTCCATGCCATATTTCTGGATGTGAGGTTTGAGTGTATGAGCTTCTGTCATTGCTGGCAGCTCAGTGAGTTGAGTGTGTGTGTGTGTGTGTGTGTGGGGGGGGGGGGGGGGGGGGGGGGGGGGGGGGTTCCATTCTATTCTATTGTTGGGCGCTTTATCAAGAAAGACCAGTAAATGGAAGGCGCGTTAGTCACAAACACAAGTCCCACTTGGAGTTTTATAAATGAGCTCAGTGGCATAAAAGAAGCGTGACGCTGCGGAAAATCAGCAACAGTCATGACCAGGTAGACACACATCTAGTTTTTCTTTTATATCATTTGCCAACAATATCCATTTGTTAGTGCATTGTGAGTAATGTAATGGGACAAGTCAGTAAGCGTTCAACTCAGTATTCAGATTCATTCTTTTTCTTTCCCCTTTTAAGAAGTAATTACAATAAAAAGACATAATTTGGGGGCAAAACAAAAGGTGTAACGATTATTGCAGAGTCTCCAGTTAATTTCAATTTAAAGTGAGTTTTTATTGGATCCTTAACAGTAATATCTTATGGAGTGAGAAAGATTAGCTTGAGACAAAGTATGTGTGACAGGAGGGTCGGCGGGGGGGGGGGGGGGGGGGGACTGTGAGGGCACAACGTGCTGGATGGTCCAGGTTGGGGGGGCTCATCCTAGCACTCATTGTTGGAAACCCCCAGGCCCAGGAGGATGACAGGTGACTCAAACACACCACGGGCTGCACTTCACACACTACTAGAACTATAATTATATAATATTTCTCTGTATTTTTCATGTTTTCTCCTTATCGATGTTACGTTTCATTCATTACATTTTCTTTACTGACCTTTTTCTATATTATTAGAAATGTAGTTTTTTTTTTGTGTGTGTAATCTTAGGCTCCGTTTAAACGACGTTTCAAGTGAAAATGCATCGTCTTGCATTCTAATTTCAGAAAGGTTTTTTTTTTTTGGCAACTTTTGAAAAGGATGTCCATTTACACAGAAACGGCAGAAGCAATAAAAAACAATGATCTTAGCACGAGTTGGTGCAAAAAACTACACGTTATAAACAATGGCGAGTGCATGGACATTTAATTTTTCCTCTTTTCTATATAGATTTTTTTTTTTTAATCCATCATAGTAGTGTGTTCTATTTATGTATTAAATTGTTGGTGGTGAGCTCATCATTTCCTCTATGATCATTGTTTTGTACGTATGTGATGACAAATGCAACATAAAGCAAAGTTAGTGCCGATGACTTCTTGCTCTCTGTGTGATCCATCATGGACATTATTAAACCAGTGGTAGTTAGAAAAAAAAAAGTTTTAACCGAGTGAGCAGAAACAAGATTTTGAATTTAATAATAAAAAATACTACAATGTTATATGTTTTGAAACTGGGGGTAGTTTTAGACAGATGTGGTGAGAAGAAATCAAACTAAAGGATGAAGAATACAATGAAGAGAACAGCAGCAGGTGAGTGGCAGATATAGATGAGAGATGGACCATGGGATTTTAATTTTTTTTACGAGATAGGATAAAAGTATATTGAACTTAGTTTTAGTGCAGAACATGAGAATATGTCTCCTCAAAGTCAGAGGAGGCGAGTCGTTATCATTTTCCACTGTGAATGCATCTCTGTGCAACCAAGTGAACCAGCATGCGAACAGAGCCAGAGTGTGTGTGTGTGTGTGTGTGTGTGTGTGTGTGTGTGTGTGTGTGTGTGTGTGTGTGTGTGTGTGTGTGTGTGTGTGTGTGTGTGTGTGTGTGTGTGTGTGTGTGTGTGTGTGTGTGTGTGTGTGTGTGTGGCACCTAATAAAGTGGACCATCCTGCTGGGATTAGACACAGTAAAAAGGACAGGAGACAGGTGGCGAGGGAGGAGGAACCTCCAGGAGCTCACACTCTGAACGGGGGAAGCCATTACAGGTGGACACAGCATGATGGGACCAATCGCCACTTCTCTGGAGAAACACCTCGAGTTGCATCCCTGCACCCAAACACTGTCGCGCCAGAAAGATATCTTATCAAACTACATCTTCAACAAACCCCCTTTTGTTGATTTATTAATTTTCTTTCAATTCCATTTGTACAAACTGATCTGTACGCCCCCTAGAGACTGTGGTGGTTATAACAAGAGGAGAGAAAGATGATGTAATGTGGCATGTTGTCTGCATTATATCACACTCACTTCGCCCTACATCATGCCAGAAGCTAACACAAGGATAACAGCTTGTGGCAGACGAACCGTCACGGCCGTGTCACTTGTCGTTGCTTCAATGTCGACTCCTCCGAGCCATCAGGAAGGAAAATTTACCGTGGGACACGCCAAGATGGAGCATGAACGCCTCATCAGAAGATGTTCAAATGGTCTGTGTCTGAAGGGGTATCGGGTGGGTGTATGGGTATAAAGAATGCCGCGGCATATGCGTAGTAAATAGTTCTTCTGCACATGCTCAGTAGATGGCGAATAACAACAATGGCGGCCTGCAGAGTGTCGTGACTCCCAGTCCACAGTAATCCAACTTCGTCGTCTGTCCATACGAATGTCCGTTTCCTCGCCCCATTCTTGTCGTTTATTGCGCATTGTTCTCCGAGCGCACCTGTGTGTGTGTGGTTTCTTTACAAAAACAAATAGCAGCACCACCTTGTGGCCTGGCATGCTCACTAGATCATTTTAAGCGTGTCTGTTGTTTTCGTTTTCAAAATGTTACTGTGTAAAACGCAAAAACTTTCTGAAACGAAAACGAAAAATCAATGAGTTTTTACTTGAAATGTGAACGGGGCCTTACTTTCATCGGGGCAGAGTGAAATATGCTGCATAGTTGTAGTATCCTGAGGTTGCGGAGAGAAATCAGTACTTGTGTGATTCAGCTTCGATTCTCTCAGTGTGTACAACTCACTACTAACGTGAGTTATTTGGAGGAATATGCTGTAAACACTGAATGACCAAGGTTTCTAAAAGAAACTGATTAAAAACACATTTTTTTTAATAAATGCAAATGTTATCTTACATTTGACATTCCTAATGTTGTCGTCATGACGACTGAGTGAGTTTCTTCTCAAGCAAACAGGGTCATAGCGAAATCATAACCGTTAGGACACGAGCTTCGGATTTTGCCGACGCCAAAGCAGCGTTCACGGGAGGACGGACGGATAGTTTATGGCAGTTAAACTCGCACACAGCGAGAGTTTTAAAGCGTCTGAACAGACACAAATAAGCTGTCATCTTTCCTGCTGAGCAGGACTTACACGCGCTTACCGACAAGCGGAGGGATGAGTTTGCTGTTGTGAAGAGGCTCTGAAATCTCCCTCAAGAACACTCAAAGGTGGAAAAACTCTCACGTGCTTCGATGTATTTCAGCCCCTGTGAAGGATTCGGTCAACTTTCGTGGGTCCACGTCTGTCGGACGCAAGTCAAAAAGGAGGTGGGGTTTTAAATTTTTAATAGCCCCGTTGATGTAGAAGAGAAAGGACATAATGCACTATAGCAATCTTTAGGCTCTATAGGACCAGGGAGACACACACACACACACACACACACACACACACACACACACACACACACACACACACACACACACACACACACACACACACACACACACACACACACACACACACACACACACACACACACACACACACACACACACACACACACACACACACACACACACACACACACACACACACACACACACACACACACACACACACACACACACACACTCCTGTCACTGCCTCCATCAGCCCATAGTGTGCGTTATAATCTTGTCATTTGAGCCCAGCTGATGAATTAAGTCATGAGTGGATGCCCTGGTTTACTGTGAAAGAGGGTGGAGAGGCTCGTTCTGAAAACTGATCCCCACTGACGGTTGTTCATTTTCTATCACACAGCTGCCTCACGGCGTTTCTGCACACACACTGCGGGCCTTTCTAACAAACTACAAAACACACACACACTGTGAGGGGAAAAAACACACACACACACACACACACACACAAAGCATCACAGTCTCCTTTTCCCTTCTCCGACAATTAACGTCGTCTTAATTACTCGCTTAATCCGAGCACCCCTCAGTGAGAAACGGCGACAGAAGAGAGGCTGAACACAGGCAGGCAAGCACACGAAGACGTCAAACACTTTACACCGCACCCGCGCTCAAGCACTCACAGAGCAGGCGTCGCTTTTCATACAGGCGGAAAACGAAAGAGTTGGAAAAAGCTGTACCTTTGCTTTTAGCTAGAAGAGCGGTGTGGTGGGAGGGAGAGAGAGAGTGTCCACCGCCGAGAGAGCCCAGGCACGGAGGAAGAGGAGGAAGAGAAAAGAGAGGGAAAAGTCAGTTCAAATTCTTGCGGACGCGTCATGAGGATTCTGTGGTGAGCAGCAGCAACTGGGATGCAAATTGTACATCTTTAAAGCATGCAAGACATGAAACCAGAGGACACAAAGTACGGTAACAGTGGTGGTGCACAGACAACAATACAATAAATCTATTTTAGTCGTATTTATGCAAACTTGTACTTTTAGGTTAACTTGGCAACTAATTTGATACTTCTGAAATCGAGAAGTGGCTGAATACGCCCAAAATTTGAATTAACATTGAAAACTTTTATTTTTTTAACAAAACAAATTACAGTAGTTTAATTTCCATATATATATATATATATATATATATATATATATATATATATATATATATATATATATTATTTTTTTTACATTAATATACTTGAGTTAAAGTCTGAATGAATTTTGAATGAGATCTCACAAAAAGCCACACTGGTACAATACAAAACAGCAAGCCAAAAACAAAGCTCATATACAATTTTGATAATAGAAAATAATTAAGTCCAGTTTAAGAAATAGCCATCATACGCTTCTATTAAACCGTTTGTAATAGAGTCTGAGAAATCTGCTGTGAATGGACAAATCTAAGAAACAACTTTTCGAGACCTGCTATTTATGATGCAGTCAGGTAACAAGTAAGAGATACTCAAAGTACTAACAAAGAGTAAATTATACTTGGGTAAAATGTTAATTGAGTACAATTTAAGGAAATTAAAAGCTCTATACTTTTTCTATCTCTGGTAAGACAGCAGTCTACAATTAGAAATGTTGATGTAATTGAAATGTTTGAATACTAAATCCAACCTGGGTACCTTTTCAATATGTCATTCAACAAGTTGTATTATTTTTGGTCATCCAACTTAAAATATCCATGAGTGTGCTATTTTAAGAATCTTCAGATTCAATTGAATGTTGAAAGCTATTCTGAACCATATTTTTTGTGCTCTAACCATCTTTTTCTTTTTTTTCATGATTTTTATTTCATTAATTACATCGATGAAAATCTCAATTGTTAAAGGAATAGCTAAGTGTGGCTGGTTCAGGCACACTTTTAACTCCTGCTTTTTAATAAAGAGATGATACAGGTAACATGCCATAAAAACAATGCATCAATTTATCGTCATTTTTATCGTTATTAATCCACAGAAACTAAAGGAAAACGTTGCTTTTCCATTTTCCTCAAAATTGTTAATTTCCAAAAACACTATTTTTTTGTCATCCAAATTCATCTTGCTAATTTAAAAAACCCTCACTGACTTTCTTTAAACATACATATGTATATAAATCAGTGACAAAAAAAGCTACAAAAATATGTTTTCATATTATAAAGTTGGTTTTTCAACAAAAAAGGGCCAAACTTTGTTTGGAGAGAAATTCAAAGCTTATTTTTCAACTTAGTATATCCTGTTAATTTACAATCAGGAAAAACAGAAACATGTTGTCCTAATTACTTTTATCAATGCACCGATTCTGTGGGAATCAACTATGTTAAAAAACGTTATCTTTCCCAAAAAATATATCCATGTGTTACTGTGAAAAAGCATTGGCGCTGTACAGCCACATGCTGTCACTGTTAACTAGAATTACATCAAATTAGCAGGTTGTTTTTTTTGTTTATTTCTTTTTGCAATAATGACATAAACCCAAAAGCTGAAGTAAACTGTACACACATTGTGTATTGTTATTATTTTTCTAACTCAGCACACTTACCATGGCTCATACTTTTCATTTCCAGTACAGCACATGTTTCTGTATATCAAAAACGTGTTTCTTGCAGCAAAAAATATTTCCGTTTTCACTCCGATTTGACCAAATATGTAATCATGGGTTATCTGCATCAAACGTAAATAAAACCACACTATGCATATACAAACATGCACTTAGATAAACATTCCACACCAACACCACGGCATGCAGATCCACACTAAAACCACCAACACAACAAGGTAGAGAGGAGATAAAAGATGGGGGGGGGGGGGGGGCATACCTTGTTCTGCCATCATATGTGCAAAGCCTTGAGAGGATAAGTGAGGGATAAAAGAGAGCGAGAGAGGGAAGAGTGACAGTGAACACTTGAGCAAAAGAGAACACTTGAGTTTCAATACTGTCAGGTATTGTGACGCTGCATGCGTCTCCGGAGAGGAAGAACGCATGACGTCCAAACACAAAAGGAGACCCAAAGCTTCCTGGACAGGAGGCTTCCTCAGGAGAAAACTCTCAAACACACACACACACACACACCCACGTCCTCGTCTGTGGTGTGAGTTCAGGAGCAGAGCTCGCACTGACCTGCTGCACCCTCTCATACCCGCTGCCACTGTCCCGAGACTGCTCGAGGCAGCGGTTAACAGACGGTGGAAACAACAGTGGCATGTCATCACCTTTTAGAGACTGACCTTCACAAGCAGTTCATCCAAACGTGCAGCTCAGTCTATAGAGATTTTACAGGCCACTTGTGGGTGTGTAAAACAAACCGTGGCAGCTTCAGTGTTTCGCTCTACGCCGATGGTACTCTACTCTGACAGGTGGATGACGTTTAACCTATTGTGATCTTTCAACGTGAGGTACTACAGGAGGCATTAAAACGCTTAAAAGTTTTATTTTAGGAGTGAAAATTGACTCTACTGTATTCATATTGCACTATGGTTTATCTAAGAATCATAAGTGATTTTCTTAAACAGACTTGATGGCTGTGCAATTTATCGGCCTTTCAAAGTAAATAAACTTTAAATCCACACACAATCAAGTATGTGTAAGCAAATATTTGATCCTCTTCATATTTTATCAACATATTTAATTTGATTCAACAACTAGTGGCACTTTAGATTCATGTTTCAATACAAAATACTTTTTTTTAGAGGGTGCAGACTTGTGGTGGTTTAATTTAATTCGGTATCCAGCATTAAAAGGTCAAAGACAACGACTCAAAACTTGGTATTTTTGGTAGGGTTAACAGTTTTTTTCCCTGTTTAAAAACTTCTATTCACACTGAATTTTTCAACATTATAACATATCAAGAAAATAATTAAATCCAAGATGGTGCGTTAAGAAAATGCTCTAATAGTTTCAGAATTCCTACACAACAAACAACCTTCTAGTCCACAATTATGTGAACTTATGTCATATAACATTAAATTACCTTGTTTCATTGCTTAATACAGAAAGCAACGTCTTGTCTTTACTTATTTAGAGCACTTAAGAGAATTTTAACTATGTAGAAATCATCTTTCAAGAGTAACTTTGTAAATGTAAGAAAAGTGTGAATCTATCACAATTGACCATGTTTGTATTGCATTTAAACAAACAAAAATCCACAAATATTTTCTAACCTCGCAATAAGTTTTATATTAGACCCTTTTTTTTTTTTTTTTTTTAATTCAGACTCACCTGGCATTTTGCTGTTGACCTCTGGAATAAAAAGGAGACAGAGAAAAGAAGCAGAAAAAGCCAGCGTTAGAAAAAAACCAAACACCCTTAATACTTGCATGTTGTCTGTCATGCAAACGATAACAGATCATCTCCATGCAGATGGCTGGCAGTGCGCGCAGCCATGTGCATGTTAAAGTTAAAGAAGTTAAAACAAGCAACATTTGATATAAAACCATCAATAAATTCAAGGTGGAATTCAAAGAAGATGCACATGATATCAAGGCTGGTCATTGTGTTTCCATTGAAGACATTTTGAATTATTTAGACACAATTCAGCAAAGATACTTAAGTTATAGAAACATTTGTGAAAAGGCAATACAAACAAACAAAATAAATCCTGCAGAGGCTCCAGTATCATCACATCGTAGCAAAAAATGGGTTAAAGCCATATTAATGATGTTTCTCAGGTCTTATCATATCCAAACTCCAAGAAACATTGAATATACGGCAAAATCCTTGGAAACACACAAGAAACGCGATAATTTCATCCTTTGTTGTTGTTTACAGTCGGCAATCGGGGAAAAATATGACCTGATGGTGGCACGAAATAATAAAAAGTCCAGGCCCACAGAGCAACTGTATATATAACATGAAATTGATCCATGTATTCTAATGAAAGATAAAGTCTAAGTCTGTGGGTTTTGTAATAATGATTATGATTAAACTATTAAATTGATTTCAATACAGAATCGAACTATTAAAGGTCCAGGCTGTAAATTGTTCTACAAATATGCGCGCACACTCACGCACACACAGTAACGTGACAGAATGTGTGTAGTTTCCGCACATCGACAGTTTTCCGAGCTTTTCAAAACGATGTGATGTTCCTGTCATGCTGTAACATAATTTGTCCCGTCCAAACCCCCGCCTGAGCACACCCTCCACATGAACGACAAAAAAAATAAAAAATAAAAAATACAACACGCGAGCTCATCATCACTAAAGGCAGCATCTCTTCATCACCTCGTGTGGCCGGATGTTGGGAGGGTCTTCAGCGTTATTGGACGAGATACTCGCTATAATCAAAGTATGCTTTCATTTAGGTTTTTCATCATATATACATATAATGTCATTAAATCTGATGGTTTTTCACTGATAGCTGCTTATAATAAAGGCATTTCATATGTTCACAAGAAGGGATGCACCGATGCCAGTATCAGGTCGAATACTACCCTGAGTACATGTACTCGATACAACCAGGCGAGTATATTACGAATATTTTGAGAATCAGCTTATGTCAACCCATGTTTCATCCAATTACATTGAGTTGATAGGGCTTGTGATTTATACTACTATACTTCTACTACTACTACTATAGCAACCATGAATTTGGGCCTTTTGTAATCAATGTATTTGTTGTGTACTTTGTAAGTTGTAACACATTTTAGGAAAATGTAACTTTTTCCCCCGATCAACCTTGGAGGAAATACATGAACTAAAGAGCTGGTGTGAGGGCACTGTTGGCCGAGCGCAAAGCACGAAGACCCGAAGAAGGGAGGGGCAGCTTTATAAAGTACAATAAACCTGTCCAAACCCCTGAAGGTCACTAATTACTGTACACAGGAACGAAGCAGGACAATATCATTTTGGTGGGACTGTAGGAGGAGTTACTGCTTCCTCCAACATTTGCACATGAGAGCTGCGCTACGACCAAGGTCAAGGACAATTGGCTGTTACAGTTCATAAAAAAAGGGGAACATTATTTGCAGGGTTTTTTATTTTATGGGACATAAACCTGAGTCTCCTGTATAAAAGTCAGATATAGTATCTCAACTCAACACAGCGATCCGCCACGAGCTTATGGCCACTGAAAGGTAAAGTGAGGCTCATCTAGTGGATAAAGTGCAGCATATCCGAGTTAGTTACCTGCTCATCGTTGCCGAGTATAAGCGGATCGTTTCAAACGTGAGGATATGAGTGTTTGAAGCTTGATTGTTGGGTCTTTACTGATCAAAACTGTCACCCAAGTCGCCCAACGCTATACAATCTACAGTCTTAGACAGGCTCCACCAACGTAAACGTTGTTGAGACCAACTATACTCCATCATAAAAAGGTCAATCCACTTGAATAACGGCGGAACGTTTGTCTCATGGAGATCTCTCCTCACATCTTTCAAGATTTGAGCCTTAAAACCGGAACTCGTCTGTCGAAGTCTCTACAGGTTTTGGTGACAATAGAATTGGTAAATAACAAGCAATAGTGTAATAATGGCTAATAAGATTTTTAATAAAGGCTTTGTAGTAGTAACATTCTTTCCAATAATGCAACTGGTTATTAGGATATTATACCAGGGGCATTTGACAACATTATCTTTTTCATTAAATACATTACTGCAGTTAATATTAAAATATACAAAAATTAGACCGTCTTTGGCAGTTTGCCTATTAACATAGGTATAGTGGACAACTTTGGTTGTAAAGAATATTTTACTATTGGCAATTTATAACCTTATTGGCTTTATCATATTAAAAATGGTTGCAATTATGACATAATAATAAATTACCGTAAATACATCATAAGAAAAGTTCCTATAATGATGCTGCTCTGTCTGAATTGGAATGACTAATACACTTCACTTGCACAACATGTTTTTACCGCCTATTTATAATTCTCAAAGCCACCGACGTTCCACTCACACACACCATTAGGAGCGACTTTGGGCTCGGAGTCTTGCCCAGAGACGCTGACCCACACGGAGAGGCGAAGCCGGGGATCGAATTGCTGATCATGTGATGGAAGTTAACCAACTGCCTGAGCCAAAGCGGCACACATTAGCAATTCATGATCCGCGTAACCAAACCAGCGAAACAAAGGTCTGGGTGGTTCCTGGCAACTATAATCCACTTGTTTGCAGCAAGAGAAAGACTGCTGGCCATATTTTCCTAAAGGTTATTTCAGAACGACGACGCTCCTATAGATTGGCAATCGCATTGTTCACATAGAAATGTCCCATTTAGTGAGACGGCAGGTAGATTAGCCGATTCATCTTTTTTCTTTTTTTCCGCCAACTCTAGACTTTGCGACCAATCTATCATCCAAAGCCCAGTCACTCTGTGGCTCTCTCCTTATGATCAGCTGTATTCAGTCACCCTCCCTGCTGCTTTATCATCTTGCTCTCTATCTCTGACCTACTTCCTTTAACAATTTCCTTCCCCACTGTTGTGTCGACTTTGATCATCAAGCTTTGGTGTGAGAGAGAGAGAGAGAGAGCGATAGAGAGAGAGAGAGAGAGGTATGTGAAGCCATAAATATTTAATATGATGTGCCTTTGGACAGAACAATCAACCGCTCGAGCATCAAGTTCAATACAGTTACTGCACTGGGGACCGGCGAAACCTTCATATCCTCCAGAAATTCTGGCGTTTAAAATTTGCCTTCTTCCATGTGACTCACCGGCATTTTGACAAACTTATTTATTCATCACAGGAAACATAATCTAAGAGTAACAGTATGACTCCCTCTTTTAATTCAATACCCCCCCAAAAAAGGTGAGGCAAGGATAGCAACGGATTAGAGCTGAAAGTGGATTACTTAAAGGGATGATTCATGATGTGCTGGATAAAAGTGGGAGAGCGCAGCGATTAATGAGGCATTTCAAAATCTGCTTTCTCTCGTCACTGCTGGCTTAACCGATTGTTTTGTGGGTTTTTTTTCCTTCATGCTATAAACATGGAGGGAAAAACCTACATGAAAAGCGTTTACAGTACACACACACACACACACACACACACACACACACACACACACACACACACACACACACACACATACATCCATCATCCCACGGGATGCAGGATTGAGTCATCGCAGTGCTGAAGGCTTGATCATTATTGTTTTCGTCATCGCTACTGTAACACCAATACAATCTCCTCGCTGGCTGATTCCACCGACAGCCACGGTTCATGTTGATATGAACACACGGGCTGCTGAAGCCATCTGCTCGGGTCGGGGTGTGTGTGTGTGTCAGTGGTGTGTGGCTGCTGGGCCGTCAGCCCGGTGACAAGCAGACTTGTGAGCGAGTTTGTCTTCTCATTTCTGCACGGTGGACAGGGGGAATGGACAATGTAGGAGACCATCATTTTTCATTAAACGCAGCCATCGCGAGTTCGAGGAATTACTGATCCGGGGCCGTTCTGAGTTTGCATGTTCTCGACATGTGTGTCTGCCTTGTTTAACGCCCTTCAGAAACACACATCAGGCTAATCAGCGACTGACTGGGCGGGAAGCGCAATCGTGCATTTCTATTGTTAAGCCTTCGGATGGACTTCCCCACTTATACAGGGAGCAACACTCCTCTGCAATACCCCTGGCTACGACCTCCAATGACGCTTCACAAGACAGAGATGGCACTGCTCATGAAAAGCTGGATAGAAGAAGACGGGACAATGAACATGTGGGCATTATTGTGGCAAAACTATTTGTCAATGCATACTGAATCTGAATCCGTGTGTCCGAAGTGAGATTTGTCAATGTGTAAAAGAATTTGTCAATGCAAACTGGAATCTGCAAAAGTTTCAAATGATTAAAAAAAAAAATAAAAAATCTGCTCATCTGTATTGCAATCTGTCAATGAAATATGATTTGTCAATGCGTACGAAGATACTCGTTGTTGAAAAGTCATACGTATTCGGCAACAAGAGCTGAAAATGCAGACAAATCACCAGTTGCGGGTCGTGCGGCATCACAATTTGACTTCTATTACACTTGAGAAGATTCAGATCTGTGATGTCAGGGTTTCTGTGCCCCGAGCTCAGGCTCACAGGCTTGGCTGACCTGTACCACAGTAGCAAGACCATCTTCAGGCCACCAGGAAGTGTTACGCACAGTGAGTTTTTGCAGATTCCAGTTCGCATTGACAAATTATTTTACACATTGGCAAATCTCTCAAATCACAGATTGATTTACAGACAGACAACACTGACAAATATAACCTACCTACAATAATACACCCAATACATGAAGCTTATAAAAGTATTTATGGTTGAAATATGCAGTGTTTCCAAATGATGGGGACAATTCATATAATACAGGAGGTAAATTAGATTATAGATATATATTTTGTGAAATCTTGTGCTTTGCCCCAACATGAGCTGTTCAGGTTTTGAAGAAATATCCCAGCCGTCGATCTGTGTTCAGAGCCAATAACATGACAGAGACGGGAGTTGAGCTGATTTGACTGGATTAGATTCATGTTCCAGTTTAGTTTTATATATACACATATATATCGCTCAAGGTTTTCTAATCCAGTTTTTTTAGCCCCAGTCGGTCCAACATCTTGAATATGTATTTTCTCATTTCTTCTCTTTCAGACAGGAAGGCGTTTTTTTAAAATGCTTTTTTTTTTTTTTAAGTTTCGACCTATCTTTCCAATCCAAAACTGGAGAATTCAGTCGAAACACAAAAATAGGCATGTTGAAAGAACCCATTTGTCTGACTTAGAAGAAAACAGAAAATACTGATAAATATTTAGATCGTTATCATTATTATTTTTTTAAGACTTGTAAGATCTGTTGTAATTTCTGCAGTGGAAACGTGTAAGTGGATCACATCTGTCTTATTAACATCACAATGTGGGAATCACAAGCTTTATTTTGGGTTCATTTAGAAAAATAAATCTAGATAAGGATATTGAATTGAACCAACCATAGTGCAAGATTCTTCTTTGTATTTTCATAAACACTGTTGACGTCTCTTCAATCTCAGGACTTGAAGGACAAAGTGTCAAAAGACATATTTGACAGCAGAAACTCGCCGTCTTGGTTTCCTCACTCGCCGAGTTTTGGGAACGTAGAGTCGTCTTTGCACTTCACCGCACTCATGAGTCCGCCTCTCATGCAGGGATGAGTAACGCTCTTCCACAAATGACGCTCCGGTAATTTAAAAGGACTTAATCTCTCTGCGTTCCCATTTCTTTCAAGCCACACATCTCGAGTTTGGAGGCATCGTTTTTTCGAGGGAGTCCAGTCCAGGGCTGAACGTGACCGATGGCTGACGGGGGCTCTAAATCCCAGCGGCTGCTCGACTGGCCCCGGACCCTGTCAATTAGTGGACAGACTTATGTGTTTATTGGCTGCGGAGGCAAATTCAGCACTTGTGCTCCTCAAGGCAGATTTGCAGCGGAGATTTAACAATTCATTCAGTCATGAGACGGCTTTTCGCAAAGAATCAGGCAAAATCAATGGCTTGGACATCCAAGATGGTGGCTTTTGAGAACCTTGTTTCACTTTAAACATGTAAATGAGGTCTTAGTTAATATTCTTAGTTAATTGTTAAACCTGCCCTCGTGATAGCAATGTATTAAATCACTGGTGCATTTGGCTCTTAAAAGGGAACTGTAGCCGACCCTCTAGTTTATTGGGTTGACAATTAAAATGCAACAACCACCTTTGAACCACGTCTTAAATGTGGAAAAACAGGAGCAAGTACAAAGACTCATGGCTCAATTGTTTTCCTGAACAACATTTCTGGTGGTACGTTTTGTGCTAAAATTCAAATTATTTTCTAAAAATGAAAGTGTGCCACGTTCTTTACGTAAATGTATTCCAAAAAAAAAAAAAAAAAAAAAAGCAGGCAATCCACCTCAGCCAGCCTCATTAAGCATGTTATTTATCCCTTAACAATCACTAATCTAAATTCTCTAAGGGCCGCTCGAGTTGCCTGCCTTCCCTCACCTATCACTGCCTTGCAGGAGGCAGTCAGGCAGATAGGCGTGGGGGGAGAGAGGGGGAGAGGGGGAGAGGGGAGGGCGCGGACATAAATCAACAACGGGAGCGGGTCCCAGTGTGGAGGTTGTAAATCAAGGTTGGAAAAAGGCAGCGTCTCAACCTACGAGGGTCACCAGACCGCTCACACTCAAGCCTCACTGAGTCACGCATGGCGGAGCGCAGGGGGCTGGATTAAAGGGGGGGGGGGGGGGGGGGGGGGGGGCAGTTGGTGTGCTCTGAGGACAAAAGAGCCAAAGAGAAGGAGGATACGTGGGAGGAAAATAAGCTGAAAGTCCAAAAAGTGACACCCTCTTTCAGAAGGTCAAATATCCCAATACATTCAGTATGAACTGTGTGAGGTTACATAATCTAAAGTTTTACCACTCTTTTCTTAAATTTTGTTTATTTGCAGTGCATTTGTAGATAATCAGATGAGGATATTCACTCTCCCCAGACGACGATGGTCTCCAGCTCAACAACAGTTTACTGTATGAATTCTTTGCCGTCAGTGACCCCCAAGACTGTGTAATGGTAAATGATAAATGTCAACTTAACCACATTTAAAGTAGATATAAACTGCATTTAGTCATAAGTGAAGTAAACATAAATGCAATTTAGGGTGATGTCATCAATTCAAAAACATGCAACTAAAAAATGTAAATAATTTGAGTTAGAATTTAATGTACATGTTCAAAATGGAGTTGCTGAGCCAGACATCTGCCTGATTGTTGTAAAAATATAATGTAACTCTCACAGCAATCAAACTTGCCCCAAAGGATTAAGTCTTTTTTTTTTTTGGGGGGGGGGGGGGGGGGGGTCACTGTCAATTGTATTATGAAGTGCTTTTAAATTTCTGTCCACACCCCCCCAAAAGATAAAGCAAAATTTTTCCTCCACAGGAGCTCAACACCTGGAAATTACAACCATCCACTTTGTATTATTTAGTGCCACCTTCAGGTTGGAAAAACCAACACATATATATCTGATGCTTTCACATTTAATTCAAAATATTGAACACACTCAGTGTTTCGCTTGAAATTAAATAAATGAGGTAGAAAGTACACAATAATGTAGAAAAACATTAAAAAATGCAATTTGTCAAATTTAGGCAATTCCTCTCGAGTGCCTTAGGGGGCAGTGGTGAGTTACGATATGACGTCACGACTTTAATTATCTAATATATTCGACTATATAAATACAAACGGGCAATGCAGACTGGTATTATTGTAAATGAAAGAAAGGAATGAAAAGAACCCTTTGAAGCTTAAATTCCAGCTAAACCTCAAGAAAACTCACCATGTTTGAAGACGGCAAACAAAACAATGGCGCCGATTGAACTTCAAAAACATTTAACTGGTCCTCAGAGCGGGAAGGTCATCAAACAGGAAGCGTATTGTGTCTGACAGCCGCTCCGACGACCCGACTGAGCCATCACATTTTTTATTTTATTGCTTCCCTGGCACATTACACACACCAGCTCGTCCTCCCCTGCCCGTCATCCAGCATGAGTCGACTAAAAAAAAAAAAAAAAAAAAAAAAAAAAAAAAAAGGCCGTCGTGACACATCTCCGCCCGTCATTTGAATGACATACATTCAAATCAGCTGGGCAAAAATAAAGCAAAGCGGCTCAGCAGCCACCGAGGCTCGGAGCAAGGAAAAGCCCCGACCCCCACCCCATAGATTAAAAAAAAAACAAAAAAAAAAACCTAATCTTTAAATTCCAGATCCGCTGGCCTTTTGTCTGTGCGCTGGAGCTTTGGCATCAGCCCAAATGGGATGTAAATTCCATATTTGTGAGGTTAAAAGAGGTGCCTGAAAGTCAAAGATGCAGGGGAGGGGGCTGCGGAGCAAAGATATTCAACCAAATCACCTCCGATCTGAATTAATTAAAGAGAAAGGAGGAAAGAGAGTTTGGCGACTTTCTCATTTAAGTGGTATTGATTATCTTATAAGGAGTGCGATTATTGTGTCTCCTCAGCTGCTGGAAGCTGCTGGTTTGGAAAAGCCCGGAGAATGCCTATTGATTGTGAATAATTAAGTACATGGCTGGAGTTTCTTTCTTTCTTTTTTTTTTTCCTTCTGAGGCGGACATGAAAATGCAGAGGTGCCTGGATTCGTTTCATGTGCCAGCTGCATGTTCACAATTACCACAACAAAATGGGTTTTTATCACAGAATGTTCAGAGCCCAGGATTTGTCAAGTGACAAGAAATCCAAGATTATTTTTTTTTTTTTACATAAAGCTAATGAAAATGCCTTTTATTTGGTCCGCGGGGGAGGAGCTACATGGGAGGAAATAGAGTAAAAGGGCTTTTCTTTTAAACGAAATCAATTTTAGCCCGGGTACAGCCAGCTGTGGAGCAATTGAAACGCAGCTCGGGCAAAAATCACAGCACAAAGGGAAGTGATATAAAACACCTGCCATCTTGTGATTGGGTGAAGAAGAGGGGGCTCAGGAGGCCCCCTTTCTCTCCAAAGGCATCCTTATCACTGCCTGCAGGACCCATGCCATTAACCTGCGCCTCAATGGCTAACTGGGCTTAGATCAGCTTTCTGATTTCACACACACACACACACACACACACACACACACACACACACACACACACACACACACACACACACACACACACACACACACACACACACACACACACACACACACACACACACACACACACACACACACACACACACACACACACACACACACACACACACACACACACACACACACACACACACACACACACACACACACACACACACACCAGATACAGCGATAGCCGGTATAATAGCGAACACAATTCTTTGCCTCGGGAGATAAATTACCAAGTTATGCAAAAAAAAAAAAAAGAAAACAGGCCAGAGCTCCAGTGTCATGATGTTGCAGTGTAACATGCCTGTATGGTAACATGACAGGTGAAATCGGCTGTGGCAGAACACTCGCCGTCACACGCCTGCTTAACGCCACAATTCTGGACGTCCCGCCTACGTCAAAGTCTTTCCCGCGATTATTTTATCGCGTCGTTCCAAAATGTGTTGTTTTCTCACGTTGGGGCAAAGAAAAGTGCTGAATTTACCAGGTCTGCAGCCTCTAAACATTCATTACTGGCGAGTTTAAAGATCAAATCACAATTATGTTCGTGATCCCGAGCACAACTCTAACATCAAGCATAGCCTTTCTAAACGTGGGGTCTGTCATTTAGGTCCTTAAAAGATCATATGAGCCTCATGTTCCAGACCGTACAGCGGGACTGACTGACCAAAGATTTGCGTGTATAAAGCGGGTGATGAAATAACTGTCAATTCAGCATGTTTGCCTTCATGAGATTGCATATAAAACATTCAATGTGATTTACGTGTATTTAGACTTTTATTCGTGGAATTTATTAAAAGTTTTGTAAGTTCCGAGTTGAACCCGTTTACACGTCTTGTAATCGTCTCTGCATCTCCTTCATTTACCAACCGCTTTCTCTTTGTGACAGTTAATCTCCTATAATTTTTGTTTCTGGCTAAATTCAGATTAATTTGCCGTAACGTTCCAATTCGTTTGAGGACTTCCCTCCAACAACATGCCAAACTCCACACTGTCGCATTCATGATCTGATAACAAACACAGAAGTGATGGTGTTTTCATCATGAACACAAAACCTGTATTTAAAACAGTCAATAGTGTTTCGACATCGTGACCCTGTGTAGAATTATTTTTTGTCACAGCTCAGACATTAATTAGTACATACGGTAGAGACGAAAAGGGAAGAGTGAAAGTAAAATTATGTTTGCAGGCTCCGCGGTAAAATCAGGGTCTGCACAGAGGCAGTATTTTCTTTTTCTTTTTTTCCCCCCCTTACTTTAAATCACAGTTACAGCGGTGGGTGAAAAACGCCCTTGAAGCAAGCGTGATAGATCCCATTTAGCGGCTCAGCTCAAAGTTGAAGTGAGCGAGTCTGTTTCACAGCTGGAGCCCTGCCCCAGTTTATCAGGATGAATGACGGCGACGTGAGAGACTAAAAAGGTACGTTACCTTCACTGCAGAAGCGGCCCTTGTACTCGGTTTTGGAGCAGTCGCACACCGGTTCTCCGTCCACCACTATGCACGTGCCGCCGTTCTCGCACGGGTTCACGGTGCACCACCCTTCCGACTCCAGGGGCACCTTAAGGCTTCCCAGGAACTGGGGCTGTGAGATGCCATATTTGAGGTCTGTAATTGTGCCCCTGAAGGGCTGCATGTTTCGCACCGTGGGCAGCGTCAGTGCGCCGCTGCGGATATCCTGAGGCACTCCACCCAGGAACAGGTCGCTGACTATTTTCATGAACTGACGCTGAGGTTTCACCTCGTCCGCTTTGGCCTGGCCGTCCAGCACCAACACCGTGCGCAGGTTATACCTGCTCAGGGTGGCAAAGTGCCAGCTGCTGTCGTCCACCCTCCTGTCGGACGCCACGGCGGTCTCGGCGCAGTCGATGCTGTAGCGCAGCTGCAGCCGGCCCTCCGCCACCGCCAGCTGCAGAAAGTCACAGTAGCCTCCGTCGTCAAAGTACAGCAGCAGCGCCTCGGAGGCCTCTGTTTTGAACTGGAAGCTGAGGTCACCGCGGGTGCTGGCGTCCCAGCGGAGGTAGCGTGCCCACTGACCTGGCGTGCCTAAAAAGTCCAATCCCAGACACGTGCTGAGGAACATCTGCAGCCTGATAGAAAAACTTACAAGACCCATAGCTGCAAAGAAATTATTGGTAATCCAAGAGAGAGTCCGAGGAGGATTCAATCAGACTGGAATCTTAGGGCGCTTAGACTTTGTTACGAGGATCCACAGTTTGATCCACAATATGCGTAGAGATATATTTAGATAAATACTTCTTACAAAAATATGTTTATAAAGGGAAAAGGGCAAAAGTGGGAGAACAGTCGTTGTAGTTAACAGTCTTAAGGTAAATCACAATTTAGTTGCTGCGGGGCAGTGATTGTATGGCAGAGTCGTTGCTTCCTTGTTGGGAGGCGGCGCTTCCGTGTGGCAAATATGTTTCGCTACTCTTCAAACCAAATTAAGACGAGGTTTCTTGTGCAACGTCTGATGGAATGGACTTCTCTGGCTATCAGGACGAGTGGAATTTCCTCCTTCATTTTGTCCGCTGGAGAAGGGAGCCGCCAGGGGGTCCGCCGGCCTCTATCAGTCCCATCGCTGTGTGAGAGAGAGAGAGAGAGAGAGGCGGAGTGAGCATGGATTTCTACCACTCATAATACACAAAAAACACGTTCAGCATGACAGCGGCGTCTAAGATGTACGTGTACAATCGTAATGATAAACCATGAGCGACTCCAAGGAACAACCAAAATATGACTGATTGCGTATGTGATGTATTCGAATGACAGCGTGAATGTGAGACAGTCACTGTGTTAGTCCTGCAACGTATCAACCGCTTCCCCATGGACGGATGAAAACAGGAAGAACATCTTAAATCACTAGGAACTCATGGCCGAATACAGAGCAGTGTGATCTCGAGTTGGTAAATGATGGCAGAGGCTCAAGCTCATTCTGAAAATGAATATAAATATCTTAATATTCAAAATCTAAACAAGTCAAAATGTTAAAGAGTTTATGGTGGAAAATACAGTCGGATCTACAGACCATCTTGTCTATTTGTAAAAAAAAATTAAAATAAATAGTTTTGCTTCTAAAAATGTGCCAAATGAGTTTTGTGACGAATTCTTCAGGGAGATCCTTCTGAAAGATCCTGCACAATGTATGTTTTCATGATCTACTCAAGTTTCCCGCCTATAAAATAGGCCCCAACATAACGTTGCACAAGCGCACATGAGGAATCTCATTAAACAAAGGGACGCAATGAGACAAAATAACACACTCTTTATTTAATCCCCCAGAAGATGCTTCTATAAAAGGAGGTGGGAATCAGTTCAGCATCGGTGAGAAGTATTACTTCGCTGGCTCGCCTCATCTGTGGACTTTATAAGATATTTTCAGTATTTTGCCTCAATCTTTGATTTGCTGATCAACCATCCCCCATATTAACCAAGTATCTTCTGTAACACTACAATATGGTTAATAACTTTGACTTTAACTGAGGTCATTCATTGTGTAGTATATATATATATATATATATAGTTGATCAAAACCTGTATAAACTGAAAGTTGCTTGACTGAGCAATTTTGCATGATTTGTACTGGATCTTAGTAAATCGCGCCTTTATTGTGTAAATTTGATGTCAATGCTACATTGCAGCCCTGCTGACAAACATCCATTTTCCCTGTGAGAAACTGTAACCTGATTTGTTTTAGAGCCTCGTGGGGGAAAAAAAAATTAAATTAGAGTATCATCCTAATCTCAGGGGAATAAGAAGTAATACCAGCCCTGGTGGAGGGTGCGCAGCGTTTCCTAGAAAGAAGAGTGGAACGTGTCTTTATGGACGATAGCCAACATGTGGAGTGCTGCCTGCCGCCATCCATCCTGAACAAAAGAGGCTTGTGAAATCGCTGCATCCCCTTCCTCCGCCTTTTCCAGAAAGGTTGTTTCAGAGTTATCGGTCATCTGCCGGGTAAATTAGTCTCATTATTCTCATGGCAGCGCATGACTATCAGTCAGCGAGGCAGACTGCCTTTATCTGATGACCAGCCTGGAGAGACGGCTTTCTGCTGAATCTGGTTGAGTAATAAAGAGCAGCACGCAGGTGAAGATGCAACACCCACCGGCTGAAAATTACACATTTGTCCACTTTACTTTGAAAAAAAAAATAAAAAATTATAAAAAAAATTTAAAATTACATTTCAAGCATATTTTAAAATACATCAAGTGTCACAATGAAGGCAAAATGAGAATCCCAGTTGTTTAATAAGAAAATAAAAATAATTATAATTACTTTGGAGAAAAGCTGTATTTTTACTTGGGGTCTGTTTTTTTAAGGACATCATCACATGGAAAAACCAACATACTGACCGCTTGTGGACCACCTGAGGAGGCGTCAAAGATCATGACTGACTTTACTTTCTCCTGAGGTTATAACATTTTTCCTTGCGCATGTTTGAAACCTCAAAAGCACACGTTGGAATCGACTTGTATTTTGGAGACTCTTGCCTCTGTACGTCAGTGAAAGTGGGCGTGGCCACTACAGGCTTTCGCTGCGATGGTTTGGAGGTCTCTGGCTTTTCTTCTAAGTAATCTGAGGCACTGAATAAAAACGGAAGAAGCCATCGTCGTGAAAGGACAGAACTTTGTAATGGGTTTTGTGCAATTTTGAAGCCATAATAATGCTTTATGTGACATTATGTTGAGGTTTGGGGGAATACATGCAGAACTCATATAGACATTAGAAAAGAGTTATTAGAATATTAAATTAAGCTTATTATCATGAAACCACTTAACTATAGAATCTTGCACTTTAAAATTCGAGTGAAAAATCTGAATCTTCCTTCCGGAATTAAAAATGTATTTAAATAGAGAAAATAATTATAATTTAAAAGGATTGGGTGTATTTGATAGAGGTAACGTGAGAACCAATGTTAAATACACCTGTTTCATATTATGGACTTAGCAGCAACTTAAAATTGTGTAAATCTCTGCTGTGCTTTTAAAAAACAAAACAAACTGAAAAGTAAATAATCAAAGGTTACAATGCAAAATGACTGAAATGATTAAGAAGAAGTAGTTAGAGGAAGTTTTTACGTTTTGTTTTTTTTTTGTCTCTTCTTTTGTATTACTGTCATTGATGGTTACTTTACGGATTTTAAGGGAGGCAAAAATAAGCCTTGGCATATTGGAATATTTTTTTTGTGTGCGAGAGAAAATAGTTCAGTACTATAAACTAAATACACAACATTGAAGTTTTATACTGCAAGATTGGAACTGAAATAATAAACCACTCATTTATACCATGTGATCTTCGGTTTAAAATAGGGTGTCAATGGCAAGGTTGCAGGTTGATTCCCCCATCTGCCCCCGTTTATGTGCTGAGGTGCCCTTGAGCAAGGCGCTGAACCCCAAAATGAGCACTGTTGCATTGCAGCCATCTTCATGTGTGAGCAAACACTGTAAAGTGCTCTGGGGACTGTCGAGTAAGTGGAAAAGTGCTGTATAATTAAAATCCATTTACCCCCCCCCCCCATACACTAAAAGCCCCTGTGTGCCACAATCAATACCAAATATCAGTTAATTGTTCCTTGATGTGCCATTTTGAACTTTACTGTGTCTTTTACCGCAAAGCCCGTATTCTACTGTATTTTCTTCAACCCCATCAGAGGGGACGTTGTTGTTAACCCCTCCCAGGTGATGGACTGAATAAACTCCGGACAGAAGTGACTAATAATGATGTTTCCAATGAGCAGCAGCGCCTCAGACATGTGGTTCACCGGCACCATTCAGCCAGAAAAAAGAAAGAAAAACATCAGTCTGCTCACTGTGTGCCATGTTCCGCGCTGACTGCATTACTGAAACTATTTTCTTGCACTTTACTCTGTGGCTCAGCAGGTCACTCACTCCCAAAGTCTTCTGGGATTTAATGGAGAACTCTGTGGCGATATCGACAGCTGCCATTCCAGAAACTGACATCACAACTGATTTATGACAGACTTTCTTTAACCTATACCCTTAAAGTCCTGTAATGTTATATAGTGTTCTGTTTTTATATTACTATACCTTCCTTTTAAAAAAAAAGCCCATGAAGTTTCCTGGTTGGTGTCAAGAATTATGTGAAAACGTCTAAGATCCATATACTGAAGGATCAAGTTTATGAATAAATCTTTGGGAGGAAAACCTAAAATATGATGCATCTGCCACTGTGACTGGACCAGACGCAAACTCTGCTCGATAAACAGAGTATAGAAAGAAAAGACTGTATCATCTGGTGTTTGGTAATCACACTGGAGGACATTGAGCCAGACAAATTAAAAACAGTCTATCGGTTTACCGAACTCTCCGGAATCAGTTTCCCTCACAACAAGACCAAGAAGAAACCACATTCACGTACCGTCGAGAGCAAGAGATCTGATGCTGGAGAGTAACGACAGTATCCGATTTCCATGTTGATCCTAAATGATGTTAAACTAACTGCAACTCATGGATGAAGGTTGAGTTTTGTTCAGTTCATGTCGCAGGTTAAGAGTAAGAACAAGTTGGTAGTTTGGGAGTCATTTTCCGTAAACTTCGGACAAACTAATGTTCGGATGCAGCGTCACTTTATTGGGATCTTAATTTTGAGCTCTTGGGTGAAGGACTGATTTTATATTCAACCCCAACAAAACTCCCAAAGGATCCATTTAATCCGTCAATAAATCAACGTTCCAAACCGGTTCTGATCAAATTACAATAACCTCACATGTAAATATACAGTACTGGGTCACATCATCTTCTGACCTTTACTCTTCAGCCGGTCCAGTTTGGGTGATTCTACCATGAGACTGGGCTCCAGCTGGTACAGTACATCCTGATCCATGAGACAAGCTCCTGAGAAGTCGATCCCACTTGTGGACTCTTGTGTCGGTTTATGTGCACCAAGATGTGACTCCATTCATTTCACTGGAGCAATCCCATGATGCCTTGCAACCGGCTTGACCTGGAAGTGAATTAGAGTGATTCTGCTTGTGGTGCTGGTTCTTCTTTGTCTGCGTGTATTTATCTATTTACTTATTGGTTATTATGTATGTATTTTACCAACTTTTCGCAAAAACTATTGACCTGAATTACATGAAATTTTCAGGGATGATTTATCCCCATTCACGGATAGGTCCATAGAATTTTGCGAGCAAAGGTCAAAGGTCAAGTAAAACTCAAAAAACTTATTTTTGTCATAACGCGGTCAGTTTTAATCTGATTGATGTTAAACCAATACCAAAATGTTCCGTTTGTAATTCCCTAGCCTCCGATATGCCACATAATGCAGTGAGGTCATTACCCTGGTTTGTGGTTGGAGGGTCTAATGTCGTTGGGGGGGGGGTGGGACTGACGTCACAGAAATGCACCTAAAGCGCCGAATGTAGGAAATAACCCAATGTGCCATTTATATGGCCTATGGTGGAAACAAAAACCGAACTATACCGCCCCCGACGATCTGGTTAGGATTTCAGTAAGATGCAAATATAATCAGATTAAAGTATTTATATGGTGCAAATTTAATCGGATTACTTTTGGCCAAGGTAATCACAGCCACGAAGCAGTCAGAGTTTATTTTAAAAAGTTGATGGCAGCAATAGGAATTTTACATTAAGTATTGATGTCTCCCACAGTTTCAGTGTGATGGATATTACACTAATGAGAAGACCGGTGTTGGAAATGTTAGTTGGATAAAGTACAATAAAACATTTAAAGTGACATCATTCTACCACAAAGTATATACATTTCTTATATTGTAAAATATGGAGGCCCAACAGGAAGTACACGTAAGGTTAGGCCTTCTTCATGAGCTGTAATGAATTATTTTGTCAGGAGATAAAATGTACATTATAATAAAGTATACATTTTAAAACATATAACAATATGTTGGATTATTTGTCATTAAAAAGACGCCCAGAACAACTTTTTCCACGAGTTGATGATGAGTCACCGTTTCTTTTGCATCATCATGTTTAACATCCAGAGTCACCAGGTAGTGAGTCAAAGCTTCTTGGCCTTTGAGCAACTTTTACCAAAAAAAGAAAAAAGAAAAAAAGAATGGAACTCACAGTTTAGTCATCGTCAGCCCACAAGTTTTGGGTTTTTTTTAAAGCACAAATTAAGAGGTAGACAAAATCCCTTACCCTGTCACTGAAAAATACAATATTTAATTTGAAATATGCAATTGTTGATCAACATAAATGTACAATTTGTCTTTTTAGATGTGGCCTCTGTTTTATTCAATATTCTCAATTGAAATTTTTATTTCCAAACTGTCCACATTTTCTAAACAAAATCTAAATAAAAAAAAACAAAACAATCCCCCTCCACCAACAGGCCTGTTCAAGCAATTCCTTTTCATTTCTTCTGTTTATTATCATTGGGAGGCTTTATCTACCCTCTGCAGAGCCTTCCTCCAGAGCACCTCGGGGTTAAATCTACACATACAGAGCTGCTTATCAAGCGTCTATTGAATGAAAGATATCAGTCAATCAGTGCTGTTCAGGGCTGACACTGCTCCTCATTCAGAGCGGCGCATGTTGCTTTGTGTTTTAAATTTGCATAGCAATATTGAGGATTCGCTCAAATATTTGCAATTTTAAAGGAGCGTTCGATTGCAGATTGAAGTAGTACGAATTGAGGAAGAGCTGAACAGTGAAATAGTTAAAAATCAGCCCTCAATTTTAATTGTCAGTCAGACCCCTCAAAAAAAATTGTTTTTTAATGAAAGCAGAGGTGGAAATCACACGGGAGATAAACACCAAATATCTAACATTAAAGAAAGACATTAATATTATAATTATCGCATCGCTTTTTTTTTTTCCCTCATTTTTTTTTCATGTGGATCAAAAATGGCTGCCTCCCCAAAGAACTCTGCAGCTGATTGGTTGCCGCCGATCACACATGAACCTCAGCCTGCAGCTAAAAACACACAGGTCTGCACTCGTGTTTGCAAAACGCACACTTGCCTTGGACTTGGCATCGTTTTCAGGTTGTCTCAGACTCTGTGTGTGTGTGTGTGTGTGTGTGTGTGTGTGTGTGTGTGTGTGTGTATCTTTTGTTGCAGTGCGGGGGGGGGGGGGGGGCGTCAGGGGTTAAAAGGCTAAACGGCATGGATCATTGTCCTCGGTGAAAGACTCCTTTGACGAAGCCCATGGGGACGAGTCCACATACACCCGGCAACAAAAGGCAGCAGCACTCCGAATCCTATTAACAGCCACACGGACTCTGGGATGGATGGGGGGTGTGTGTGTGTGTGTGTGTGTGTGTGTGTGTGTGTGTGTGTGTGTGTGTGTGTGTGTGTGTGTGTGTGTGTGTGTGTGTGTGTGTGTGTGTGTGTGTGTGTGTGTGTGTGTGTGTGAACGCAAATAAAAGCAGCGCACCGGTAGGCCCTTGTGTTTTAAATGGATGCCACTTGCCAGTAATTTTACAGCAGGTGCCCTGATCTCTCTCTCCCCCTCTCTCTCTCTCTCTCTCTCTCTGTCTCACACACACACGAACACACACACACAGCAACGCTGTCCAGGCCGCAGCGCAAAATGTCCTCCACAGCTCACTGATAATATCTCAACAAAAGGCGACCGGCTATTTTTCCCGGTGCGTTCACGCCACTCAGTCACTCAGCCGAGGCCTTCTCCCAATAAGTCACACACTCGCTCAGTACACACACTTAAAGAGGCGCCACCTTCTTCCTGTCTCTCTGATACACTCCAGAAATCATTTGACCAGGACATGAGTCCTCACTGTGGAAGGAGAAGGAGGAGGAGGAGGAGAGGCAGCAGAAGGAAAGATGAGTGGAAGCAGAGTGAGGGGGGGGGGGGGGGGGGGGAGGTTCCACCTCATCCACTCCCACTCATGCATCTCATGAAACGCCCCAACATCCATCACTCTTACACACACACACACACACACACACACACACACACACACACACACACACACACACACACACACACACTTTTAGGCTGATATCTGAATGTTTGAAACTCCATTTCAATTTTCCATAGATTGTACAGTCAAATAACAAATAACGGATGTGTGCGGAGGGGTAATGAGAACCGTCTCATTCTGTCTGCTGCAGGAATATCAACTCATATAAAAGGAACATTTGCATTAGCGCATAAATGCCAACACATGAAAATATTATTATATCATATACACGTAAAACCTGCAGAAGTTTGGGCACAATCCCAATTAAAGTGAAAATATTTAATGATGCTCAAAGAAATAATCCAAATTAAGATTTAATAGACATTAAGATGAAGGATGCATTTTGATTTTTTTGAAGGAAAAAAACAGCAAAAACCTGAGAAAACTAGTTTTCATGATCCTGTCAGAATAAAAAGCCAAAGATTGGTTAGTTTATTGTTGCTTAGAAATATTTAGCACCTCATGTTAAAAAAAAAAAAAAAAGTATGGGAATGTGGGAACGATGGCTCGTGAGCGTGAGAGGGTGGGGTGACGGGTGGGGGTGGAGGTGGTGGGTGTTATTTTGGCGGCGGTGCAGCGTGGGCACCGTGTTGTTATCCAGCTCTTCAGCAGGCAGGACACGCCTTCTCTGGGCTCGGCGGTTCTGCTGCAGCACCCTTCACGGCATTACATCACCCAGTTAGAGAGCACCCAGCACACACACGCGCGCGCCGCTTTTACGCACGACGCGAACACACGCCAATCTGTGCGCGCGTTCTGAGCGTAAACACACTTTAAAAAATATGATAGTGACTGTACAGTCACGCGCCCACAAATTACTGTAGGAATTTGGGGAGAACACACGACATAAGCACGCAACGACATGAGCACACACTTATCCATCAGCTACACACACTCCACTATGGTGAACACACCCACAAATAGCACCCCCCCCCCTCCCCCCCACCCCCCCTCCATCGTCTCCACCTCCAGTTTATGTAACGTGACGCTGCCTTTCTCATTATGAACTTTTTTTCTCTCTGTTGATCACTTTTTAAAAATAAATTATTGTATATTTCTACATAATAAAACATAACTTCTTTTAAGTCTGAAATTTTATGAAAAAGCTGCCGGAGCTGGTGATAGATTTCCGTAATATTCCCATATATATTTTTTGTATTATCAAACTAAATAAAGGTGGCGTATTAAATCATTTCGATAAAAAAAAAAACAAGCTCCGGATTTAAGGCCCAGCCTCACACACATCTCAGGAAAAACATTGAAGAAAACAAACCATCTGATTGCAGAAAAGGAGCAATTTAAAGAACAGAGCATTTTCCAAAATCCTGCGTAATATGTGACTCTCCTCCCCGCCCAGAGGGATTAGAGTTACCTTGAGAGCCCTTGGCTTTTTTTTTTTTGCGCCTGATTTGTCAGCGCAGTTAATCGGCTGCCAACCAGAGGAGGGAGGAAAAAAATGGACAGCCAAATTACCCAAAACAGCCTCCGTCCTACCCCCCACCTCCAACAACCAACATCTCCGGCAGCCAACAGGGAGAAAAATCAAATGAGAGGGTGACGGGAGGAGGGAGAAAATATTCCTCCTTATGTCAGAAAAAAATATAATAAAATAAAAAAATCACGTGAAAATGTGTCAATAATCATCACACAGACGTGAAATTACAAAAACCAGCGGAGATCTTTGTAATCCTCAAATAAATGTTAATAAAAAAAGACGTGTCGTCATTCTATTTTATTTTCCTGTTGGAAACTTTTACGCAGGGAATGGTCGTCTGAAGCAATTTGGTGATCAAACACCTTCAGGCCCTTTTGAGGGGCGGGTGGGGGTGTGGGGGGAGGGGGGGGGGGTGTAGCGAGCAGAGACGCATTCTCTGGCTGGGTCACGCCCATTCTGAAGCCCGTTTTAAGAGAAAAATCTTGATTAGGAATTCCCCCCGCATAGACGCACGACAACCATCTAATCCTATTAACTCTTCAAATCCGACACTTACAAATATATGCTGCAATCTGATTGTCGTGTTATTGATGATACGTGCAGAATGTGGCTGTTATTTTATTCTTTTACATGCAGGTGGATCTAGGAGCTGCTGACCGTCTCAGACGAGCGTGTAGATGTTATCAGACAGCAGATCGGGGCCTTGGCTCTTATTTTTGCAGCAGGTAGCAGGATTTCTGTGGCGCACCGCATAAGGCCTCGTGATTTTTTTTGTTCTTTCTCCCCAATGAGAAAATTCGTTGGAAATGGGGCATCACGGATTCGTCGCAGTGCAAATTACAGAGCGCAAAAAATGCGACAAAAAAACAGAACCATCTCATGTAAATTAAAAAAAAAAAAAAAAAAAAATGGAGTTTTAATTGCAAAGCAGGCCCCGGATTATTTTATTAATCTTTTTATTAACGGATCGACTGGGAGGGGAACAAAGTTGCCGGCTTGCAATGCAGTTTATTGGGGGCAGACGCGACGCATGTCTGCACACCTCCCTGCGGACGCCATTTGATCCACAAGGGAACCGAAATAATGTAAAACAAACCAGCACCCCAATCACTGTGCACAAAAAAAGGAAATGTAAAAAAAACAAACCTTTACTTGCATAAATATTCATTTTGAGATCATTCTAATAGCTTGATGTAATTCTGGAGACATTTCCCGCCACGTTTTAATGCAAAAAACATTATTTTAGTCGCATGTTTTTCATGTCTACAGCGCATGTTTTTGTTTCATTGATCTGGGTTTTTTTGCGTGTGTCAAAACGGCAGATGATTTCTTTTTTTGTCCTGCAACACAGACTCGAAGAGGGATAATGGAGGAATGTGGGGCTGATTGCATGCAGTCTGCTGGTGCGCGCTGTCCATCTCCCTGAACGTGGAAGGAAGGTCACGTCTCAAAGCCGCACGCCACGCTCGCATTCCACCCCCCCCCCCCCCCCCCCAAAAAAAAATATATGTCCATTTACGCATCGAAATTTAAAAAGAGTGTATTGGTTGCGTTTTGTAAGGGCGGACAGGAGCGTGCGCACGTTTGTTTGACATATTGGAGACGAGAACAATGCGTGGATATCGGACACCTGGCGTTCACGTTATTCATTATTCATCATCTTAAATAAACGAGGGAGAGGAAATCCTGCAGGTTCAAGCCGGGATCTGTGCGTAATATTGTCGACATGCAGGTACAAAGAAAATTAAATAAAAAGATGCGTTTGAACCGAGTGTTTACAAATAAAGATTTAATGAGAGAAAATAGAGTCAGATGTTCCAAGTTCATATCCATGAGAGCTGTGTAATTCTACACCCGCATGTCACAACGTATGCGCTCCATCGGAGGGAATTTAGAGGCCAACATGGCAGAAACGGTCGTTTCAAATCCCACATACACACCTTCTCCTTCAAGGAGACGGAGACACACATACACACACACACACACACACACACACACACACACACACACCTGCTCCGCGTTGGACACGTTTCGTGCGTACAAACTGAGGAGGAGGGGAAAAAAAGAAAAAAAAAACAAAACAACTCCTGTAAAAGTGTGGAGTCCGGTGACACCTGAGTGGAAAGTGGAGCCTCGCTTATTTGAAGGTTTCTTTACGCGCACAAACAGGTTGAAGTGAAAAGAGCTACTGACCTTAGTTAAAACACACCAGCAAGAGTATCCAACTGCTAAAAATCCAGCTGTAAACTCCACGGAGTCGTAGTTTCTTTCTTTTTATTTCTCCTCTTCTTTTTTTAAATCCAGGATTGTGTGTCCGGTGCCGTCGGTGCTGATCCGGCGCGGTGTGGCGGTGAGCGCCAGGCGGGTAACCGGGCTGGGTTTATCGTCCCTCACAGGTGCGTCGACCACGGCGCATCGTACGCACACTCACACACACGCAAAAAATAAAACGCCGCCGTTCGCTCGGTGCGACTTGCAGCGGCTGCGGGCAAGACGTGCGCGCGCGCACTCACACACGCACACGCTCAAACGCGCACGCGCGCGCCACCCGGGCCCGCCCTCTCTACTCGGCACCAGCACACGCCATTTAAAGGCACATACGGGCTGGTGAGCTGGGCACGCGCACACGCACGCACAAACCCGTGTTGACGCACGCTCCGGTGCGCTCCGGGCGCTTCTCTTACAATAAAGTCTCTCCCATGATTTTCGCGGGCGCGCGCGTGTGTGTGGAGGATGTGAGCCTTCAGTTTTTTAGGACTGCGGCTCAGTTGGGAGTGTTTCCTTGAAGGGAAGCGTCATGTCGACTGTGGCTGCGTTTAATCAGAGATTTGTGACCTGCGTACAGAGGAGGTGACGTCTCATGTGTAACAATGGCAGCCCCATTTCATCCAAAACATTCAGCAAGTGCATTCTGGTCACGTGCCAGATATGATGTGGAAAAAAAATGCATTATGGGAATTGTTAAGATGTATTAAAAATATTAAATCCCTTGTGTGTGTTTTCTTTCTTCTTCCCAGACATGACATGGCAGATAGTGTTTAGAAGGTATTTTGTAAAGGTGCATGTAATAAAATACAAATCCTAGGGTAGTTTGGATTTAAATTAGTCTACGAATAACAATCATTAATCGACTAGTCAGGTTCCATTAGTCGTTGACTAGTCATTGACTAATTCTGAAAGTTCAAATCGAAGCAGTGAATAAAAGTGACTTTAAGGAGGAAAACTGCAAAATTGCCCAAGAGAAAAATGGTAGTAACACATATAGCAATGTTTATGGCACTAATAGACATCATACAAGACATTTATTCGAAGCCCTTCTGTCAACTGAATAGTTGGTTTTTTTGTCAATTACTTGGCCATAAATTAAAAACTAGTTAACAAGTACAAAATTACCCAAAATTAGTCGTCCAACCCTTTTATAAATCAAAAAACATTACTCATATATTCTACTTTACAGTTTTTAAAATCACAAGCTACTGATTTTGCACACAAGTTGAATTAAACTCCTTCACACCTTCATTTTTGTCGTCTTTTAACAAAAGAACAGTTATTAATGTTAACATCCATTGACCATAGAGTAATTCATGTGTATACATAATTGTGACGTAAGAAATGTCTATATTTCATACAGTTTAAATACAACTAATATTTTGAGTATAGTTTCTGAGAGGAGATATTTATATTTCTACTTGATTTTACTACATTCAAGCAATGTGACAGAACTATTTCCACTGCCTGCTGTTTCCTAAGGAAGTGGCTGTACACAACAACAGAGAGGGGGTGCTGTCCGTGGTGCTGAAATATTGGAAGATTTTCACCTCCACTGTGACGATTTCCCATGAAATATAAATTAGACCTTGAAATAAATGAAACTCATCCCACATCTAAATCAGATAGTGTCAATAATAGATCGTATTTAAAGGCCATACATTTTTGTTGATGGAAAATAAGGAAGAAAAAACGTAGAAAAGAGTAAAAGTTTGAGAGCCAGCCAGGTTCAGAACCACAAGAAACTATTGCTGGCAGTGACCATGAAGAAATTTTAGATTTTTTTTTTAATGTTTTTTTGGGGGGGGGTGGGGGGGGGTCAGAAATTTGCTTTATCAAAATCTTTGCTGCTCCGTAGCAACTTAAAGAAATAGTTTGAAAGATATAGTTTAACAGGTATAATAAAGACAATTGAAATGAAGACAAAAATGTTTCAATTTCTTTAATCTAGTTATTAATTGTTGCTTACAAAGTTTAAAAAAAAAAGATTGTAATGAGCAAACTGGATTTGTTAACTCTCCATGTTTCTGAAAATTATAATCTGACACTTTCAGGTACCAGTGAGCTCTCGACTGGAATGAGTGAACAAAAATAGTGATGAAACTGTGAGCTTACTTAGGTTTTGATAAGTTTACACTTAACATTGTACCTTTGAAATATTCAATGACATTAATGTTTAAAGTAATCCAACTACCGCAAAGGTGCGATGTATAATATACTAACCATCTGATTTTCTCCATGGCTTCTGACGTAAAAACTATGGCCACTAGAGGGCGGCCTCGGTCACACGAGTCACATTCTGGAAAACTGAGAAGACTTTTACGAATATTTAAATTATTACCAAGCATGCTGTGTCAACTTTTGCTCCCTTATTGAATTTCTTAGTTTTTCTAAAAAGTATAATCAGTAGTGAAAAGGGAAAAAAAAAAAGAAAAAAAAAAGGAAGATATCATTCAATGTCCATTGAATTGATTTCCTGTGGCTTCTTGTTGTGGAGAACTGGAGCAACACATGGAATAAAACAGAGAATCAGAAAAGACACTGTTCATATAAAGAGGTTGCTGAGAAGACAGTAAAAAAAAAAACAGTGCTGGTGGTTGGATAAAAGCAGCATTAAAATAGTCACGTTTTAATGCTTTTGAGTGTCTGCGGTGCATGGAGAGTGAGTTTAAAGAGGTTGGAGGCAACAGTGAAGATGGTATTTTGCCCAGGTTTAGTGTTTGGTCTCTGGGGGAGGTTTGAATCACACTGCGTGAGGTCGTGATGGTGGAGGAGAGCTCCGCGGTCAGGAGGGGGGGGGGGGGGGGGGGGGCACGTTGTGAAGGAATAGGTGATAAGGACTATCTTGATGTGGCGGGTAATGAGGAGCCGGTAAAGCTCGTGCAGAATGAATGCGATGCGGTCGTCGGAGTCGGGCACAAAGCAGGAAAATGGGAGGCAGAGTGCGAAGCGTCGCGAAGTGTTTAAAAGCATAAAGAGGGGTTGTTGGATGGAATGGACTTGGGGAGAAGAGGAGAAGTTACTGGTGATCAATGTGAGGGATTGAAGGCCTGTAAATAATTGAACTCGGAGCGAAACACACAAGGACTTTGAACGCAGTACACTCTCTGCAAAGTGTGTTGAATTGAGCGAAGGCCACTGTGGGAAGCAGATTACTCATAGTGAGCAAGAGGACGAGAAATTCCAGAAAGCATCTTTTTGATGGTCTGGTTGTGCGGGGGGTCGAGGGCAGGTATGACTACCGATCGCTAAAACAAGTTAAAGGATTGTTAAATGAATTTTAAGTAGTGAAACAGTTCCTCGGCACTTATGGAGTTAAGTTGAGCGGAGGCGAGGAAACTACCACCAGCGCCAACTCCATGATAAGTTGTCTTAAGGCATCCTGTTGTCACATCCTGACCCTCCGGTCCTGTCGTTCTACCTCTGAAACACAAAAAAATGTGTTAATATACTCATATGATGTAGTTTGTATGAGCCGCAACCTTTAAATATCCTGCTTTATTTTTATTTATTTATTTTAAACAGCATACCAAAGCACACCCCAGTGCCATTCCTCCATCCGATGCCCCCTGCCTCTCTCCACCTCATCAATACATATCTCATATCTCGTGTGATTAGCTCATTATTTGCTCTGTCATCACGAGTGCACTGCAGCCTTCCAGTGAGCAGTGTCTCCTGTTATCTTCCCAGCTGATATGCCTGCTAATAAGCTTGTTGTGGCACTTCCTCTCTGCCTTGATGGCCTTTATCTCTCCTCCAACACTTCCAGGCTCCTCACTCGTCTTTCTCTGGATCATTTATTCAAACTTTGGCATGTAATCTTGTCTGCCTCGCAGATAGCATTCTGTTTAATGAAATATATATAGTGTTTGTCTCGGTGCAGTTCTTTTTTTTTTCTGTTTTTCTTCACAGTATGATAAAGATGAATTCTCGAAAGGGTTTTGAAGGCAAATGTCAATACATAATTCAAATGTTACTTGCCAATGTCAAATCTAGAGTCAAGGTATAAAAGTAAATGAAAAGGTTTTTTCAGGCGGTTTGTAAAATGGTGGGTTGTCCGTAGCATGTAGCATGTAGCATGTAGCACGTAGCATGTAGCACAGCTCTGAGTTTCGCATCGAGCACTTAAAGTCATGAGTATCGATGGGAATGGATAAGATTTTTCCGATTCGATTTTCGACTCTGCTTAACGATTCGATTGTTTATCGATTCTCATTTAGAAAAATAGATAAATAAAATAAATAAGGAGAACAAACAGGACCATTAGCATCAACTTTGTTGAGTTCAGATGTAACGTGACCTTATAAACCACACAGGGAGGTCTGAAGAGGCCCACAGCCTCATGAGTATTAACAGTATTAATAGTATTAATAGTATTAGCATGCGCACCGAATCCCACAACCAGCTTTACCCGGCAGTCCGCCAATATCAAAACTGGAATTAATCAGAGTTGTTAAATTTGTGGTGCTTCTTTTTTCATTATTTTTGAAACTGCGACATGAAAGATTCCCTCTCTTGGTCAAAGTAGAATCAGGAATATCGTGACGTTGGGTGAAATTACATCACAGACGTGCGCCCAAAACTCAGACTGTAAGAAGTAACCTCATGAATGAAGGGATCAAAACCCGGGATACACCACCTCCTCCGATCGAAACTTCAGCCTTTCATCCAAAGTTATCTCTGCTGTGTGAACAAATGATTCTGCATGTTGGTAGTATTTCAAACTCTCTGATGACATATCCACTTTGCAAGCGCTGCAAGTTGCCTTGTCGTCACCCTTTCTCCTGAAACGTAACAAAACGTTGGAGCGTCTGTGTCGCTCGGGCGCCACGTTTGTGGTGAATGACGTCAGCGCGTCGTTTGAGCTGTTCTTTCTTCTTGTTGAAGCTGTTCCAGAACCAACCACATCTACACTCACACATTCACACGCACATTTCCCGCCGCCATCCGCCTCCATCAGTGTCGCACTCGTTTGTCATCTGTTATCAGTTTCGCTGTGACGTCTGCGTGTTCCGTCGGCGTAATGTATTGTTTATGTATCGTGTTTGCTGAGCGATGACAGTTTTATTAAATAAAAGAAGGGGAGAAAAAAAGAAGAAATAATTATAAGCGTAATTAGTCTCTCCCCCCCCCCAAGCAGGCCGAGAAAAATTGCTGAACTCTGCTATAAATGATAAATTATGCAAAAATGCCATTTATGTGCTAGTAATTTACAGCTGCAAATAAGTCTGGAAAAAAAATAATGCTTAACGGCGGCCAACGGACAGTTTTATCGCCACAATGTGGGGATGCGTAAATAAATGGATCTGCTAAGCTGTTCATTCATAAAAGTTGATTTCTAACATACAGTGTTCACGTGGACGACCATTTTAGGAGACTTTTTTGGGGGAACTGACATATTTTGGTGAAGGATATTAAGAGATTGTAGTGGAAACAATAATACAATACAATTTCAGCTGAGCTAAATTTCAAGACGACAAGTATTCCCATCAAATGACAGTGGTCCTAATACTGAGCCGAGAATAATGCAGGATCAACTCGAAGTTATTATTCTGAGCGGTTCATCAGATTGAAATCTCCTTCCATGCAGGCCGGGGCAATAACATAGAAACATGTTAATTAATGCGGTTTGTTGCGGCTTATCACTGTAGATTTCAATAGACTCTGATTTGAAAAGAAAATATTAACTCTAAAGTTTATAATTTAAGCCAAATAACACCAGTAAGAATTATGAGGATCAAGATATTGTCGTGTTTATTGGAATTATTGCGGTCCAGAAAAAAAACCAAAACTGTTTTTCACTGTTAAAAATTCTAGATGTCTTCATAATTTAAAATATCAAAAGTTTGAGAAGAAACTTTGAAGAAAAATCTTAAAATTCTTCATTTGATCACATTGATAACGTGGGACCATCTAGTTCTTCAGTTACCCTCGTTCTCAAGGGTGTTCTTAATATCGGTGTTCACTGATATAATGAAACAGTCCGGGGGGAATAAACCACTAACCATGATGCACTTTACCGTATTTGAGGTGTGTAATGGAAAGCGAGTCCTGCTAAATCTATCCCCGGCAGTGTTTAAGTGGCTGCTGCACACCCTGATTAATCTGTCAGTGCGGAGGAAGAGGTGCCCAGTGATCCTCGCACACCTCGGACTCCACGCGTCTCAAGAGTCATTTGTGTCTCTCGGCTTCAGAGCTTTTCCCCAACACCTGCGGAGAGCCGGCGAGCTGCAGCGAAGCGGGGTTCTCGGTGGTTGGTTCTGTGCAGCATTTTTTTTGTTTTAATAAATAAACAAAAGCACGTTAACTAAGGGTATTTTAAAAAGAGAAAAATAGGTCGTATTCGAAGAAACTGCATTGACATGAGCCTGTTAAAAGATTCCTCCTGCAGCTTTAAGGAGTCCCTGAAGTAACAACGGAGAGGTGTGACAAAGCAATGTGTGTTAGAGGGTCTTTGTCTCTGCTCCGTCCCATAAATGCCCTGCTGGGTCAAAGAGTCACCTCCACCATGATACTGGTGTGACACGCGGTCACACTGATGTTTGCTCGTCCTCCATGAAATGCTGCCCGCACACACGTCCGTGGTTAATAGTTCCTCCTGCACATCCGCAAGGAGATGGACAATAACAGCAAAGTTTGCCTCCAGAATCACGTGACTCCCAGCTCATACGAATGTCCGTGCGCTCGCCATTGTTAACGTTTGAAGTGCATTGCTCTCTGCACGCATGTGTGTGTAAGTGGTGGTCTGGCCTGCCAGCGACATCGTGGTCAGTGTTTCTGCCGTTTCTGGGTAAACCGGCATCGTTTACCCAGAAAGCTAAACTCTTCTGTAACGGAATGGGAGCCACTACGATGATTCACACTCGTTCTGAGTGTGTGACTACAGTAAAACACACACACACAAAGGCTGTTGGTGACACAATCCAAGGTTCATGCATTTTCACAAATCCACAGCACAGCTGGAGGAAGCGTGTAGCTGCCATGTCCAGGACACTCAAACAAAACTGTAACAGACCCTCAATTCACCTGGCAGGGCATAACAAACGCTCTTGGCTGTTATCCTCTGAGAATATCTATTACAGTTGCTGGAGGAAGCACAAGATGGAGATAAAGAATCACTCTCTCCCATTTGGCCTTTTTTGCATTTCTACTTCACCTGGATGAGGTGAACGGATTGGTTAACAGTGACGCCATGCATCCTTCTGTGGTGGTTTAAATACATTGAAAAGTGTTTGTTCACACATCATCATATCATATGATTGGTCACCATGTGACCTTTGACTGGTCTGCCGCTATAGAGCTTCAGTGTTCAACAATATGTGATGCTCAGCACCATTATTATCTTTAATAGGCAGTTAAACATTGATGGAGTAATTTAAGTTTTAATTTGAAAATTTCAGATGACATTTCGTGCGTTCCTGCCGCTCGATGTTGACTAACGTCCCCCTCCGTTTTGTCCCATCGGCTTTGACCGGCAAGTTCTCCGCAGTTTCTTGCGACAAAGGTTTGTCGAATCGTTACGAAAGGCCACGGCGCAGTATTCCTGAATATTCCCACGTTTTGATGTGCTTTTTGTGGGACTAGTTGTGCGTGGGTTCACGGGTTCGTGTGGCGAGCTCTCTTTAGCTCGTTCTACTGAACGACTGATCCATTATAGTGTCATTGTCCTGTTCTTTCACTAACAGCGTCTACTGAATAGCCACTAAACTTCTAAATATTCCCTTCCTCTCTGGTGCCCATTGAGGAACAATTGATGATCATGAACTTTGATTGAATTTATTTCTAATATTTATTTTTTTTAAATAAGTTTCCTCGTGCTCTTATATTTGTTTGTGGCGTTTACTCTCAACACGCTCAGATGTTAAAATCTGTGTAAAGTGCATTCAGTCAGGGGCGGCAGACAGAGAAACATTCACGTTTTCACCGTGGGTAAGTCGTATTTTCAACACTTCGCCGTCTTTATATTGCACGCCGATAAAGTTTGTACATGAACTCCAGAAGGTCATTGATATCTCAGAACAATTATCCATCATATGAAACCTAATTGAATCTAATGAGCCATGTTGTGTTTTAGTTTTTTTTCCTCCTCCAATGGCAAAATACAAAAAATATAATTAATAATAGACTTTAAATGACGCTGAAGTGGCCTGGAATATTTTGTGCTGCAGCTCTTAGAGCCATTTTTATGAGAAATGCATGTTTTGTTATGTCCCTTTGATAAAAAAAAAAAGGCTGCTATTACACAATATTTGATTAAGTGGTACTTTTATAATTAACACCTATTATAGTTATAATAAAATCCTTTGTTGCAAATAAAGCAATACATTCACTGAAATATAGCAAGAAACATCAGAAAACATTTCATTTTTTAACTATAATTTCTGAAATTCTTGTGACTTTGACCTGTTTTACTCCGTTAAACTTTATATAAGTGATAATGATGGAATAAAACACACTCCTCAGTGCATACATTAGTATTTATTAAGCTTCTTTGGCATCATTAAGGGGTAAACTGAACATTCGGATATCATAGACTTGTCCTCACACCTCAGATGACCATGTTTATGTACTAAATTGTCACGTTAAAAGAAACAATATCCTAAAGTTAGAAAGAGCAAAATGAACAAATAAAGCTGAGCTCTGAACATCTCCTGAAGACTGAACAGTTTGAATCGCGGGGGGACGACTCAGGTCAATAATTTGTTTCTCCTGAGGGGGAAAAAAAGAAAAACTCTGAGTGTAAAAATGACCGGAGCATTTGTATGGATGCTGTGGTCGGCCGTGCAAGTCGTTCTCCAAGGGTTTTACATAAATCATGAATAGATTTAAGACCCACCGTGAAGCTGTGGTGTATGATAGATACAGGAACTCTATCCAAAGTCCAACTGCTGCACGTGTGCAAAATTACAAATTGATCCAATTTATCTTAAGGGAAATGTTTTCATACACTTTTGTTTTTCTTCATTGTGTTTCTACAGTCCTATCTACCAGTTCAAGGATCCAACCACGTGCTGCATGCTGATGCATCTCCAGCCACAAACTTACATAAAGTCAGAGTTGTGAGTGGAGGATGGACTCGTCCTCTGTGCAGGGAGAAGAAAAACAGATATTTTACAGCACCGAGGGACAGTGATGGTGATAAAGATAAGGAGAAGTAAACAGAGAGGCTGAATCCAATGTTTTTTTTTTTTTTTTTACTGCCCTCAAACAGTATATATCCTAAGGGCGCAGGGACAGGGAGTGGTTACCACCAAAGTGCTATTGATCACATCACTGTGTTATCTCCTCGACTTCACAGTATATAAGTCATGGCTGCCCACAGGGAGTGTGTGTGTGTGTGTGTGTGTGTGTGTGTGTGTGTGTGTGTGTGTGTGTGTGTGTGTGTGTGTGTGTGTGTGTGTGTGTGTGTGTGTGTGTGTGTGTGTGTGTTATGGTGGGTATCTGCAGCATGCGTGAGTGGCCGGGTGAGTTTAAGCACGTATCGACAGAGGCAGCACGGACATGCCGATGGCCTGCAGTGTCAAGCTATTGAACCGCTCCATAATGCAGAGTGCTTACGCAGCGATGTTAATTCACTCCGGCGAGTGTCACCGCGGACGCGGTCACACACGTTACACACACACACACAAAACAAGACAACATGGACGCTTGCTTTTACAAGTAATGCTGGCGGGAGTAGTACCAAATATTTTTTTAGAACCTATAGCAGTGATAAGGGGAACCACAGATAATGCTAATTAAAATGACGTAAGTGTAACAAGCACCTTTTGCTTTTATTTAGAAGTAATTTGTCGAGTTGATAAAATGGACATTTTTCAAAAGTAATGGCTTAGGCTTAGGTCCAACAGGCAACAGACACCAAATAATAACTAGAACGGGCACTCGGTAGAACGTATACCTTTGCCAATGCCACATTTGTCACCATGGAAACCAAAGGATTACAAGGTTATTTGATCCAACACGGCATTCCTTCAATCATTTATCAGGGTCGTTTGAATTGCTTCATGTTATCACTGTTTGACACAGGTGTACACACATTTTACAATTTCTGTGTGACCCCCCCCCCCCCCCCCCCCCCGACCTTTGACCTCCAACCGCTAACTAGGTCAATGACGTTACAGCATCGTGTGGCCTATCAGATGATAGGGAATTGAAAACGGAACATTCTGGCGTTGGTTTGACATCCATCGGAATAAAACAGACCGCGTTACGACGGAAATACGTTTTTGACCTTTTTGTGACCTTGACCTTTGACCCAATCACTCTCAAAATTGAATGGCACCATCCTTGGACGAAGGCAAATCATCCCTGAAAATTTCATGCGGTTTGGGTCAACAGATAATTAGTTTGTATTGCTTTTTAAATAACCATACGATAATTATTAATAATACAACAGTTAGTTGCAATAAAAGAATCTGAAAGGAGGACAAACATTTAGTGTGTTGATATTCAGCATAACAACTTTTAACAGATGAAAACAGGATTTTTCCTTGAAAGACATTTTCAGGGGATCCGAGGACCGTTGTCCAATAAACTGACACCCAAAATGCAATGAGGGTTTTGTCCATTTTCATTTTGGACACGTGAACCAGCCTTCAATGTATTATGTTTTTTTACAGAGCTTTATTAAATACACACGTACACTTTGGATTACTCCGAAATTAACCGTGTCGAAACAAGAGTCGGCCAGAAACATCAAAATGTTGTGAACACCCATCACAGATAAAGTATTGTCAGTACTAAATGAGCTCTGGAAGCAAGAGTGGCGATGATCCTCACCGAAAACAAAACAGAACCGAATCGATTAAAAAAAAAAAAAAAAAAAAAGTAAAAGTAAAATCTGGGCTGAAAATCTCTCAGATGGATGCGATTTCCACCTGGTTTCAATACTGTCTGTCGCCGGCTAAGACAAACACGCGGTAATGTAGACGGAGAGAAAAAAAAAATTCAAAGAATGGGATGTGAGAGAGAGAGAGAGAGAGAGAGAGAGAGAGAGAGAGAGAGAGAGAGAGAGAGAGAGAGAGAGAGAGAGAGAGAGAGAGAGAGAGAGAGAGAGAGAGAGAGCGAGAGAGAGAGAGAGAGAGAGAGTTACAAGCCTGATGGCCGATCGTTTTCCTTTGTCCCTCTCTGTCAGTGTCTGTAGCAAAGAGCTCTTTCTCACAATATTGATTCAACAACTTCTTTTGTGCAGGAGAGGAGGGGATTGTCTTTCACGGCCAAAATATCAGCCATCTCAACTCAAAGTCAGAGAGGTGACTGAGAGCAGCCATGTGACGAAGCATACCGGCCGGAGTGAGAACCCAACATAACTACCGTTATACACAGTTATATTCAGCCAGCTCGCTATAGAAGGCCATAAAAACAAGGGGGAAAAAACAGGAAATGCTACTGATGTGTTGGTTAATGATAGAAAAACAAATGGTGTTTGCCATCTGGGATAATGGTTCAAATCTCAATCAACATTCACAGATTTGTGGTTTTCTCTCATAACGTTATGACTACAGTGAAGCACGGTGATTATTCACTTCACTAGTTGGCAGGTGGATACATGAGGTAGGATGGACTTTTTTTTTTTTTCTTCTCATGATAATTGATGTGTTAGAAGCCAGAAAAAAAAGGACAAGACCAAGGATTTGAAAATCTAAATGCATCTCAAATTGCAGCTCATGAGCCGTCCACATGGATGGAACATTCATTACTCAAAACGTTTTTAGTTTTTAAACTAACCTCGTTATGACGGCACATTTGGCAGGTGGTATTAATGTATTGGCTATTCTGTGCCCATCCATCCATCCGCTTGTGACGTGTTTTTATGCCTCTGCTGCTCCTGTGTCTCCCCTCATGCTTCCAATCAACCAATGGTCTTCTCCTTCCCCCATCATCCTCATGTGTGTCACCTGTGCCTCTATTTACGCCCTCCTCTCCTGCTGCCTCACGGCCACATCGCCTCGGCTGCGTGCTTGCCAAGATTTAGCATCTTATTTTTCACTGTGTTGCACACCCGTTCACATATACACATGACGTCCAGGCGTGCATGGGCTCGTTAATCAGCTTTTTATTCTTTATCACAGAACACAGGACCACACCTCAGCCAGTGCACATGCTCTCGCCTGAGGTGCCTTAGCTATATTTTATCTGCCCAACCCACCCACTGTGCATGTCAACCACGGTGCGTACAGTGAACATTACAAATGAGTAAACAATTAAAGTATAACAGAAAAAATTATAAATAGTATAAATAATGGGGGTATCCAGTGCTCCACACAGACAATACTGTGGCACCCACACGAGAGATGGTTTGCTTTGTTTTTAAAAGTCATTTACTTATTTTTAGTCCTTGATTTTACAGTATAATTTTAAATCTAGATTTAAAAATCTATATGCTGCATGGACGGAAAATTTCACCAGTGTTTGGTTGACCTTTTTTGCAGTGTGGGCACATTTTGACATTACGAAATGTAATAAAATGAAAGCGTGAAGACGTGAAGAGAGCCACTGTGTAACAAATAAACTGTGCCTGTGTGTAAAGTTGCTGTTATATTCACCGCCCGGTTTCTGTTCCATGTGATCATCGTGTATCTGTTCAATTCAGCTTTTCGCTATGAGGAGAAAACGCTCACCACCACTCCACCTTCTGCTATCACCTGGAATATCAAGGTAATGTATTAAATTCAATATTTCATTATTACTCCTAAATATACACCAAATCTCAAAGTGAGTGAAACATGGAGAGCCACACACACACACACACACACACACACACACACACACACACACACACACACACACACACACACACACACACACACACACACACACACACACACACACACACACACACACACACACAGCTCACTGTCAGCTGTGAAATTAGATCAACCACCCGTCACAGATGTGACGGCAAACAGGAAATGCAGTGAGACACTTGGACGGACACGCCGTCACGGAGGAGGAAAACGTGTACAAGAGCCCCACAAGATGCTCGGTTGATTCATTAATTTTCTTTTTCTTTTTTTTTGCAAGGTTCACATGGAGACAACTAACTCACTAAAATCCTAAAAAGGCTTTTAAATCACGTCTTTAGGAAATATGAGACATCTAAAATGAAAAGAAGAGAGACATAACCTCGAGAGTTTGAGCTTGAATTTCCAATAACCCGAGTAAAAGAACCAAGATTGTGTTGTTGGATCTGAGACACACGATGAATATTTAGGTCAGTGTCAGACACACAGGATCTCTGCTTCAATGGACGACTGTCCTTGGACCTTCCTCCATCCTTTTAGTCCAAACTCTGCAGATTATCCACTCTGTAATTCCTGTAATCTCATCAACTAAAATGTTCATCTTTATCTCCTCGGATAAAAAGCACATATATATAGACAAAAGTACAGTCTCCAGCCGATCTATCCTATAGCATTCTCTGTCATTCTTTGCTCTCTGAAAGCTGCAATTTTCAAAAATAATGGGATTTTCTTTTTTTTTCCGCGATCAGATTGCAGAGCCGGAAGAACAAACTCCTCCTTTATGGATAGCCTGGAAATGTCAGGAGGGCCGGATGGAGACCGCCACGGGCTCCTGCTGCTGCTTTAATCCCGTTCAGAACAGAACAAGATTATAGCTACATCTTTATTTGAAGTATAATAAGAAATGTCTACATCAGCTCTTGGTTGTGTGTTTATGGGACAGTCACCGACAGTTGGACAGGTGAGAAAGCAACAGCTTTCGGAGAAGTTTTCATTTAAATTGTCCAGATTGTAGGAATTCCAAAACATATACGTTTTCATCAGGTATACTCTGCGCCATAAAGAAAAAGCAAAACTTGAAAGATTACTGTGGCACTATCTTACCGTTTGTGGCCCCTGAAACCCTCCAGAAACCCTCTATGCAGACGACGCTATGATCTCAGTGTCAAAGTTCAGCACCTCCTCTAATGTTGGTTTCAAAAGCATTGCCTCTGGGTTGGCCTCTGATGCATGTTGAGTTGTTGTAGCCTCCGCTGGGGCCCTTATTGATCTGGCTGATTGATTTTCCAATGATACATAGAAACCAGTAAACACTGGATTCATGTACACATCAGAAAAAAAAGAAAAAAAAACCCTCAGTCTTACAGAGGGTACAAAATGTAATACGTCATTGTTGCGTTGAGTGGTTGTTGACTTTAATTGTTCCACAAAGAGGACGTGTTGAAGCAATACGTTTTGCTCTCCGTCTGAATCAAGTTTGCACTCCCTCCTCATCCACTGGAACGGTCCGGTTATAAAGCGCCGCTTTCATTGAAATGCTCTGCAGATACATGCCGAAAAGCGAGATGACGTGACACTTGATATCAAGCACTCATTGCTCATTACTCTTTTGAAAAGATGGAGCTCGCGCAGCGAGAAGTCGCAGCTGCTCTGCCTGTGAAGCCGAATCTGGATGCTTCTTCAGACTGAAATCACTGATATGATGCAGAATTAAATGTAAAATACAGGTTGTCATTCTGTATGTATATGCACACAAAAGGGAATACATCTGTATCCAAATTTATATTTAGAACATTGTCAAAAATCTCCTTCCCCCTCCTAACCCCCCCCCAAAAAACATACCTGATCTCTTGAAATATTAATTTCATAGAATCAAAAATAATCATAAAACCAAAAAAGGTTGAAATGGTTACGTTTTTGCTTATTAAAAATAGAAAAATAATATATTTTATTACATTATATTTTTCTATTATTAACAAGCATAAATTAAAAAGTGTATTTAAAAAAACCTTTCAACTGAATCCGCTGACATGTGACGGCAGTAGATACAACGCATGTGTGCCATCAGGAATTAAAAGTCGCGCTGACATTATAAGATGAACTTTTTGATCCAAAATAAGCAAGAAGTCCAATATTGTTGATTTCACAGGAAAAGGCCCCGACTGAATCGGTTGTGCAGAGGAAAAACTCCGGAGGTCCCTGAACGCAGCATCAAAATAAACGTTGGCTGTGTGGCGCTCGAGAAGGACTCTCTGTGAACCAACCTGCTCCGAAGTGCTGCAAACATTTCAAACTGTAATGAACATTGATGAAGGCCTCTCTAAACGCAAAGGCTCATGGCAGCTAAAATATGGCTGCGGGATCAATTCGGCCAGTTTCCTCCAATGGACAGGAAAAGCCTCATTGATTGATTCCACTATAAATTCCAAATCAAACAAACTGCATCACATCGATCACGCTGTGGGCGGGCCGCCGTGAAAGCCATATTGGATTTTTAATAAGAAGAAAATATCAGCCTTCGTGGAACTAAGAGGACATTACCAAAAGGCCTGAGTGAGTGAACCTTCGGGAGAATGAAAGAGAGAGAGAGAGAGAGAGGGATGAAGGGACGAGAAGAAACACTTACCCTGTACTTACCTCCGCGGCTGTTGAGACCGAGTGTGGTCTGTGTTGTGAACAGCGTGGGCCGATCGACTGTGGCACCTCATTTGTTACCCTGAACACACCGGACCAGAGGTACAATGACACCGCTGCCGCCGCCGCAGCACGGGGCGGTGGCGCGTCTCGCCAAGCACACGGCACGGCCAGATTTACCGACGCTGCCAGACGGCGCTTTAAAGAATTGTGTTTTTGGCCTTTAGAGCTCAACTGATTGAAAGAAGACGAGCAGATGGACACAACACCGGGAAACACCTGCAATCAGGGTCGCAAAGTTTATCGCAGCTTTATTCCTGTCGCAATATGAACAAACGCAATATACAGTAGCTACCGAACGAGATTGCAGCCGCGCCCAGCATGATTTGGCCAATCGCAAAGGAGCCTTGCGACCCAAGAACGCTTCGTAAGCGTTACCAGGCATCACTGCCTTCGTGGCACTGTTGTTAAAGAATAGATCCAGCAAACGTTTCTGGTAGGACAACGTGTCTGATCCACATCATTGAAACAGGTTCAAACCTGAAAATAAAATATTAAAAAAATTTAATTTGGTCACTTAGAATTGGAAGAGCATGAATGCACAATGCATGGAAACAGAATTTATCGAAATCCAGTTAGTCGTTTACGATATACATATATATATGTATAGCACGTATTGATATCACAACAAAGTTAGATTTTTGATATATGGTGCAGTCTCCTATTTCAGAGTGCAACATTTCCGAAAGAGAAAAGTCAACAAGCTGCTCCGGTACGGAATTGCTGCTGGTGGAAGCCGAGGTAAAAGAAAACAAAACGGGACTCAATCACAACTAATGTAACTTAGGGGGAAAACGAAAGAACTCAGTTATCTGGAAGAACAGTGTCGAAGCACAAAAAACATCAACAATCATAACGATATTATGACATCAAACATTGAACAGGTGGAACGTGCCGCGCCCTCTTGTGCGGATTAATCCGTTTATATATCTGTAAATGTGTTTCGATGGTGGTGGTGTGGTTGGCAGCACTTCAGCCTCACAATGAGAAGATGCTTGGTTCAAGTCTCAGTCCTTTCTGCTCTGCATTTGAGGCTCACAGGCGACTGTAAACGGCTGATAAGTGTGAACGTGACTTCCTGTTTGCTCTGTGACGGACAGAGATGGTCTCTGTCCTTTGTGGCCTTGTTTTGTCAAAGTGCTTCTTCACTGGCCAGATGTTTCCAGGGGTTATTAGAGCGGCTTTACAGGTCATGATGTCCAGAAACCACCCAGTGGTTTTCACAAAAAATAAAAACCGCACATAAGATCAGCGGCTTTCCTTTAATCACCATTTGTTCTTACAGAGCGAGTTAACAGTAATATTATGCTTATCGTCTAACAAGCCAGTGGAAATTGAGGCATCTAGTTATTTTGTGTTGATCTTTATCACCTGCAGGTAATAATGATTAAAGCTTCTCAGCTTAGAGCTTTACAGGCAGGTTTGATAGCGGCGCCTGCGTAATCCTATGACGCGATGACAAGGGTTAAGGATGCTCCTCCAAAAGCAATCGCAGGTATTTTAAAGACCTTTTTTTTTTTTGTACTTCTTTTAAAAATCCCCCGGCTGCCTTTCAGTGCCATATGTAGGATTTTTTTAAAAGTCAACTTCCAGGACTTCGGTGTGAAAAGCTGTGACCTTTTCCTCCACCTCCAGACCACTTTCACGGAGGGAGGGCCCGTCTGTGTTTACCTTCAGCCTTTCCCAGGGAGAAGGAGAGCGGGGCGGCAGAACATAGAGAGAGCTGCTCTTATTAGCAGTGGCAGGCCTGGTTGGGTCTGCCTGATCCAGATGGATGGTCCTCCTGTGGCAAACACACACACACACACATGCACAACACACCACAGCGGCGGCGGTCAACGGTGTAAAGGTGTGTTGTCGTTTTGTTTTTTTTAATCAACAAAACAGGTGGGACAAATAAATTAGCTGCAGTTTCTTCTGCTCTGCAAAAAAAAATTAAAAGTTCCCCAGCACAGCTTGGAGGAAATATTTCCCCCGACATGTAGAGGAAGATCTGCCAACAAAGCGGCGACAGATTTCAATTCACCTGACGGGGCATTGCAAATAAGCGCAGCCCCTATCCTGTTAAAATACCCATTACACCTGCTTGGATGTCCAACGAGCGCACGAGAAAGAAACCCCTCCTTTTTGGATTTTTTTTTTTTTTTTTTTTGCAATTATGCACTTTGGCTGGATGAACTGCACTGAGAGGGAAATTATCAGCAGACTGACTGGTGAGTGTGTCTCGGAGATTGGCTGCCGCGGGGATTATAGCACGCAGGGCTGAGAATGAGAGGCAGATATTCAGAGCCAGGGCTGAATTTCAGGGCGGGAATGAAAAAGAAAACAAGTTTAAAAAGCCATTTCTTCCATCCAGTCTGTGTTTCGACTCAGTGTTGGCACGTCCTTAATCAGACGATGTTAGGAAGGCAGGGTTGTTCCGTTTAGTGCTGCAGTTTGGGATCCAGACTGAAATATCTCAATGAGGCTGCCTCCAAGCCTTTAAAAAAATGAGCATGGAAAACTCACACTTTTCCTGCCCAGGGGCTGAACCCCCCCCCCCCCCCCCAAAAAAACATCACGAGTTAAAAACTTTAATTTGTTTCATCCCAGTGGTATAGAAAGCAAGGGGTGTTACTCCCTGAAGCGTAGAAAGAAGGGGAACCTAATTATTACGTTGAAAACTGAAGAAGCTGAAGTCATAGAACAAAATACTCTAACCTGTCATGATGAGACTCGATTATCCACCGTGTGGATTTGTGCTATAGTGGGAAGCTCATCCAGATATGGTGCCGTGTGGTAAAAACAGCAATCTTCTACAATGGGACTAATGTTGGTAAAAAGAGCAAGAACGTAGAGGAGGAGGTGGATGGATTAATCATATAGACAATTATTAATTAAGGCATGGGAGCATAAATCAGGTGAGAAGATATATTTTAGGGCCTTTTTAAAAAAAAAAAAAATACTATTTTTTTTTAACATGGACAAAGATCTAATAGTAACGTCGGCAAATAAATGACATAAATTCGCACCAGAAAAGTCATGAAAGTGAAAACAGTATCGAGTAGAAAGAATGTTTGGATGAAAAACACACCCCCTTGTTGTTCAGTAGTTTGTAGAAACACGACCGGCTGTAATCACAATCACATGCAAAACTGACCAGGCAGGGAAGCCTCCTCGCATGATGGTGCCACCACCGTGCCTCGCTGAGGGGATGGTTGGTTTGACGTTTGCACCAAATAGAGCGGAATATCTGACGGAGTTTGTTCTCCTCAGCCTGGAAGATTTTGTTTGACACTGGAGTACACGAAATCTGTGTTCTCCATTCTGATAATACATTGTTGGCTTAATGAGCCGAAATGACCGAGTTGGTATTGAGCACATATGGTACTCAAGGAATCAGCTGTTTATTATTTATATCATCAAAACTTCTGACTAATGGAGGCGTCGCCAGAAAACTATTTCTTATTTTCTATTCCTCCCATCACCTACTGTACATCTAATGATTATTTGGATTTAGATTATCTGCAGTTCATTGTTGATCTCCATCTCAGGCTGTTTACAATCTACATCCACTTTCTTTGTTTGCGATCAGCTGATCTTAAAAAGAAAAGAAAAGAAATTAGTATAACAGCAGAGCAATAAAAAGCAATGTACACTCAAATTCATTTTGCTCCTTTTAAATAATTTTATTATCATAAGATGAAATATCCATGTTCTGGTTTGGCATCATGATAAAAACATTTCACCGACCGCACAAGAAAAAAACCAATCTGCACAATAACGAGAACCCAAAAAAAAAACACAAAACCTAAAATAAAGACAAGTTGGGAGTGGCATTCAGAATTGTGCGTTTCGAGGATTTCAACTGTAGGCCGTCTATTCTGGGATAGAAACGTGAATAAAAATGGGGACAAAAACAAAGAAGGGCAGGTAGGTTTGTTATGTGTTCGGCTAAATCAGACAGTGGTGCGGTGAAGTGGCCTCATTGTGTGTCTCCCCTATAATTAACGGACGGTAATTATATATGGGATTACTCGTCTCGCATCGTGGCTGACAGGTGTAGCGTCACATGACTTTAAATTGCACACAATTCAAAGGTAAAGTGTAACATTCTGAAAGGCAGTGGGAGAGATTTTTATTGGACTGCGAAGTACATAATAAATTAAATGATAAATAGAGTATTAAATAAGCACATGCAGCAGTTTGTATGTAGCAAAGCTTAATATAAATATGACGAGTTGGCTTAAAGAAAACCTGTTATCTTGGGTTTGGTTCATGCTTTCCACATGTTACATCAAAGTACTTAAAAAATAATCTGCAAATGCTTGAATTCATATATTCTGCAGGTGTTGAGATCGAGACGTCGGAAAGCAGCATGGTCCGAGCCTAATCAGAGGTATTCATTCATTATTTCCTCTCGAGTGGGCCAGACTGTGAAATATTGTTAATAACCTTTGAATTTAAGTTTTTCTTTGTTGTGTCAAAGACTGCACTTTTAGAAAAAAATGTATATATTTTTTTCTAAATCTGAACAAGCAGCACCAAAAATAACTGCAATTTCAATATAAAGCCAATTTTAATGAAGAAACTATCGACACTGTCTATAATAACGACATTTCCTTTCACAACTTTGTGTTTTGAAGCAAATGCAAACTGGCATTAGTTAAAAAAGGGATGTTTTTTTTAATACATTATGGCTCCTTTTAAAACTCCTCATATCATGGATTAAACTTTGTGGCGTGAATATTTATACAAAATAAACTCCATGGTGAATTCCTGTGACCAAATGTTCTCGCTCCTTCTGACTACCCATAGAAGAGAAATTAAACATAGTTAAGATCAGCTGCCCCAAAGTGTCAAACATAAGAAGACAGACAGGATGGACAGGATGGACAGGGGACGCGGTGGTTGGAGTCGCTGGAAGGAGTTTCTTAGTTTCTACGAGCTGAATGAGCTTCTTCATGTTGAGTTTGCATGATGTCCCTTTGCCGTTTTGTCCTCCGGCGTCAGTCCGACACGTCAACTCATTGTTCTAGAATATGAAGACGACAAGCCACTTCTGGAAAACATTTAGATAAATAAGGCAACGGGCGAGCGCATGGAGAGCCACGACGGCTCACGTATTACTCCTCTCGAAGTGACGGGAAAAAAAACAAACAACTTTGACAAGCAGCGTAACAATGGAAGTGAAGCGGAATACAATCGGCTGAGTTTGAGGAATGATAAAATAGAACCAATAGATTTATAAACCGAAAGAAAACATTCAGTGCATTCGGCCAGAAAATCCTCCCGAGGTCCGGACATCAGTCTGAGGTATTTTGAAGAGGAACAGGAATGAACCAGCAGTCCGACGTCACACAGGCAGAGAGGAACTACAGATCAACTCACTAAAACTGCTCATTTACCACATTTACTCTTCATATCGAGGTACTTCATGACTTTGTGGTGAAGTAGAGAAGGCGAGGGATCTGGCTGCTTCGCTGTAAAGTTCTAAATATTTTCTCTAATTGTTTCACTGATGGTAAAGGTAGGTTGATGTTAAGTTTTAAATTTCTCATGAATTGTGAATTAATCAGAGCAAATTAACCCTTGTAGCAATAAATGATGTAATAATGGCCGATAAAGTCATGTCAGTTTTTATGTAATTAAGGTGATAAAAGAATAACTTGTCTTTAATGTTATAAAACATTTGAGCCAATATCCTGATAACACTTTGCCAGTAATGAGTTGTTACAACAATATTAAGAAAATAACTGGCGTTCATAATGTAATAATACATAAATAAAACTGCTATATCTACTTCTTTTGCTATTTTTGAGCAGTATACTTGTTGAAATAATCTCTCTCTCTCTCTCGCTCTCTCACTCTCTGTTAGTTTTTACTATATATTTGCAATATTAACGACATTACATCCAAAATGACCATAAATGATACGATATCGGCAGTTATTACATCCTTCGATGCTGCAATTCTTGTTTTCTTTCTAATTTTGAAGATGAAATACAACTTTTTGATTCTAAATTAAGGTTCATGATGAATTTGAGTGTTATTGTTTCACAGAATCATTAACGGTAACGAGGCGTCTTTAACAGCTGCTTTTTCCTCCCACTGAAACAAATAAACTGCCTCACTACACCATCTTGTGGTACAGAATCGAATTACAGCACAGTGCTTCATGAGGCCAGTTAATATATATATTCGGTTCATTAAACATTTGTATGATGCTCCAATGGCTCTTGTTCCCTCAAATTGTGCAATATTCTTCTTCTTCTTCTTATTATTATTATTGAATTTATTTGAATGTTCCAACCTCATGAACATGTTGCACCTTTCGGATATGTTACAGTTACACTTAAAACACAGCATATGATACCAGAATCTAAAATATATTTATATATTTAGACGACCTGGCAGTTTTAACAATGTACTGTATATTGTCCATCAACCAAATATGGATGGATATGTTATAAAACCATTAAATACCAAAGAAAAGTAACTTTCAAGTTCATGAGGATAAATTGTCAAACGATGACCTAATATTGAAAGCATAAAGTATTTATGTCATGAAATACATAATAACATCTTCACAGTGCTGAAGTTACAACAGTTGTGAATCTCCAGATCTTCAGGACAAAGTGGCTCCCAGTGTGCAAAGACTGAGAAACAAATCGTATCATTACCATAAGTGGAAGTCATTCCTGTGTGTGTTGGGATGGGTGTTATGGCACATATTCAAAATGTTAATCGGTTAATGAGTGCATAATATTGGAAAAAATAAAAAAATAAAAAAAAACCTTGAGGGTTTGCAGGTTCAGCCTGTTGCTAATGTTCCGGTGTGAAGTCCAGATGTGTCTCAGTGCAGAAATGCCAGCAGGGCAGTGAGCCAGTTTACCATCACAGAGCCTTTCACCCATAGAAGCAGCTCGTATACGGAGAGTTTCCACAGGTTGATGGACTCTGCCAGCGTGATTTGCAGATGCCTCCTCCAGGACTTCACCTTACTTCTCTTGTGCCTGTCAGAAGAAAGAAAGAAGTTACAGCTTCAACACAGCTTGTTGATTCACTCTTTGACGTTAACAAATATCTATATATACATTAATGTGAAAGTCCCGAAGGAGCCATTAATAGGTGTGCAGAGAGTCCATGCTTAAAAGAGAAAAAAAAAAGAAGAAAAGATAAGGACGTCTTCGGGTAAAGTTTAGGTCTGAGGCAAAGAATTTCACACTTGATGTCTGAGAGCAGAATGTATGACAAAAATAATCTGTCTTCATCAAAGGAAGGTGCCACACGCCTGAGAGCGGTTACAATTGGCGACTCGTGAAATATTAATACAGTGCGAGACCTTCCTGGAAATACAGAGCGGAGTCAGTGGTGAAAGCTTGAGCTGGGGGACGGGAATGAGGTTCAAACGATAGGATCCCCTCCTGCTTCTGTTGTGATATAAAACCGATGGTACTACGAGAGGAAAACCTTTTCTCACTTCTCAATATTCTGAGAAGTTTGATGCAGAAACGGCAAGTTTACAGGTAGCAGAATACCAGAAGATTTAAAGGTACAGTTTCTAAATTTATATTGCTGCAATCAAAAACAATCTAAATAATCAATGTGTGAGGAAATAAACAGTTTGACTTCCACTGCGAATCATTCCAAACATGCAATCCCATTTTGTACCACAAGGTGGTGTTGTGAGAGGTTTATCCTCAGTTTAAAACTGGATGGTACAGTAAATTTTCCATATCGTACCTTTAATAAGGCAACAAAACTTATAAGGCTGATGACGCAGCTCTTAAAAAAAACAAAAAAGGAAATTAGGGACTTTATTGCAGAATAGGATGAAAGATTGTGCCGTCGAGTTCACACAAAGAATCAAAAGTGTATTGGATCTGACCTTGCCACCGCTCGTATGCAGCAGCGGGACATATTGATGAACGACGACGACGCAGCTCTCGTCTCCAGCGTGGTCTCGATGCCTCGCAGTAGATCGTTGGTCTTCAGCAGCAGCAGCATCTGCCGCGGCACTCGGTTCAACAGGTCGCTGATCTGAGGCAGGTAAAGAGGCGCGTTGGTCCGTATCTCAACGTCCTGCAGACAGTGGAGAGAGACAGCAGGGAAAGACTTGGGTGAAAGTGGAAAGATCTGCCCACTCAAGAGGGGACGTCACGGTGGATGGACGCACGCCTGGGAAAGCGCACCACATACCTTTGGCCGATGAGTGTGATCATTGGCTGTCGGGAAGCGAGGTCCTTCGTTGGTTGAAAACTCGCAGTTGGAAGTCGGTGTCAATGAAATAAATCAGGTGGTTTGGAACTCCACTGAGGTAATGCAAAGCCTTAACGCTGAGACGATGAGGATCCAACCACTAACACTTAGATTAGCAGACGACCCGACACGACTTTTCCCAGTCAAAATGGAAAACATTTGTTAAGAGTTTTGGGTTCCCCGTTTCCATGACAACGAAAACTCAAAATGCAACTTTTTGAAAATTGTCTTCCAAGGTGGAACTTCTGGCTCCGTCTCCATGCAAACAGGGAAATGTAACCTTATGGAAATGCTCCAGTTCCGACTCTCTCCGTGTGAAACGGGATAAAATACAACCTTTCTAAACGCTGCCACTGCACATGAGTGGATAAACAATCCTGGGACTTGGTAGTTTTATAGTTGACAGTCACCCATCATCGCAATCTAGCTTCGTCGTCTGTCCATATGTATTATTGGCGTACTCGCCATTGTTAACGTTTATTGCGTATTGTTGTCTGAACACGTGTGTGGTTTCATTACAACAACTAACAACGGCTCCCACTAGTGGCCCAATCTGTAAACTACATTGTTTTTAAGAGTTTCTGCCATTCTTTGCCATCTAATCGCAAATCTTCTGAAATGAGCGACGACAGCTAAGAAACAACCGTGACCATGAAGAATCAGGTGTAGAGTTTGACGGAGAAACAAAATGAACGGCTGTTGATTAAAAAGACGTCTGGACAAACTGCCACGAGGGCAGACTGTAGGGAGGTGCAAAGCAGAAGAAGCATGGTATTGAGGAAAACACTGTCTGCATACGGTAGAAAAAAACAAACAAACAGTAAATTGCAGAGCGCAGCAAAAAGAAATGAGGGTATGAAGCGAGCGAGGGATGACGTTTACCTCCGCCGCAACGACTCGTTTGCTTTGATGTTGAACGCGGCCGCTCGTGTCGTCATGTGAGTGCCACTGTCTTTCTCTGCCCCACATCAAAGGGCCTCTCGCCGCCTGCTGCACATCAACGGGCCTAAATTACACTATTAGTCATGGAACAAAGTGGACCGCAAGCTTACACACCCGTAGCCATTCAGCAATCTTTCGACGGAAAGTGAAATCAGGGGGGTTCGCAATCTCTACGAGTACACGACATTACAGGACCGAACGGAACAACTGTGAAATTAGGAGCTAATTGGAAACATAATGGAGAAATACCTTGTCACATCATCTCAAATCCCTCAAATAGAAACACAAACAATATGCTGCTAATAAAGCTCGGGGATGTTTGATCAGGGTTTTGTTTAGTTTTTTTCCCCCCTCAGACTATGAAAAACTCACATTAAAATTTACACAACTTGGAATAACACCTATTGTACGAGATGTCAGAGGCAGATGCTTTGAGTAAATGTAAACCACAATGACTCAAGGAAAGCATTTGGCACACGGTGATGGAGTGTACACAATTACAAAGCGCAAGATTTAAAGGTACGCGTTGCATTCATACTACAAATCTTGACGTGTGCATAAATTGTCGCAGAGCTGGAATTGATTTATGGCGGTACTAAAAGATAAGAGGCACTTCAGTTAGCGCTGGAACTTAGAAACATCTTTTTTTTAAAGGAAAGAAAAACTTGCCGTGAAGGTTACCGGTGCAGTAAAGTTAAACAAATGTGTAATGTAATCTGTATCCTCAGGACTTTTCTTAAGGACTTTTACTCCGAATACAATCTGAGGACAGCGGTTCTTGTTTTATTCATTGTACGATCAGAAGCAGGGAAATTACCACATAACTCCTAATAGAAACAATAGCACAGCTTTTGAATCGTCCCATATCGACTCTTCTGTGCAAGAAAAATCCATAAAAATATCACTTTATGAAACATTACCACACAATCTAATAGGGAATCAATTACAGAACGGTCATTTGTTTAAGATTGGAGACACATAGCAACTGCTTCAGAGAGAGAGAGACAACTATCAGAATACCAGAAGGCCAGCTCACTAACGAAATGTTTTCTACCAGGATCATGGGCAGTGGCGGCCGGTGATACATTTCTCAGGTGGGGCTCTTCATTATTATTCGATTTCATCCAACGCTATCTTCATTTAAGTAAGTACGTTTATAAACCACATTATAACAATCTTGTCTATTTTAGCTTGAGAAAGGCCCCCTAGTGGTGAAATATTATACTTCTTATAAAAAACTAGTGAACAGAGAGCACTTATTAAAACTCTTTTATAAACATACTTGTAAACAAATACAAGCAGACGCTTCATTAGTCCCGTATAGAAAATGACTGTGTTTTGGGGCTGGTTTACTGGTTTTAAGCTCTTAGATTTTCAGTCATTAATAAATATGATCATATCGATCATATCATTTATAAATATTAACAAACAGGGACACATTTGCTAAATTCTGAACACATTTCTGTTTGTGTGCATTTAAAAAATAACTATACTGGAGAAAGTTGAACCTGACCTGCAGCATTTCAGTCAAATTTCTTCTTTCAAACTGGTAAATTAGAAGAGATGTGACAGTAAATAATCAGACTCACCGCTTATTGTCTTCATCTCAACATCTCATAGAAACAAACCAGAATGGACATTAAGCCAATCACTGAGCAGGTCTGGAGATGGGCGATTAAAAAAGCGCCCCAAGTCTCGGACATCAACTGATGCTGATTAGTTTAATTTCATGTCCGTCACTCTGGTGTTAGTAATTGGGAAGATCGCTACTAAGCCCCGCCTCCTTATGGCGGCTTTCCTCAGCGCCCCTGGCTGCTCACACACACACACAGACTACTAGAGAGAGAGAGAAATGAAGAAATCCTCTCTTTTATTGAAGATTATCTGTAGAAAATGAAGGGAAGTTCAGGACCCATTGTTAGTTTGTTGGCATAAACACATTTTGACTTATTTTGACTTTATTACAGTTTATTTATATATATATATCTATATATATATATCTATATATATAGATATATATATATTCTTGAAATATTCACCTGAGAGAATACCAAATTTAAACATTTGCGACTGAAATGTTGATTCATGCAGAATGGGACAGACTGGTGGACGGCAGGTGACATCTGCGTTAACATTTCATTGCTTGGGTGTTCATATTGAGGGCGACTCAGTCGTTGAGGTACAAGGTCCATGCTTCACGAGTTTTGGGGTGAAATATTTGGGTCAACAATATATCAGACTTTGAGTATTCCCATTTTCCAATTCAAATCAGGTCTGTTGCCATGGAGACGCTCCCTCCTCAGTTTTTCACACAGTGATGTACCTACCTGACCTACCTCGTTACCATCGCTATCGTGCCAGCGATGCTAACTCGGTTCCACAAACAAATGTGGCGTTGGCGAAAGTCTGCGCTCTACCGAGTGTAGCTCTACTTTCTTTATGGGTTAATGGGGGGAAAAACTGAATGTTCATAAGATTCACACGACATTTAATACTTACAAGAATGATGGCATTAAAAAAAAAAAAAAAAAAGGGCCGCTGTTGGTCACATCGTGGAACAAAGATATTGCTGTAGCGTTTTAACAAACGACGAAGGGCCAGTCTTTTCATGGTCTTTTGCATCTGAAGGCGTGTGTGTGTGTGTGTGTGTGTGTGTGTGTGTGTGTGTGTGTGTGTGTGTGTGTGTGTGTCAGAGACGGCGAAAGACAGCAGCATTGTCAGAACTGTCAGTCCAGATAAACAGAGATGTGACAAGCACGCAGAGGGACACACAGCTCCACTATATTCTGACACAGATAAACTCTGCCTCTGCTCTCTGTCTGTGTTTGTCTGTCGGAAGCCCACGGTACGATGATGCGAACAAACAACACGGATGCGGCAAACAAACGCTTTCACGACATTAACCCCCACCTACTCACGGGGGCTGTCGTGTGCTGCGATGACAAACAGACTGAGCAGATCTCTCCTATGACGGACACACTTGCCACTACAGACTTAATATGAGAAGTTATTCAGAGTTTTGTTGGTAGTCTCAGGACTGAATACTGCCGTAGTCTTAAGCACGGTGCACGCGATCAGGATCACAAATAGATTCTATCAGTAGAATATTCAATTTCCCTTATAATAATTCATTATATGAGCAGCAGTGGTTGTAGCACGTGAGAATGAGAGGAGTTCTCAGACGGGAGTCAATAAGAGCAGCCATCAGCACTATGGCTTCATACGGTACACGGTATTGGCTGAAACCTCCAGCTATGCAACCGTTCGATATAAATGTGACACTGCTCCCTTCACCGTAGAAGGAGTTGCCTTAAACATAATTAGCTAGCGCAGAGCAGCAGCGTGTGCAGGATTTGGCGGAAATCGTGTTGTTGCGTCAATCGGTCCTCGCTCTTTTTGCTTGGATAATTGCAGGCCGTTTGTTGGCCGTCCATTTCCCTTACTTCCCCACCTCTCTTTCTGTTCTTTATTTACTCAAGGCAACAAAAAAAATAACTAAATAAAATAAATCACGTGTTACCAGGCGAAAGGCATAAACTCCCAACACAATACTTCCCCTCTAAGTCCAAATAACAGGGTGCTGATGCTTCCAAAGTACTCTGCTGAGTCCTGCTTGGGGAATAACAATTAGCAGCAATTATAGGAGGTTGGGTAGCAGGCCTCCCAGCTGTCACCGGGACACAGAGAAGGTGACAGTGCTCTCATTTGCATCTGAAAGCTTCAATAAGAACATATTGTATTGCGAGCGCTGCGATAATAGGCCGCGCAAAAGGCAAAGGGAATTCTTTTCTTTTTTGTGGGGGGGGAGATTTGTGATTTTCCTTGTTCCTCAGTGTATTAGAGAGATGGCCAGCTGATTTAATGCAAGCAGTCAGCAGACATTAGGAAGCAGCGAGCGAGTCAGGGAGACAGAAAAAGGCAGGTGAGTTAGGGCGCGAGTATCAGAGCCGTTATTTATTTTTTTAAATTTTTTAATTTTAAACCACAAAGGTAGAATGCAAATGTCTGCGGTGAGCAATAGCACTAAAAGTAGACAGTTTTACTCTGCTGAGAAATGCTGTGACATGAAGTGGCTGCTGGGAGTCGGGGCTCGTTTTGGGGGATGTGAGAAGATTAGAAGGGGTTTGCGGATGGTCTTCATTTCATTATCGAAAACTAAGACTACAAAACATTAACTGAGGCAAAAATCTATTTCACATTTCATTTTCATCATCATAGGCTGGATGTAATTAGAAAATAAAGACTAATATTTCTCCCCATTATATACAAAATATTAGATTATAAGATATTTAATGTAACATTAATCCACTATGCATGTTATGTTTGCCTACTGTTTTGTTTCATAAATTATGATGTGTAATTTTGCAGTCTGTATTCAAGGATGGCCCGTGTCAGCACTCTTGGATCCTCTGTGCTTCTTTTGGTGACCTTAAAATTTTTAAATTGTCTTAAACTTATTAAATCACTCAGTCTGATTCCTGTGTATTCTGTCTCCCTGAGGATTTTTTTTGTCTCCTGACACCTAGTATGTGTTGAAACTTGAAATTACTTTCAGATACCATCTTGCCACAAAAAAAACACACAACCCTGCAAATGAAGACAAAAAGACATCATGTGACACAATACAGTCGACTTGTTTTACCACTACCCGGTTCTATTTTTGAGTAATGACTCTGTTTTCAATGTTTGGGAGAGAAACTGTCATTAATAAAGATAAAATATTCCTGCATGGCAAAGAAATGCAGGACAAAAAAAAAAAGGCCCAGCTCTAAAAGCACTCAACAGTTACTGCGTGTGTCTGATTGCATTAACACTAATGGAATGCATCATCATTTGTTAGAAGCCGGACTTAAAAAGGCTCCATGCATAAGAGAGTGGTGGTAGTGGGGGAGTTGAGTGGAGTGGTAACAACAAAAGACAGAAGAGAGGAGAGATGTCAAGAGTAAGAACAAAGAACGACGGAGCACATGAGTGGCGGTGGCCGCAGAAACGTCTGAAACGATTAAATGCTGCACAAGCAACAAGTGTGCTCAAGTAGACGGAGCCGGAGTGGCGTCTGGCTAATGGACCCACATCAGTGGGAGAAAGACAAGGTGGAGGAGAATCAGACGCACTTTTTTTATTTTCATTAAAATGCAATAGAAACACAGATAATGTACGCATTATTTTTGGATGATGTGAGTAATTATAAACACGGGGGGACATATTCATAATGTGGAAAAACTAATTCATCTAACAAACACATATTAACGTATAAACTCGGTGTGGAGAAGCCTGGAGAGTGCTGACCGCTACACCACCCTGCCTCCCTCATGGTTCAAGTTTTCTCAAATAAAACGATTGAAGTTGTCAACACTGATAATCCCTGAAACCCTCAAATATGTTAATATGACTGCATTAGGAACAATTCAAGAAAACAAGAGTAAAAATGCCGCTGCTTTTATGTGTAATCGGAGCATTCTTAAGAAGTTGGGTTTTCCCCAGTTTCCATGGATACTGAGTCAATGCGTTTTCAAAAAGTTCCACCTTCCAGTTGCATTTTCAGTGGCCCGGAGCACTGGTGTGTAAAACAAACAAGGCCTGAGGGATTATTTAATGTGATAGATCCAGTGTGAAAGTACAACCCTGACAAAGCCGTACAACAAATTAGCAGTATGAGGCTTCAGAGTGAAATCACTTAGCTGATTTTTAAAAAAAAAATGCGTTTCAGCTCAATTATAAAGTTTGACGGATGAAAAGAAAAAAAAGTACCTTCAATGAGACGTTGTCATGAAGAAAGTTCGATGAAATTATATATCATGACGGGTACTCAGCTTCTCAAAAATCCAGACGTCTGACTTTTAAGAACAAACTCTGTTTCGAACCACTACTCCAGGCACAAAGACGAAACGTCACCTTTGAGATCTCTAAAGTCTGGTTTTCACTTTGTGGTATGTGCCGGTTTGGGGTTTTTGTGTGTTTCCACTGACAAAAGTTGTGGATGGAACCGAGAGTACCGTACCGAACCGTTACCATTTTTTGGAAGCGATCCATTGGAGTACCTCGCACATCGGTGGCATAGTGAGTAACGAATGAGCAACATGTAAAAGAGGATTTAAAAATTTTTCAGTATAGTATAACGAACACTTTTATTTTGCGCTACACAGCCCCCTGGTGTTCTGACGAGGTTCAGACGCTCCTCTCCAGTGGAAGCTGGACGCTGCTGTTTGGAATGAGAAGGTTTTCCATGCTGTGTCACAGAGAACGGAGCAGTGGCGTAATAGTCTGTTCGGACACTCTCCACAAGAGAATACTGTCACTCACGTCCACAAAGTCAAAGGTGCATTTTCCCCAAATACTCCAGAATAAAAGCCACTGTGAGCCGGTTGTGTTCCGGCCGCGGCCGTGTTCGGTCTGGTGTTGGCCGTCGCGTGTGAGGGGGTGGCACACTAGCAGACCGTTGTGTGGAACTTTTGCCAGCTTACAAAATGTTGCATAAGGGATGTATAAATAAACTCTCCCCCAAGCGCAGATGGTATCGTAGAGCACCTGTGGCGAAAGGGAGGCGCGGGCCATTTTGGTGCCTGTAGATTGGGACAATAATCTTAAGGAAAAAAACCACAGGCCATTCATTCTGCAACCCCACAAGATGAAGTCAGTTCGGCGCTTCCACATCAATCTGTGAAAACCAGTTCTTGCATCCATTTGCCTCCATGCAGGTAGGTAAACAAACACACATGTTGGAATATTAATCACACATCAAAATGAGCAAAAAAGAAAAAAAAAAAAAAAAACTAAAATAAAGGAGAAAACACCAGATTTAGAGATCACATATTCATTTGCATTAAAGATTCTCGCTCTGTGCGAAAAGGGACTGCACAGGGTTGCTCATGCTTCTGTGCTTAAAGGCTCATAAAGCTTCCCAGCGGAGTCTCTCCCCTCCTGCCAAGTCAGGACTTCCACCAGCCAAACCAAGATGTCCTGCTGGCCACACACACACACACACACACACTCACACACACTCTAGGCAGACTTTTCCAAGCTTGCAGGTTCACACGAGTACAAATCCAATAAGAACGAGCCATTCACTTTCTGATCGTTGTTTCACGAGGGTGTAGGGATAGAAATCTTACTGATTTCATATTTGATGGATGTGTAGTGCAGTATGTTTGCTTTTATTTAGTTTCAAAGTCCTTTCAGTTCAAGGGCCACAAATATGTGACTAAAATAAGCCCAATTGATCAGACTAGTAAAGTAGTCCCCTAACAATCTTTAAATTCAAATTTTTACGTTTTTTCTTTGTTGTGGCGCAGAGTACACATGATTAAAATATATTTTCACAAAAACAAACAATTACGACAGAAATCACCACAATCTCAACATAAAGTCATATTTGATGAAACCTTCTGGTGCAAAACAGTCAAATGTCCAAATTACTTCTCCTATAGCTGTTGCATTTAATGACTTTGAGGCTAGTTTTTATCTTCCAGGGCAACATCACTGATATCTCAGCTTGAGTCTGAGTGTTGTCCACTTTTCTTAAGAAATTTGTAAAAAAAAAATTATTCTTTGAATATTTTTACCATTTGGTGGTTTAGCAGACCAGATTGGAGCCTGTTGTGTACTGGTTTTGACCCACGGGCCTCATATTTGACACCCCTGCTCTAGAGCATTTGTACTGTGGCGTACAAAGTGATCTGAACCATTAAAAATATCATTTG